>NW_027437180.1:41926492-42346492 GCF_033239565.1 Halichoeres trimaculatus | reverse complement strand
ATCAGACCAGGCAACGTTTCTCCAATCTTCTATTGTCCAGTTTTGGTGTTGCTGTGTGAATTGTAGCCTCAGTTTCCTGTTCTTAGCTGACAGGAGGGTCACCCGGTGTGGTCTTCTGCTGCTGTAGCCCATCTGCCTCAAGGTTGGACGTGTTGTGTGTTCAGAGATGCTCTTCTGCAGACCTCGGTTGTAACCAGTGGTTATTTGAGTTACTGTTGCCTTTCTATCAGCTCCAACCAGTCTGTCCATTCTCCTCTGACCTCTGGCATCAACAAGGCATTTTGTCCCACAGAACTGCTGCTCACTGGATATTTTCTCTGTTTGGGACCATTCTCTGTAAACCCTAGAGATGGTTGTGGGTTAAAATCCCAGTAGATCAGCAGTTTCCATGTCTACATGAATAAATGCATTGAGCTGCTGCCGTGTGATTGGCTGATCAGACATTTGCATTAACGAGCAGTTGGACAGGTGAGCCTAATGAAGTGGAAGGTGAGTATATTTTGATGGTTCCGAAATCCCGACAGAAACGAGGAGTTTCTCTGGATTTGTGGAGCAGAAGCTCAGATTTATTGCTCTAACTTACTCAACTGTCCTGTCTTGAACTCCCATCCTCAGGAATCACTTTTAAATCCCAGTCATGACTTTTTCCAGTCCTTAAAAGACCTGGAGTTCATATCAGCTGGCTGAGATTATCCATCACTGTGTTTTATCACACCGTGTTTTCATATTGTGTTTTTCTTTGCTTCTGTAAGTGACTCCATATCACTGCAGATGAAGCTTCCCCCCAGTGGCTCTCCTGGGTATAAATAACGCCTGATTCACTGATTGATCACCGTGCACTGATGTGTGTCTCTCCACCCTGTGAGGACACAGATACAGCGTGGTTTTTGGATGCACGGTGTTTTAACACCTCACTCGTCAAAGAGATGAAACAGCAGGAAGGTTGGAGATCATTCAGAGGAAAGGAAAGAGCCCAGAAGAAGGAGAAGAGGGGAACATCAAGAGGAGGGGAGAGGAGCTATAAGCCGCTTGTTGGAGCATGAATACCTGTGTCAGCGTTTGTTGTGCTTGGGTACTCATTATGCTGAGTCAGCGCTGCGCCGCTCCACGGAGGAGAGGGGAGGAAAGGAGGAGAGGGGAGGAAAGGAGGCAGAGGGGAAGAAAGGAGGCAGAGGGGAGGAAAGGAGGAGAGGGGAGGAAAGGAGGAGAGGGGAGGAAAGGAGGCAGAGGGAGGGGAGGAAAGGAGGAGAGGGGAGGAAAGGAGGAGAGGGGAGGAAAGGAGGAGAGGGGAGGAAAGGAGGCAGAGGGAGGGGAGGAAAGGAGGAGAGGGGAGGAAAGGAGGAGAGGGGAGGAAAGGAGGAGAGGGGAGGAAAGGAGGCAGAGGGAGGGGGGGAAGAGGGAATCCCAGGCATGGATTTCATGCAACTTCTTTGTATTTAAGTGAAATTAGTTATCAGAAAGGATTGCTTCTTCTTTAAGGAAAACTGAGGGTCACATCCAGGGAGGATGACGGCTGCGTTGGGTTGAAAAAAAAAAAAAAATTAAAAGCTTTTCCTTCTCTTTTTGATACAGCTTCAGATGTTTACTCATAACTTTCTTTGCTCTTGTAGAAAGTTTTGATTGCTTAAAAAAAACGGCTAAACTAGGAAAAGACTGAAAAGAAAACCTCACTGTGAGTCTGACATTTTCTTCAGATGAGATGTTTATTTGTGGAGATGAACACAAAGTTCTCCATGATTACAGCTCACTATAAGAAACAGAAACCATAAGAAACAGGCTGTTTTCTGTTTGAAAAAGTGAAGGAGTGAAAAGGTAGTTTGTTTTAAAAAGCTGTAGGGTTGGAGGGTTTATAAAAAATCTGAACCGTTCAGTTTTCTTCACTCAGTTCGTGTTTGCTTTGTTCAGTTTGTGTTTTTCTTTTTTCTTCATTTGACTTCTCAGTTTGGAGCGAGTATGTAGCTCTTATCTTACACATGTGCAAGGCAAAGGAGTAAAGTCAGACACTTTGAGGCATTCAGTGTGAAAGTGGAGGATAAAACCACGACTGAGTGTTGCCAACTTAAAGACTTTGTTGCTACGTTTAATAACTTTTCAGACCTTTCTGGCGACTTTTCTTACAGGCCACTTTTCTGGAGTTTGGAGAATCTGACGTTTAGGAAAGTGTCAAATCATATCCTCTACAATAATAGTGATATAACTTTTTTGACTAAATAAATGTGTCATTTTGCTGTATTAACAGTGCAGAGACACGATAACGTATGACGCTTCCTGCTGTGTACAAACCAACAATAACCGAGAGTGAAAGTAGCACGGCAGCATCAGCTTCGTCCTCACATGAGGTTTAAAGCCAAAATAAATAACTCTCCCACACAGATTAACCACTACTTGGACTAAATTATGTGTGAGCTTTACCGCAGTAATTGGGGTTTTGCAAAAGTCATTTCGTGGCATCATCTGATACTGGAGACGGTGATGATACTGGTCTAGCCACGCAGACGTACTGCAACAGAACAGCTCTAGTGTAAGTTGGCAAACTGATTTGAATGAAACCTATTTGATGCGTTTGCCGCCACAGATCAGAGACACACTGCAGACGCTTCAGGTGTGTTTCAGCCTTTGGAGTTTATGGTGATCTCAGGTGTAAAAAACAACAGCAAACCCTGCAGAGCAGACGGACCTGCCTGATTCAGTTTCTGAACTCCTGCAGGTCCATCTCTCCAGGCTCCACTGACCAACAATCTCACTAAACTCTGACCGGCCAATCAGGGAAGAGAGGCGGAGCTGTGGGAGCAGACGTGACGTCAGCAGACTTTCCTACTTGTCAGCGTTCCTTTGATTCTTAGGTTAAATTTATAAAAACGGAAGCTGTCGTCTAACGCCTTTTTCACAGCTGTTTCTCGTGTTCCTGTGGTTGTTCATCTATTGTTTCTCAGAAGCATCAGCTCACATAAGCTACGTCATACCGTGGCTTGATGCGGATTGGTCCGTGGGGAGTGTGTTAATTAGAACGGTCGTCCAATCACCAGCTGCTGATTTTTTTTAAAGTCCCGTCTCTGAAAACAAATCTGAAGAGCTGCTACCCAGATGGACTAGTGAAATAATTCTGTGGCGGATATATGAAACTGTTCGTCTGGCGTGTCAGGTTAGCAACGTACACCAAACCCAAACGAAACCCGTGATCACAAGAACAAGAACCGAAACCATGGTTTTTTGAACCGCTCCATCTCTAAGAAGCAGATTAAAAAAACCTGGAGGAAAAAACAGAAGTGGGAGCATTTATTAGTCAATGAAATCCTGTCCTCCTCTCCTCACCATGTGCAAATTGCTTAATTAGACGTTATATATATAAAGAATATTTACCATTCCTGGCGAGTTTCCTGCCGTATCAAACCGTCCATCCATCTGTCTCTGCAACACCTAAACATTTAGCTCTGGTTTAGCAGCAGGAGGGCCAATCTGGGCTCATTCAGCCTCTCCGTTAGCCTGCGCAGTCTGCCTGTGCTGTTCCTCAGTCTTTGGCCTCATCCCAATCAACCTCGTCACCGATTCCACGCGTCTTCACTCAATAACCCTCATTAAGCGCATCGATTGGATGGTTTTGCTAAATGAACGTAGCGTACCGTCCTGGGATGGATCCAATAAAACGTTTTCTTTTTTAAAAATCTTCTAAATACAAACACTTACTCTGGCGTGGAAACTTCAGCAGCCACCCACCACAGTTGCACGCTTGGCAAACGCAGCGCCCAGCACACCAGTTTTTTGGCGAAGCTTTTCAAAAGACCAGGGAGGGAAGAGGAGCATTCAACAGATGGGGGTGTAGGAGGGAGAGTGTCAGTCTCTTTTGTTGGGAGAGAGCGCGATGCAGCCTGCCAACGTTCCCACAATGTGACCATCAGAGGCTGTTTTTATTCCCAGCCGTCATGAAGAAGTGGGTGCCACTTTTTTTTCCTCCTCCTAAAGAAATTTGTTCTCCACGTCAATCAAAGGACTCGGAGATGAAGGCAGGCGCCGTGAAAGGCTGCTTGTCAATGTGTTCGACAAGTCTGGTTCTTTAGAAGTTTTTCAATAGTGGCAATTATAGCCCGAGCAGAAATTAGAGTCTACGTAACGTACGCTCACTCACAAAGTCCCCTGAGAGCCGCGCTCGCAGAAAACTGAACCCCTGTGGAAAGTGAACACACGGTGGATGAAACCAAAACATTAAGGACGCCAAAATGGACTTGCTGTCAAATCCAGGGATGAAACTAAAACATAAGCAAACGAATAAGCAGATATTTTACCAATCCTCTTTCTCTTGAGCTTTGAAGAATGTTTTTCACTAGAGGACTCTCTGAGTGACCTTGAGTTAGTCTCACTTTTATATTTATATTTATACCTTTTCCTCATTCAACATTTAAAACGAGATTATCAGCAGCAAAATGTGTTATTTCTAAATTCTGTTTTCAGCTTCCGTCAGGTCAGATTTCCAACATGAATCTATTGAGACCAAACGTCTGTTCGATGACACTACGTCTGTTGGCAAAGTTTAGCAGTGAGAAGTAAGGATGGACTGATTACTGTCCGGGATGATTATCAGCCTCAACTTTTGCCACTTTGAGGCAGAAACATTTTGAAACTGTGTGATTTTGTCTCTGATATGCAGCCGAACATCTTTCTGCATCCACTGCTGTGACTCCAGCATCGCCCCACCCACAGTTACAATAACATTTCAGTTGCATCAAAACTTTTGAAAACTTTATTTACTCCAGAAAACTTTAGTGAGCTATTTTTTTTTTTAGTTTTCATTTGACTTTTAAAGAAAGATAAGGCATTTAGAAGAAGTTAGACTTTATATTATTCAAAAAGTTATCAGTATCAGCCATGAAAAAAACATTTTGGTTGATCTCTAGAGGAAAGTAAGATCTGACTTTGTCTCTGCTTCAAACGATTTCTTTGGTTAATGTTGTAGTGATGGTGAACTCTGCACAGGAAAAACTGATATTTCATCAAGTGTTTTTTCTTATTTTCAGTAAAAAATGTCTTTTTATACTTCATATGCATTAGCTGTGGACACTTACCAGACTAGGCTGCTCGATGGTGCCTGGTTCGATTCCCAGCCGGGCCGGTGGGCCTGTCTGTGTGGAGTTAGCATGTTCTCCCTGTACATGCGTGGGTTCTCCAGGTTCTCCAGCTTCCTCCCACAGTCCAAACACATACTCATCAGGTTAAATGATCACTCTAGACTTCCTGTAGGTGTGAGTGTGTGAGTGGAAGGTTGTCTGTCTCTGTGATTGGCTGGTGACCAGTCCAGGATGTAACACCTGGTCAGTATAAATGAAGCCTATGTGGAAGAGCTGGAAGTCGCTGTTTGTCCAGAATCTGCTTGAGTCTGGCTGCAGAAAGACCAGAAGTTCACACCCAGCCATAAAAACAGACGTTTACAGCATTAAAAACATATTCACAGCCTGGTTCAATAAACAGCTTGGGTCTAAAACGCTGATTTCACTACCAGCACTCAGCTGATAGAAGTTAGTAGGATCGTTTGATTTTCCAATCAGAGACACAGCTCAGGTCATGTGACCGGCGGGCCCCCTGCAGCTGCTCGAAGAAAAGCTCAGCTGGCGTCATGGCGAATGTGGCTGCGTCCGCAAATTGGCTTCATTTCACGGTTTCAGGAACTAACAGGTGACACGGAGGCTACGTCCATACACAGTCTATGGGTGAACCTGAACCTGAACCTGAACCTGAACCTGAACCTGAACCTGAACCTGAACCTGATGGGTGAACCCCGCCTCTTGCCCAATGACAGCTGGGATAGGCTCCACCCACCCGCCACCCTGAACAGGATAAGAGGTTCAGAAAATGAATGAATGAATGAATGCACTTCCCAGACTGTGTCAGACCAGGATATAAATGTATGTCAATAAATCTGAAACCCTCCCAGACTAAAAAGAGCACAGACTGCTGAGTCTGGGACCGGTTCATGATAAAGAACCAGAAACTACGTCCAGAGTTTATTATTTACCCACAGACGTCTCTGGTGTTCCAGTTTAAAGTGTGACCCTGTTAACTGGTGACTCTCAGCCGTTAACACAGACTGTCTCACCGACGTCACCTGTCTGTTTCTGAAACAGTAAATGAAGCAGATCGGCTATAGCGGCCATATTGGTAGTGGCAAGGGCTTCACCTACAACCATAGGGCCCCTGCCGTCACGTGACCCTCAGCTGTGCCTCTGATTGGGGGAGCTCATGATCTTAATATCATCTGAACGGCTGAGTTAGGAAAAAATTCACCCCCCTGTACAGAGGGAGACAGGAGACGTTTTTTTGAACCAGGCTGTAAAAAGGTTAATTTCTGCTTTGAAAACAGTTTTTTTTGTCTTGGTGTGTTTGAGACTTCCTGTACTTCCAGAGCCAGCCTCAAGAGGGCACTGGAGAAACAGCAGATTTTAGCTCTTTAGCATCGTCTCATATTCTCAGAGCGGAGGATGCTGCTTGGTTAATCACTGATGCTGTCGGCTGAGAGTCACCAGTTAGCATGGTCGCTATTAACTCCAAAACACTGTTTGCTCTGCGGCGGTTAAAACTTGATAGACGTTTGCTCTGTTGAGTAGTATCGTTTCTAAAAACTGACCAAAGAACAACAGTACATTTTGATGCTGAAAACAGGTTGAATTTAGTGTTTAAAAAGTGCTAACTCGTCTGAATGGATGGAGCTAAACTCTGCCGCTGTGGCCACGGCGCGTGCGCAGCTCTATGATGACGCAGACTGATAGTCCCTCTGTACGGACATACTGATGTTAGGATGAAGCGATCTGTCATTTCTCCAGTTTCCTCCTCATCCCAGCCTCACCGCTGCTGTCTCTCCTCATTTGTCTCTGTCTGTTTTAATGTCTCCTGCAGTAAATTACCCAGCTGGGCTCGAGCAGTGGTTCCTAAAATCTTCTACGTGACGGAGAAAGCGTGGAACTACTACCCTTACACCATAACAGGTGAGGTGAAATGTCTTTACCCACTGTGGCTGTCACATACACTCATGATTCACATCACATCAAATCCAGTTAGCTGCTGGGACTGAAGAAAGGGAAGCTATAACTCCTCACCTCTGCAGCGCTCAGGCTCCAGTGGTTTAACTCTGCAGCTACAGGAAGCACCAAACTTTCAGAAAGGTCAACTTCTGTTCTGGATTTCACTTTCTTCTCGTCCACTCAGCACTTCACACTGTGCGCAAATGCTTCACAAGATGGTTCGTGGGTGTTAGTGTGGTGTGAGAAAATAAAGTTTCTGTTCAGACGAGAAAAGTCAGGTCTTATCTTTAGGGATAAGCAGCATCAGCTGTGCTTTTCACGTGATTTGAGAAATGTAAATAAAATGTCGAGAAAAAAAAAGCAAAGAGGATGGATTGTAATCATGACTCACTGGTTGTGAGTGTCACCGTCACAGCTTCCTGTGTGTCACCGTGTCACCGTGTCAGCTTGAGAGGAAGCATGACGTGTGTTCCACATTTAGACATCATGTTTTTACACGTTTAGCATAAAGCAAATGTTTTTCATCCACACTGACTCTCAATGAATGCAGCTGTGAAACAAGCCAGGCTCAGTGCAAACAAACAGCCGACACGGTTCTGAGCCGCGGAGCACAGAACTTCTGTCTTTGATGTTTTAATGATCTGCAGCTGAAGCAGGAGTAACACCAGCAGGAAAGGAGGAAAGAGCATCAAATGTCTAACATCCTGTAACGCTGTTTAATCTTTGAAGTCACTAACTCTGTCTCTCTGTGTCTTTTCGCTCTGACCTGACGTCCGTGTTGGTCCACACCTCGTCTCTAGAATATACAGTGAGTATCCTTCTGCTCTCATCGACTTTCCTTTAAAACATGATTAAAAAAGTGAAGTGTGAGAAACCACAGTGACACGACATGTTGTTAGCAGCCTGGTTCATACTTTGCTGCTGACACCACCATAGACTGTTTGTAGAATGAACTTTGTACGGTTTTGGAGCCAAAATACCCTCATCACCAGCGCCGCCGTTGTGCAGACAGAGTCTGTGGTTGGAGGATCTGAGTGGAGCCAGTTGACGAAAGTTTTTTCTGCTTTACAAGAGTCTAATTTCTTCTAAACTCTCTCATGTTTCCCACCATTTCCTCCCAAAAACGATGCATTAATGACAGCTGTCAATCATTGTTAACCACAGGGGCTGCTTTATGGGTGGGCCCAAAGGTCCCAGGCCCACTAACTTTTCAACAGGCCCACCCTAAACTTTACTTTTCATTTTATTTATTTATTTTTAAAATTGGTTTACAAAGAGCATTTTAAAATGTTGTCACTTCATGTTAGTTTTGTAGTGTTGAATGCTCTGTCTCTGTGAAATGAGCCATGTTTTTTAGCCTGAGTCATGAAACATCCAGCTTTATGTGGAAAAGACTGTAGTTTTTTATTTATCTTATTTTGGCGGAGCAGCCTACTGGTGCATTAGAGCGCCACCCTTTGGTCAGTATCATGGAGAGCAACTGCAGGCAGATCTGTCGGATGCATAAAAGGGTTATAAAATGCCATTAAAGGACAGAAAAAGCAACCGAATCTGTTTTAAAACCACTCATAGTAACATTAGTGTATTGTCAGCCATTTAAATTTATTTAATTTATGAAATACAAACTTAAGTGACATAAGGCCAAGCTAAAATTTGTCTGAAATCATGGCTCCGTCCCTGGTTAAACATAGTTTAAACCCTGTTTGTAATAACTAATGAAAAGGAAACCTTTCAGACAAAAAGAGAGGACGTAAACACAAAGCAGCCCAATCATATCTTAATATCACCACAGCGTTTGGATGTGACCAATATTTCTACCAGGTGTTTTAATGTTTTAAAGTTTGACCACAGCCCATTGAGAATGAACAGGGAGACATTGTTTTTGACCTATACTGCAGTCAGCCACCAGGGGGAGCAGTTTGGTGGTGACTTCACTCTGAGCTGAGCGAGATGACATCTTTTCTTTTTAACAGTTGCAACACTGCAAAAAACTGACATCCTATGAAGTGTTTTTGTCTTGTTTTTAGTAAAAATTGTCTTATTACACTCGATAAGAGCCACATTCAACTGACCAGTCGGGAAAAGTGTCATACTTCAAGTTGCTTAAAGACAAAAATGAGGTCTGAATTGCTGTAACAAGTCAAGAAAAATCTGCCAATGCAAGAAGAAAATTTGCTTAAAACTACGATAACGTATTAATACGAGTAACTTTTCTATCGTTCCACCGGCAGATTTTTATGCTTATCACAAGCAGTTCAGAGCTCATTTTGTCTTTGAATAAGTTGAAATAAGACGGGTCAGGTTTATGTGGCTCATACAAAATCAAAAAAGACATTTTCTCCTGAAAAAAAAGACAAAAAAACTTGATAAGATATCCAGTTTTTTGCAGTGAATGAAGTCTTGAGTTGTGAGTGGATGTGTACAGGTCGCTCTGCAGTACTCGTTTGAAACACATGGGACAAGCGTAGTCAGTCTGAACTTTTGTTTCCTGCTTGTTTTTCACAGAGGTTTGGAGCGTACAGTGATGCCTCGGCTTACAAGTTGAATTTGTTCTGTGATGGAGGCTCATTACTCAAATTAAGTTTGAAGCAACTTAAAATGACTTTAATCTATTCCAGACCCCCCAAAAACCTGCAGTTTTTGTGACTTGTTTTTAAATATGGAAATGTACTTGAAGATAAGGATTATTGTATAACACACAATACAACAGAGTGTACAACAATAAAGTAGAGGTAGACCGATATATCGGCCGGCCGATATATCGGCCGATATTTGGACATTTGTCTCTATCGGCTATCGGACGTATTTTCTTTTAAAAAGCCGATTTTGATCCGTTGTATAAAATGACGCAATTTTTGATCAGGCACAAAAAAGATGAGCACCTCAAACTTGTGGAACCACTTGGATACATTACATACTTTTGTTCAAATTATATTAATAAGTTTAAATTTCTTTTTTGACATTTTAAGAAGAGTGTGAATGTTTACTACTGCTTGTTACATTGTGTGTTTACTCAGACAAAATATTTCATTGTTTTGAAAGCTGAATAAATGTTCAGAGGACTGGACACGACTTGTTGTAATAGATTTCTTTTAGTTGCTCAGAAATTGCTGCGTTTCACAAAAATGTGATAAATATATATTTATTTAACAATCGGCCTGAATATCAAATGGGAAAAATCGGCTACGCATATCGGCATCGGCTGCCCATTCCCTTTTTGACATGCCTAACCCTTTCTTCTATACACACTTTTGTTTATACCCAAATCCATTTGAATTGATAAAGGCTGCTTCTTCTGTTAAATATTGATATGTGATTGATCGCCACTAATAGCAACTATCAATTGAGTCCCTCTGTTTTTTTCCACATTTAACCAATGTGACAAAAACTTTAGCGGGATTAGCCAACGTTTTTAAGACATGTTTGATTAGTCTCAGAGCTTTAGCTTTTAAAGAGCGGGTAAAACAACAATGTCGTGACAGTGAAACTCTGAATATGGTCTGTTGATGTGTGGGAGTGTTGTGTGTGTGTGTGTGTGTGTGTGTGTGTGTGTGTGTGTGTGTGTGTGTGTGTGTGTGTGTGTGTGTGTGTGTGTGCGCATGAATCATTGCTAATTTGCGGCTGATCCCAGGATGAGTTTTTATGACAAAGACTCAGAAAAACCTTAAGAGTTTAGTTTTTGGGGCTTTTGTTCGATGTGACAGGCAGATAAAAGTTGAAACATGACATTATCAAAGCTTTATTTGTTTTATTTGACACAACAGAGTGAGAAAGTTGATTGGAACAGAGTGACAGAGAAATCTGAAGGCTCTGAAGGATGGTGCTAACACAATCAGTCTTTTTTTTAAAGACAGCACAGTCATGAGCCAGAAACCTTCGACTGGCTGAAAGGACGATGCTCTCTGTAGGATCCCCTGTTTACCACCTCCGTGATTACTCTTTGAAAGCTTTTAAGAGCTGTTAAACATAAATGCTATCTCACACACACACCAGGGAAGCTCCAGTGCATGAAATTGTTTTTGTGTCTTTTCCCTTTTTGTCCACAGTGCTCTTTCCTGCCCAAGTTTTCCATCCACATAGAGACAAAGTACGAGGACAACAAAGGATGCAACGACAACGTGAGTGCGCCGTGTGTGTTCTTTTGTGTTTTCTCACAGTTGGAGCTTCAGAGGATGCAGATTTTGGTACGCCTGTTTCTCAACAGCTTTGTTTGTGCGGACCAGGAATAATGAGAAGGAAACAGCCTGATCAGAATAAAAATGCTTCACGTGAAAACCTCCGCAGAAAGAGACCAGTCCAATCAGGCCCATTTGGAGGGTAATTTTATTCCATTGGAGAAAGTGATGAGTGCTGTTTGTTGTTCCGATCATCGCACGTGTAAACACTTTATCACTTTCCACCCGTTGGTGGTAAATTGTTATGGCTGCACAGCTCCTCCCCAGAGACTTGACCGGTTTCTTTTTGTTGGTGCCAAAGGGGTCAGGAAAACTGGGGAAGTGGAAACTTGCTGGTTTTAAGAGAAAAAGAAATAAAATCAAGGTGTGTAAAAACAGAGAGGAGAAAGAGGGAAGAGGAGATCTGAGATGTGCAGCGAGGGGCCAGTAGAGGAGCAGTGTGAGGAGCTGTACAGTGATAATTTTAGGTAAAGAGAAAGGGCCATGGAAGTGTTTCACAGCAGGAACAACAAACTGCTGCTTCTTCCTCTGCTTGTTAAGGTTTTTTAGACCTGCTGACCAACTCTCAGCTCATCAGAAATGTCACTTAGATCAGAAGCTGACACGTGGAAATTCATCTATGTACTCACTGCTGCTTTCATTATCAGGCTGAATTTCTAATCTTTTCTTTTTTAAACACTAAGCATAAATCAGAAACATGTTTATTCTAGTGCTGTCAGGGCAATTAAAAAAAGATCTGATTAATTACAGGATTTGTAATTAATTAATCTAATTAATCACATTTTAATCTCATATCTGCTGAAGGTCTCCAAATGAAGACTTTAAATTCTAGCACAGTAGAAAATTGTAGTACATGACTAATCAAATGACTTCATGAAGAAGAGAAGATTTGTAAATCTACCAATTCCTGCGTCTACAGAAGTAAACGATGTTTTTCTGAGGAAAAGCTCTTCCATCTGCTCCACAGCACACAGCATTTAAAATACTCACATTTCCAGGGTCCCAGGTTTGTTGGAGGATGGTTGGTAATGCGCCTGGATTCAGGACCAGTCTATTGGCTAGCCCTCTGTTGGACTGTCCAAAGTTGGAAAAGCAGTCGGCCGTGAAGTGACTAGCACACACATGCTCAGTTTTACTGAGTGTAGCTGGAACATTTCCTGATAAATGAACTCTAGACACTTAGTCTGTTTCCCAAAGCCCAGGTACCTTGCCTTGGTCTGATGTGGGCGTGGGGTGGGCGTGGGCAGGCATCCACATCATCAGTCGCTGCCCAAGTGCTGTTCCAATGTTAATGTCCTCCGTTTGGTTAGCATGTGGCTAACTGACGGAGGATACATGGGTGTATCCTTCTCTGCCTTGCCATGGCTATAAATACTCAACACGCAACCGTGAATCTACGAAAAAAGGTAAAAAAATGGAAGGAAAAGACGCACCAGAGAGAGACGCTCCACAGGAGGCGTGCGGTAAATTCCAATTCAAATGTAAGCAACAAAATACGCCTCTGAAAATAACAACTTATACCATGTCCAACACTTGACTCTTTTGTGCGTCACTCACGTAACTATAATTACTGAGAAGCTGCACCTGCAGAGTGTCAATGATGGGACAATAAAAAAGCAAGAAGCGTAGAAAAGTGGCAAGCTATGACAATGTTTGTAGCCGTTTGAGCTCCTAAAGTATAAACTTTCCAAGCACTGTCTACAGTGCAACACGTTATGTGAGACAATGTAACTCCAATTAGATATAAATTTGTGACAGGAATCTGATGGTAAAATATGCCTTTGTAGGCTGCTCCATTAGCATCTCCTTTGAGCAGAGGCAGGATACTTTCCTTGGATTGGAAGGAAGTGGCTTCAGAGGCTCTGCCTTCAAAGGAAAGGTACCTGGGCTGTGGGAAACAGCCTTAGTCTGTCTTCTTCAGAGATGGGAAGCTTGTGCATGGAACTATGTGGCTGTTTACAGCCAAAAACAGAGCAGTGATGGCTCTTTAACTCCGGTGGACCAATCAGACTTGCTCCTGATTGGTCAGAAAAGGGAATCGCTGACGTCAGTGGGGAGGAAAGACAAACACCCACAAATTTCACTAAAAGACTTAATAAAGTGACTTTTGATTAATATAGGACCTTTAAACCCTAATGGAGATCCCTTATTTTGGATTACATAAAATCTCACAACAAAACACAAACTTTTTACTTTTCCAGGATCTTATTATTAGTGTGCTTCACTGTTAATCTCCACAGACTGACAGAAACAAAGATGCTTATGAATGAGTAATCCAAAATCAACAACGTTAGTCGAGTTAGAGTAGCTTGGCTCTTTCTTTGCCGACAGATTTCCATTCACAACCAAGAAGCCTGCTGTCATGGGCCTTGATCTGAACCCTTCTGTTTGTGTCAGCGACTGTTTCTCTTACTGATCTCTGTTAGCAGATATCTGCGTTAGGGTGCAGACAAAACTTGGTAATTACCAAGAGTCTCTCCTCTAACTCCCTTTTCGTGTCTCAAATTGCGTACGATGAGCTGCACAGGGGGGTCGGAAGTCTTCGCCTGGGTATCTGTTATCCAGCAGCCACGCATCAGGAGCCGAGGAGTATTTGTGTCGCCCCCTGAGGCGAACTCAAAGTCTGATGGTATCTGATGAGATCTCGTATTTGTAGAAATATGAGCATGCTTCAATTTCTCCTCCAGAAATCTGTGCGGCAGAAATAAGCTCATTTAAACACAAGATATCTCATATTCGACATACGGTAGAAAACAAGACCTCTGTGGGTGATATGAGTTAAACCATGGGGGCAGGTTTGGCAGCTCCCACCGTAACACGATGCCAACTATACAGCTCGCCCTGAGAGTCTGCCAGAAAGCTGCTTCACTTTTTGGACAGCTCGTTTCACTTTGGGGTTCGGCTTTTCTTTTTTTTCTCAGTATTTCACGATGCTCCTCGGTTTGTATGGGGATATTAGTCACAGGATGAGCTGCTGTCAGAGCCACGACAGTGAGGAGGACAAAAGCTAAAAAGAGAAATTGCTTTGAATAAATCACAGCAGCAAATTCATTTGACTGCATTTTTATATTTTTGAAATTCATCATTGATTTGGCGCTAATGCTCCGTGTACATCTCCATGTTTTGATGCTCACTCATGTTTTGTGAGCGAGAGGCGGACAGGAGCGACTGTTATTATGTGTTAGACATGATGTTTGAGATGCTCGCTTTGTTTGACAGGACGAGGAAACATATCAGAGACTTTTCCGTTAAATCAAGCAGAAACGTCCAGCGGGAAGAATCCTGACACTAATGACGGTGCTGTTGCCTTGATATGTGCTCAGTGTGTGTCTTTAGTGCACATGAGCAGAAACACACACTGCTGCACTCCAGTCAGCCATTCAACGATGCAGCTGCGTGACTTTGTGCAGCATCTCCAGGACACACAAACAAAAGCCCTGCATGTTTCATGACATTGTGTAACCGGTTCATGAGTGGGTTACGCACGTTTGCTTTGAAGGAGGCTGTGAAATATATATGCATGCAGCTGTGTTGTGTTTTCTTTTGTGCTTGGTGGCATAATCCGTCCACTCGGGATGTGGAGCAGCTCAAGGAAGAACAAAGAAAAGATTTGTGGAGAAAAAGAGGGATACATGTAGGGATGAAATATGGATTGAGGTGTGATTGGATGGTTGGAGTCGAGGCTGCAGCATCCAGTGTCAGACACATGCAGACACACACGCGTCATGATCCCCTCACGTTTCCACATGAAGCTTTAAAATGCACACGAGGCTCCTGTTGCTCCCGTAACCTCTGGAGTGTTTAACCGCTCAGCAGGCGACAGAAGAAGAAAACACATCTGCTCCATGGTTTCTGTCTCTCCTCTGGCTGCGCGTGTGTTATGTGACGACGCATGGAGGGTCAGTGTTTAATCAGACACATGCATTGCATCACTGCAGGCTCTCGCACATGTTCCCTGGTCATGTTGAGTCAAAGCTCGTCTCATTTTGAGACATGTTGAAATAGAAGATGTGACAAGATGAGGAAACATACTTTTTATTCCTCAGGGGAAAATCTGTCATGAGCATTAAGGATACATGCAGCTGAATCCAATTTAAATAACATTTATGTTCATGTCAACGGGGTTTCCCTGGTTAAATACATTTTAGATAAATAGATACAGTGAAACTCAGAAATTAAACCATGAAAGAGATGAAGTATTGCACAACTGGAGAGTGGGACCGCTGCAGCACGAGGCGCCTGGCTGGGATGATGTGCTTTTCTCTTCATTTCATTCTTGGATGATTTTTGGAGTTCTGATTCAATTCAATTAGATATTAGATATTTCTGATTTTTAGTTTTAATTTCCCCAAAAAGTGAACACCACTTGTGAGTCTGTTTTTAGGATTTAATCAGGAGATCTAACATCTTAACTTTGTTTTCAACCCAGCTTTTAAACAACAACCAAAATGAAGGACTTAGATTTAACACAAAAACAAAAATCATGATTTAGAATCATTAAACACAAAAAATCCTGATACTACTATACATTGATTTTTTCTCCCATCCCTAAAGCTGCGTGTCCACCAAGCAGACCGGTTCGGTCCGTCTCGGTACGGCGTGCAGTTTGTGGCGTTTCCACTGAGTCATCCTGGGACAGATCCCCAAATAACAGAGATGAGCCGTCCCACTTTTTGGGACCCTTCTGTATGGGTGCCAGACTGAACTGATCTACTGTCAAAAGGTGGAGCAACACACTGCAGATCGTTGATTGGTCAAAAGAATCATCACTTCCTGTGTGACAGCAGCTGTGTTTCTCCTGGCGGCTCACAGACTTCTCTGAAACAAAGCTTGATTGTTCTTTGTATCAAAGAGCTACATGACAATCACAGAGAGGACCAAATGCTGCATGTCTTCATCTGTGCTCTTTGTTTACTGTGTCGTGTTTTTCTTCTTTGTTGGATTTATTAGTGCGGTAAACTGTGTTTAGCTGCTACGGCGTCACGCTATTATTTAACAGCTGGGGCTTTCAGCATCCAGCTTACACACCGCCTACCACTAGAGGGCACAGTTTGCTGTGGGAACACAAACAGGATCAGGTTTAACTGAACCAAACTGAGCCAAACCGTACTGAACTGAACCAGACTGCTTGGTGGAAACGCAGCTTATAAGGCTCCATACATGCAAGGATTTAACAAACCTAAAGGCACTTTTCCAGTGAAAACAGTCAAATTTGAAGTGTGGTTCTGTGCTTTTTTGTCTTTATTTACATTTTTGAATCAGGAAATGTTGAGGTTATTAAATCACTGAGCAATGATGACATACTGTTGGTTGTGTAGTTGGAAACTGAATGCCAGGTGATTCTTTCAGATGATGGGAGCAGTGTGTATGCTCATATCCTTCAGGGAAATTTAAAGAGGGGCTGTATTCGTTTCTTTTTGTGCTTTTTTTTGTCTTAAAACCAGAGGTTGGCAACTAAGTTTGGCCACAGACCAATTTTTCTTCCTAACCAACTCAAAAGCCAAAATTACACATTCATCAGGCAAAAGCTTTTCCTTTTCATACAAAAAAAAAACTTACCCATATTGTTATATCCTGTACGAAAACGTAAATTAATAAAGTTGTTTATTTAAAATGAATTGGATTTGCTACAAACAGCCGATATTAATTGGCAGTAAAAGTAAAAGTATTGGCATCAGTGTTTTGAATAATATAAACTGCAGCACTTACCTTCAGTGAAACGCCTTTGAGCAGTCGCAGTGTCATTCCCCTGCTGGTTGGTATGGCCCAGAGTCACACCACTCCAATATGAACCCAGCTGAAGACATACACATGGCCTGCCTGTGTTTTTATTTGCCCACCACTGCTTTAAACTGTCCCTGTGGTACCCCTGTTTTATCTTTATATGTTTCACAGCTCAGAAATCCCCATTTGTCCTTATTCAGCCTCTGTCTGAAACGCTTAGCTCCTGTCTCTTTAAGGCTCCCCACTCCACAAACCCCCACCCTTTGATTGGCCAGCCCTTCAGAGGCCTCAGAGGTGTTGTGTAAGACCCGCCCCTCCAGTTTGTCATGAACCAATGATCTCATCACTTCAGCAAGATGCAAAGATCTCATGTGGATTTCGTGCTTTTATTTTAGAACAAACCGACAGATTCAGAGATTTCTACTCACGTGGATATGCAGAGTTTGAATAATTACATCACAATGATATGGGAGGCAGACCACCCCCTCTTTAAAGATCTCTGGAGCTGGAGCTGGAGCTGGAGCACTCATTTCAGTTCATCTATTGGGCAAAAGCTATTGATAAACCTTCATCGTGTCCCACTTATGGTTGGATTTCCTGCCTCCTCAACAGGATCAGCTTGTTGTTGTTTGTTTGTTTTCTTTTCCTGAGCAGAGTACCGTCCAATTCTCTCTCTTTTTCCTCCACTTGGTCTTCAGAGCTCTGTTTGTTTCTTCACACTGGAAAATTGACAGTATTATGTGTTGTAACAGTTTCTGGCGTAGACTCCAGGTCAGAGCGAGTTGTAGCCAAAGGAACGCTGCTCATGCTATCGAGACATTAGCTCCTCCCTTATTGGTGCATTGATCTTAATGAGCATTTCCTCTTTAAGGAGCACAGGATCTGTTTGTGCCACACCTCTTAGCCCTCCAAAGCTCCATCCTCCACCTTGTTATCTCCCCCCAATAACAACAACAACAACAACAACATGGCTGCCAGCACTAATGAAGAGTTTGTTCCCGTCTACAGGAAGTCCTGTTGGGCACGTTTTGCAGCGTTAGATCTCCACAAAACGACATCCTGCTGCACAGTTTTCTTCACCTTGGTTCAATGATTAAAGCAGAGACAGTTCCCATTTCCTCACTGTGAAACAAAAAAAGGGACATGTTGGAAAACTGTGAGGCTTTCATGACTACAGACCCGGGACGTGGTTTTCTATCACCACAGCAGACATAAGCAAAGTAGAGATAGACCAATATGGTTCAAGGCCGATGCGGATTATCAGGAGCCAAGGAGGCCGATATTCAATATTTGAGGCCGATATTCACTGGCAGCAAAAGTGAAAATTTTGGCGTCAATATTTTGAATAATACAAACTCCAACGCTTAATTTAAATGTCTTTAAGCATCTGTTTATTGAACAGCTCCCAGGCTCATGAAGTTTAACAAAAACCTGAAAAAAAAAACTTCATGGGAGTCTGCTGCCTTCAAAACATATATCTGCTCCTCAGAGTTTCTCCAAAGGGCAAAACTTCTTCTCCTCTCCGCTGTGTGTGAGCACACCGTGTATGCACAGCTTTCACAGCTGATTGGCTGTTACTTGAGCCATGGCTCTGTGTGTAACCAATCAAACGGTGCTGTGGCTGGGAAAATGCTAGGGACAAATACGGACTGCAGACAGCGGTGCACCTGCATCAGAGCCAAAATAACACAGTCTGAGTTCATAGTTTGGAATTTTAGATTAAAAAAAGTAGAAACTGATGTACCTCAAAGTGACAAATATCTGCACCAGTAACTAGGGATGGGCAATGAATATTCTAATAGTCCTTTACAGAAAACAAAAAAAGAATTGTTCATGTAACGATGGCTTTGTCCTGTCTGTAGCTGGTTGCAGGTTAATGCCAGAGCTGTTGCGCATCAATTAAAAAAAAAAAAAAGTAGGTTGAGCGGGACAGGAAGTTATGAAGGAAACCATCTAAAATCAGATTGTATTCCATTTGACCACAGCAACAAACTGACAAAATGAACAGAGCCAGACCAGGAAGAAACAGGTTGGTGGATTTACAGCCAAAACAAGAATCAAGAGACGCTCAAAAATGGATTGGAAAGGGTGCAAACTCCAAAAAAATGAGCAAAAATGAGGTACAGAGCAATCTCTGTGAGGTTAGTTTAACATATCACAAGCTGCACAACAAAAACTTAAATCTTATGAAGTGTTTTTGTCTCATTTTGAGCACAAATTATCTTTTTACACCTGATATGATCCACATTCAACTTATCAGTCCAGAAAATGTCTTGATTTCAGTTAAATAAAGTCAAAAATGAGGTCTGAACTGCTTGTAACAAGTAAAAATAAAAATCTGCCAAAGGAACAAGAGAAACTTGCTTGAAAATTTGCTTGAACTAGAATAATGGTTTAATACAAGTGACTTTCTGTTGTTTCATTGGCAAAGTTTCTTTCACTTGGTACAAGCACCTCAGAGCTCATTTTGTCTGTAGATAAATTGAAACAAGACATTTTTCTGGACTGGT
This sequence comes from Halichoeres trimaculatus, assembly GCF_033239565.1. Lineage (NCBI taxonomy): Eukaryota > Metazoa > Chordata > Actinopteri > Labriformes > Labridae > Halichoeres > Halichoeres trimaculatus. Next base: position 42,327,076 of record NW_027437180.1, on the reverse strand, counting down.
CAGGCAAATGTGGCTCATATTAAGTGGGAAAAAGATATTTTCTACTTTAAATAAGACAAAAACACTTGATCAGATTTCAGCTTTTTGCAGTTTGTCACAGATCAACAGTCAGTGGTAGACTTCATCACCCAAGAAGAAGGTTTGATGATTGATGTCATGTCAAAGCGTAGCTCGCTTCCTCCACGGCCACAGACCAGAAATAATCTCTCAGGGGCTAAACTCGTGTTTTTGTGTCTCCACTTTGGCGTCAGCAGTTTTTCTTTAGGGAGGAAAAGCAAAGGTTTTACTGTCAGAGCCCTGATCACCTCCCTTTCCTGCATGTATTCCCACCACATCCCCCTCAGCGCTGCCTTCCTCTCCCTCCGTGTCACTCCATCCCTCTCCTCTAATTACACACATTACACACCGTCTCACTGTCCTCCACCAGCCGCTCCATTTTCACTTGTTTACCTCTCCTTTCTCTCCTTCACCGCCCCAGTCTCTGTCTCTCCTCCTCATCTTCATTCCTGTTGCCTGGCTGCACACACGCATGCCGACACATCACCCTTATTGTGCAGCAGCGCTCCTCCGCCTCCTGTAGGTGACAGGGTGCAGGCAGAGGGTTGGAGGAGCGAAGGAGGAGACGGCAGGTGGAGCGAGGTTACGAGATGTCTGCAGAGAGGAGGGAAGAAATGATGATCAGCTCATTCAGAAAGGGATCATGTATGACGAGCTGGAGCCCTGATGGTAACGAAGGCGTCAGACACAGGCGCCGTGCACCACCTCATGGGCCTCCAGGCGAGTCCAGTGCTGACTTCTGGTTTGGCTGAACATTGTTTTACCATGTCCATGGGATAGACTTATCAAGTCTACTAAATATTAACCTCAAGCAATAATTTAACAGTTGGTCATTGGGCTGATATTCCACTTTTATTAAACACAGAAAGAGAACGGATCATGTGTTGAAATTTGCAGTTTCTGTTCTGTCCACTTTGTCAAATGTCAAGTTTACTCTTCAAGATCAACAGAGGAAAACATGTTTGTAAATACTATTTTCTGTATTATTTGTTTAAAAAATCATTAAAACATGAAAAAGGTGTTTCAAAAAGCATTTTGATAATTTATACAGATAAAATAATTCTCTTTGTGTGTGTCCAAGAAATCTGCGTCAACCTTGTTACCCAATGAAAAAAAAAACCCTATGAATCAGCAATGGTTTGCTCCAAAGTCACATGACCCCAATCAGCTGAGGTCCCATCCTTTTTGGTGTGAACCTTGAAGAAAGTGCGTCATGTTTCAGCTCCTCATCATCAATATTTCATCAGAATGATCGTCTGTACATGGGGCGCGTTAACTGTTCATGAGCTGTTACCAACATCTTCAGGTGTTCGTACTTTAAATGTTTAAAAAAAAAAGACAAAGTGCAGAAATGTGAGCTGATGGAGGTCAGGTGGTGCCATTTTTGAGGTCTGCAGTTAACACAAGGGACAAAAATGCAGAAAATGTTGACTGTTACCCGTCTCAAAAAGGTGATGTTGTAGAGACAGGTTTGTCCTGTCAGCTGTTACATGTGGTTTTTGTGCCATCACTCTTTTAGATTTTGTCTAAACTGTGAAATAAATGATGAGGGACATTTCTAGGGAGTGTAGTCTGACAGAGAAATGTTGAATAATTCTAAATTTAGTATAAAATGGATTATGACTGAATGATTTTGGAAAATAATCTAATTGAGATTTTTTGGACCAATTTTGTGATTGTGACTTAACATGCAATGTTTTAGAGGGTACACTTATCTTCTGCATTATTCACTAATTGAAAAAGAAAAAGGAACACTGTGAAATTTTACTGACGTCCAGTTATCAGGAGAAGCAACAAACCACACAAACAAAGTGAACTATGGGTATTATGGAAGATCGAGGCCACGAGAAATAAATAAATACATAAATAAATAAAAACGTCCACATTTCAGAATTCTTTCTTGAATGTTAAAATTCTGACTTGATCTGAGAATTTTTTTTTCTCATAAAAAAACAAAAACAAAAAACAAAAACAGAAAAAAGATGGATCCTTTTTTTTCAGTGGCCCTAATCCTCTTCCACAGAATTCTGACATCAATCCCAGAGTTTTTACCTTTTTTCCCAGAAAAAGATAGTGATGGACATAAAAAAGATTTTTTAAGATTTATTTTTTATAAATTTATTATTATTATTTTTTTTTTAAGTGGCCCTATTCCTCTTCTGTATGGGATGCTCTGCAGATTAACTTTTGCATGTTTTGAGGAAGAACGAGTTCAAGCTTCTGTATTTTCTCCAGGTCTGTGTACATGAAACTTTTTTTAATTGCAGCGATTTGAAAACTGCAGTACATCACATTGGGATGTAGGTTTCAAATCGATTAATGTTTTTTCATCACTTAAATATTTATGAATTCATCAGAGCTTAAGCTCTCCAACTAATGAATTAAGTACACTCCAGGTATTTCATTTGCAATCAAATACAAGATGAAACAAAAAAGCACATATTTTGTCACTTTTTGTGTACCTGAAATGTTCCCCCGATGTAGGATCACTCCATTACTGCCCCCGTTGTTGGCAACACTGTAAATGATTTCCAGCCTTTGTTTCTCAAAGGAAATCAGGTGACAGCTTTGAGATCACAGAACCAGAAGAACCTCTGAGGGGAAGTGGGGATGCTTCTCCAAACCTCTTCAAACCGCTCCTCTCTTTTTGTTCAGATCTTCGACACAGAGCTGAAGGACCAGGAGAGGGAGGTGTGTTTCGTCGACATCGCCTACGATGAGATCCCCGAGCGCTACTATAAAGAGTCTGAGGTGAGCTGGTGTGTGGGTGGGTGGGTGTAGACGCTCTGGGGGATGGGGGGCTGATCGCGTTACAGAGGTTTCAGTGCAGTGGAAGCTGAAAACGCTGGAAACGCTCTGATTTAAGTCCTTGATTTCCAGTTGAACAGCGCTCATTTCCTTGTGTTTGATCTCCCACTTGACTGTGTTTTTGTTGTTTTGTAGATGCGTCTTCAGAGCTTAAATTCTCACTCTAACAGAAACTTTAGAGGCTCATGTCACTCAGGTTTCCCTGGAGTCTAAAAGCCTTTTGTACCACAGCCTCTTTAAATATCTGAGCTGCTCATTGTTCAAAGATAACACAGTGCCTCAGCTCTGATGAGCCTTAACTGAGATTCATCAAGGATCAAACTAGCGTTCACTCAGGCATCTAATCTGTCCCCCCCAGAGGGATGTTGTTTACCCTCCGATGTTAAAGATATTTATTTTCCATACAGGACCTGAGATATTTCAAGTCAGAGAAGACGTCCCGGGGAATCCTGCAGGAGGGCTGGAGGGACACTCAGGACCCCATCATGTGCTCGTACAAACTGGTCACAGTCAAGTTTGAGGTGTGGGGTCTGCAGACACGGGTGGAGCAGTTCGTACACAAGGTCAGAGGTCACCTGTAGGTCACCTTTTACAGCCTCTAGTCAAAGGTTAAAGTCACCGTGAGGACTTCAACAACAAAAAAGCAGGGCTGCCAGTATTCTACTGTTATTTAACATTCATATGCTGTTATAGAATAGAATAGAATAGAATAGAATAGAATAGAATAGAATAGAATTACTTTATTGATCCCAAACTGCCCAAACTGGGAACTTGTTATTCTGACATCAGCATTTTACGGAGTAAGTAAAAAAATACAAAAATAATAACAATGATAAAATAAAATATATACATATTCACTCTAGTTACAGCTCAACCCACAGTATTATATTGTAAAAATAAATTATAGCACATGCTCTGTAAAATAACAGAAAACTACAATCAGCCCCTGCTGCCAGTATTTTACCCTAAGTTTTCAGAGTGTAGTGAAAAGTTTTACAGTGTAGAAGTTGAGTTAAAAAACAAATATAATTCAACTACACATGAACGTTTTACATAACTGAAAATAATAATTGAGCTGAAACAGAATTTGAACAACTACCTTAACAAGTTAAGTCAACTAACAACTTTAAATCAACCTTAATCAAGTCAACTTCTCCTAACTCATAACTTTAAAGCAGCCCTTTAACTCAATTTATTACATTGAAACAACAAGTTAACCTTTTCAACGTATGGTTATGTATGGTTATCACAAAAACTTCAGAAATCTGTTGTCATATTGACTTAAAATAATATTTTACAGTGTATCAATTTTGGCCAAAGGTGTCTCTGCATTGACACTAAACCAAAAAGCAAAGAACACAGAAATATCACGGTGAATGTCGGTCGTTGTTCTTGTTTTTGACCTTTTGACCGTCTTAGCTGTTCAGTTTGCTTTATTTCTTTACTTGATATTATCTTTAGTAAAGGACAAAATAAAACATAAAGGCATTTACAGTGATCACTGTTATTATTATTATTATTAGTATTAGTGTTAGTATTATTAGTATGACTATAAGTATTATTATTGCTATTATTATTCTTTATGCCTGGGAAAGCAAATGTGTCAACTGTAGATTGCTACAAACACCTGTGTGACCACAGGAGGATTTCAACAGGTGAGATCAAGTCACTACAATGGCCATGGCCGCCAATCTGCTTCAAAAAAAAAAAAAAAACGCCACAGTTTCCGATACTGGGTTTACGATGCGATTTTCTAACAATTTTTTAACAGAATGAGCTCGCAGACAAAATATGACTGAGAAAGATTCCTCAAAGTATTTCTGCAACTGCAAAACACAAACCATGCAGCGAATGCAAAATTTAAAACACACACACACACACAAAAAATTAAAGAGAATTTCTTTTTTAATTCTCTGAAGTTTATTTTAGATAACAAACAAATATATATTTTAAAGTATTTTTTTGAATGAATCTCATATCAAAATGACTAAATGAATAACACGAATGCATAAAAACTATAAAATATTTTTTCTCTTATTAGAAAAAAATCAGAGATAATTCCTTTTTTAACTCTGAACTTTATCTTGAATAACAAAAAAATAATTTTTGATTTTTTTTTTTAAATGAACCTTGCATCAAAATGACTAAATGAAAAATAGAAATTAACAAAATGTTTTCAGATAAACAATCTGAGGTTTGCACATGTTCCTAATTAAAGATTTACATGTTTTATTTAGGGTGCTCTGTTGTTTCGATAGGGCATCAAATTTATTTTTTATCTCATCCAATTTGAATCCTTGCACATTGTTTTTTTGCAGCAGTACGATGCATTTTTACATCCCTTACACAGTCTATGAGCCAAACTGAGACAGTCACATTAATGTTATTTGTTGATGATGCTGTGCTCCAGGTTGTTCGGGATGTGCTGCTGCTGGGACACAGACAGGCCTTTGCCTGGGTGGACGAGTGGATTGGTACGTCTATCACCACCTCCTGTTGGCTATCATTTCTCTTCTGATAATATCAGTCATGTTTGTGTGATAACTGTTTGTTCACCAGTCAAGGTGCATGAAAGTTCACGCCATCTGCATCCAGCTCTGTCATTGCTCACCCTGCTTGTTGCTTTACTGCACGGATCCTCCGCTCAGCGTCTCTTCACTCACCCTAAAGACAAACACTGAGGCCAGACACGCTCAGTGTTTGAGTCGAGTCAAACCTGCACAATAACAAAAATCCTCTGCACCCCCCTCTGACATGTTTCATGTGAGCCAGATTCATTTATTTTGATCAAAGCCAAATAAGATGTCTTTTCTAACTGGATCCACAAAAATGGATTTAAACGTGGAAAACAGGAAATGTATGTGACACACGGCACAAGAGGCAGACGTGTTTGCAGCCACAGATGCAACACGTTTGCCTCTAGATGGTTTTTTCATCGCTGAAGGGCTTGGAATCAGAAAAAGCCATTATCTTTGCCATGAAACATATTCTCCTTCCCTCTGCAAGCGCTAACCTTTCTATCACAACTCCCTCCAGCCTGAGAGCTTCAGATGCTACTTTAGTCCTTTCACATGTGCGGTGATAGCGCCTGGAGGATGAGTGAGCCCCTCCGAGTGTGACTTTCCTGTGCTTCCTGAAATCCAACCTCTTATGAAGGTGTGGATTGTCTTTGCTTCTCCTTTGTCTTGAGACACCATTTCTTTCCTCCTTTTCCTGCTGTGGCTCTGGCTCCTTAAAGCTCTCTCCATCATAGGAGACGGATACTCTGTCACAAAAGCTTTTAACCCTAAAACACTGTCCTGATTTGCTTAAACCCCAACACTTACCTCCCAGAATGCACTCTGGCCACCTAACCCTCTGCGTCCCTTACTGTCTGTCAGCGTGGAGTGCCTTGACAAGCAGAGGCGTTACCAACATTTTGACCCTCGTTCCAACCCCCCTTCCCCTCTTCCAGATATGACTTTGGATGACGTGCGGGATTACGAGAAACAAATGCATGAGAAAACCAACATTAAAGTTTGCCTTGAGCAGCAGGAGCATTCCACAACAAACTCATCTTCACTGGATGACATAGAGATCCATGACAAAGCAAGCGTATGTGTCCTTTTCATTGTTTCCTTACAACATTGCTTGTGTTGTTCCTCATAGTTTACATGTTGGTGACTGGTCAAGTCGTTTTAGAGATGCACAAACTTTACATCCGTTTAGGGCTGGGCGATATGATAAAAATCATTTATTTCATATCAGTCGATATCGATATTTATCACGATCAGCGATGCAGGATATATCGGTGTCAGTATCAGCATCTGCCGATGTTGGTCATTAGCTGCCGGCACTTTCAGAGCATCTTGAATGATCTTTCAAGACCCCAAAAATATTTTTTTTTCTGACTATTTAAACACCAAAACTACCTGAGAAGAGTGGACTCTCCTCTTTCATGTCTCTCTTCCTGTTTTTGATCCAAAAACAGACAAAACGTACTTTTTTGATCGCAATTTTCTCACAATTGTGCCGCTCTTTCTCTCAGAACTACCTCGACACATCATCTCAGAGTGTTTTTTTTTTTTTTTACCGATATCGATATTGGTAAATATCGGTAATCGGCCATAGCAACAATATTAATATCAGTCATCGGTATCAGCCAGGATATATAAATCAAATAACTACTACATCAAGTTTAAATGCTCCATTACTCATAAGTGAGTTGAGACGACGTCAGAAGTTTTTTTTTTTTTGATTTGGTTTATATTTTTTCAGAGGTTGAGAACAGATGTACTGAAGAACATTACACTGCAAAAAACTGAAATCTGATCAAGAGTTTTTAATTTATTTTCAATAGAAAAAATCTTTTTAGACTCGATATGAGCCACGTTTGCATGACCAGTCCAGAAAAATGTCTTGTTTCAAGTTATTCAAAGACATTAATGAGGTAACTTTTAACAAGTTGGAAAAAAAATGCCAATAGAACAAGAGAAAAGTTACTTGCATTTTAACATTATTCTAGTTTTTTTTTTCTGAAATTGTCTTTTTAATTGGAAAAGCACTTTTCGTTTTCCATTACACATAGCTTTCAGTATCTATCCTACTATCAATCAATCAATCAATCAATCAATCAATCAATCAATCAATCAATCAATCAATCTTTATTTATATACCCCCAAATCATAACAAATGTTATTTTAAGACACTTTACAAAAACATTCACAGGTCTAGACCCGTAAATGTTAATAAAATGTTATTAGCAGAAACCCAACATGAAGACAAGATCAGGAGTCTGATCTGATCTTAATCCACCATGAGGACAGGACTCTGCAGTTTTTAGCTAGTCCATGTACGAGTACATAAAGTCTGAGAGACTTTGTCCATAATGCTTTCCAGATTCTTCTTCTTATTTTTTCTTTGTAAGTCTTTTCAGTTTACACTTTAACATGAACCACAGAGCTGGGGAGCTCACCACTTCTAGATCAAATAAAAAAAATAATAATCAAAAAAAAAAAACAATGTGTATTTGGTTTATCTCAACAATTAACAGCTAAAGTCAGTGAAAGTCTGGTCTTGCGTGTTTTTCATACTCGTTCCATTTAGACCACAGTTTGTGATTATCTTCTTGTTGTACTCTGAGGGAAAAATTTTATCTTTTCCATGATCTCATGCACAATATCCATCCATTCCTCTGAGGTGGGTGGATTTACTGTTAACGGTTTCCTCGTTATGGCTTTTTTACTGGCTGCCAATGGTAGACCAAGTCGTTTTTTATCGTTCATATTACAACTCACTGACAAGAAATCACCAAGTTCACAATTTCACACTTGAAAGGAATGTCTGATCCAAACACATTACCAACATGTTGATGGACATTATTCTAGTTTTAAGCAAATTTTTCTTGTTCCATTGGCAGATTTTTTACTTGTTACAGCAACTCAGACCTAACTTTTGTCTGTAATCAACTTGAAACGAGACATTTTTCTGGACTGGTCAGGCGAATGTGGCTCGTATCAAGTGTAATCAGAGCGAGTTTGTACCTGCCTTTCAAACGTGCTAAATAGAGACGCAAGAACAGTGAAGGCTAACAGTTTCAGGTTTGATAAATCACTGTGAGAACGCTAAATGTTCAAGTATTTGCATCTCCTCCTCTCAGATATGATTGGCTCATCATACATCTGTCAAAACATGAACAAATGCAGTCTACTGAAATTCCATGTCTCAGAGACCTTGTCTCATATTTCTATCAAGAAAAAGTTATTTCATAATATATCTTCATCACTTTATCGCCCAGGCCTACATTCATCCATTGTCTAAAGGCGAAGGTCTTAGGTTTATCCTGTGAACGTACTGTTGATGCATGTTGCTCTGATCTTTCCTTTCCTTCCTCTGATTGGTCGAAATCTTCTCCTCCATCCAGACATGACGATGGATGAGGTGAGAGAGTTTGAGCGCACCATCCAGGAGGCCACAAACCAGAAGATTGGGATGTTCCCCCCTTCCATTTCCCTCAATGAGACACCCCTGTCCTCCTGTGCCCTCACCGGCCCCGCCAGCGCCCCCACCACGCCAATGTGCACAGATGCGCCCGAGTCCCTTTCCGTCCCCAAAGACCGTCCCCGCAAAAAATCTGCACCGGAAACCCTCACCCTTCCACATCTTCCAACAAGTGGCGTCCCACAGGGCTCTATGCTTAGCCCACTACCAGATTCCAACCACCTCCCGTCGTCCACGACGCCGTCCTCCAGCTCTGATCTCACTGAGATGGATGAGCAGTAGAGAGACCTCGGGATGTCTTACCTCTCCAGTTTCTCCACATCCGCCCCCAAACCTGGAGTGTGGGTCGTCCAATGAGACCAGCCTAACCTCCAAACAGCTGTGCCCAGATATTTCAGTTTTCAGGCCATATCCGTGGCTTCACAACAATCAATCTTTGTCAGTGTTAATGATCGTTTTGGCAGCTGTGAGTTCAGCCAAACTGCCTACTTTTACAACAATGTCCAATTTAAAAGCCGCCATAGTTACTGTCAGAAAGAGGCAGTTTCCTGTTAGAAAATCTCCCAGTTCTGCTTTTGTTTCTCATTATTTCTCCTGTTTTGATAACGATGAATCAGTTGCCTTACCACCACAGAGCCAGTGTTCCTTAGTCTTCAGTTTTTACAGTCTGCTCTAATTAGCGGCTGACTTTTCCGGCTGTATGATTTAATTAGGAATTAAACCCATTATTTAAACTAGATTAGCACAGCGGACACAAAATGCTTGTTCATTAATGCTTACCAAAAAGTCAGCCAAGTGCCGTCGTCAGAGAAGAGCTTGCCCCTGTTTCCTGAGCTGTCCTAAAAAAACAGGCCTGCAAACCAGGTTGTACCCAACCTCTCCATCGCTAACTCTAGCTAACTAACCGATGCAAGATCAGTACAATCATAGAGAGTTTACTCCTCAGGTCCCCCCCTGACTCTTCCTGAAAAGCAGGGATATAACTCAACCTGCTTTGTTGCCAAACAGCTGCATATGATACCTCTACGGATATTGCAAGATAGCACCTATTGTATGTACTATACCAGTCTACTTAACCCTTGGAATGTTTACACATCTGAAACCTTGGAGCATTTGTGTATTATAGCATGACGATTTAATGATTCTAAAATCCAATTTGATGAAGTTTATTGTTACATATATCTGTGTTCAGGCTGACGGTCAGAACAGCTTGTGAAAAGTTGCCTGAAGTTTATGCTGGACGTCTCACGTGCCGTGAAGGTGATATCATTTTACCGAATCAACACATCACTTTGGCGTCACGTGTAGGAAAAAAGGCCATTTTGGGGAGTTTTTTAAAGCACTCAGAGATCTTTGAATTCAAAGGAGAAGGGCGCGTGCATCAAGCTGACTTGAGTATGTGCCTATTTGCAGAAGTACTTGCCAGCATGGTTAGTGGTATTGAGCCAGTGCTTTGGTTAGCGGGATTCTGGGATGAACATCTGCTGTTATCTTACCTGAGCTCGTCTCAAACCCCTGAAGGAGGAACGTGAACACAGCTACTGCAGGTTCTTCTTCAAACCCCCTTTTTTCAGTTCGGTGTTACGACACAAAGAGGGTTTTCTATGCTGCATGTAATGTTCACAGCATATATACATATTGTGTAAAGGAAATATGTATATACTGTAAATGAATGGATTGGTAATGTTTATTCTGTGATGCAACTGTATGAAAACGCGAATGCCACCTTAGGAAGCTCTGTATTCATTCTGTTTGGTAGGAACATCTGATTTTGAGTAAAAGGTAAGCATGTCCAGAGAATATAGGCCTACAAATTCTTGCAACTCAGTGCCTCTGCATGAAACTATTGTATCATTGCCTACCAGTGCGTAAACCAAAATCTCCTCATATGTTTTCATCTCCTGCACAAAAATCAACTGTTTCTTTGATTTCTTTCTTTTTCAGCTGTTGCATCTGAAAGCAAATTGAAAAACGGGCCACAGCCCTTTAATCCAGAATTTAACCACGCATCATATCAAACCACCAGGGGGCGTGATGAGACTTTCCTGACTGGGGTGGCCCATCTAGGAGTTACACAGGGTGACGCAAAGTTCATCTCCACAAACATATAATCATATTAAGCTTCATTCTTCAGAAACTCCAAGAAGATCAAAATACTTGTGCTGAAAATTTGCCCTGAAATGGATTTCTGACAGTTGGACAATGTGCAGGAGAACTTTGAAAAACTAATTCCTCCCCTATGCAAATCTGTCATGAAATTAAAGAAGCATTTTTCTACAAGTAAAGCTACCAACAAAAGAAATATGCCACATTTAGATAACTATTAGCTACGATATATGCTGCTAGAAACTGGATTTAACTCTTTATATTTTGTTGTGAAATGCTCAGTTAATTACTGTGTAGAGAAACAGAGTTTGGATTCTGTGACTTGAAGTTGAAATAAATGAAACTTAATTTATTCTCTTAGAAATTTATTCTGATGTACCGGAAATTTCAATTCTCTATATATTCTTAAATTTAATGTTACAGTTGAATTACAGTTCAGAGAGACGCACTTCCAGTCCCTGAGTCCTGACACTTCTAATTTAGAAATATAGGGCTGAATTTTCAGGTTTATGAAAAGGGCACATAAATTCAGTTTCAAGGTTTTTGGTGCAAGCGGTCAATAAAATAGTTTAAATCCATTTTCTAGTTGCACATATCTCAGTCCATAAACCAAAACCTGGCATTCACCTGTTGCAAGATGATTGCCCAGTTACTCCAGACTCACACCAGATCTGTCTCCACTCTGTTGCATTTTAACTACGTGTGCTGTCATGTGTCAACTCACACACGCAGACAGCACGAGTCATGTGATGGAGGACACCGCCTGGTGTCCATAAGGTAGTCATGGGCCCCGAGGCTATAGCTCATCTATAGTTCATGCTTTCCCACATCCTCCAGGCAACGCCACCAGATCTTGAAATAAAAATAAGTGACCAGCTTTAAAGAAACTAACCCAAACAAACCCAATCAGTGACTTGCCACATTGCGTAGATGACAGACCTGTTGATATCAGTATAAATATTTATTTTTGTTGGCTGTAAATTGGCAATAAACACAGTCAACATAAAAACATTGAAAAACACATTTTTTTAAACTTAAATTATAAGAAAAAAATTGTGCATTATGCATAAATAACAGGAAACTGACAAAAACAGTCAATATAAAAAAATTAAATTATATATTTTTTCTTTGATTAAAAAAACAATTAATAAAATAGGAATAATTAGAAATAATATAAATTGATTAAATAATTAAAATAATTAAATTGAGTACATAATAATAAATGTTTCTTGCTTTTTCAAAGAGCTGAGAGAGCATCGGTTGGGTATCGGCCTGGGGGGCCCCAGCATACATGGGGCGCCCCGAGGCTGCAGCCTGTGTATTGATCCGCCCCTGCACATGGTGTGTTTTGTTCTGAAAGATGTTTTTAGCCTGGTTTTGGTTCCTGACTTCCTGCTTCGCTAGATCTGCTCTGTGCAAACTGGTGCGCCATAGACAGCGTTTCTGATCTGGAGTGCTCTAAGTGGACAGACCAGGGACAGATCTGGTGTGATTGATGGTTAAAATGTAAGATTTTAGGGTAGTACCTGGAATAAACGAAGTGGGACTGGTACCACACCTCACAGCTCATCTCTACACCCCCCCTGCATACTCGACCACCACACGCTTCAATCACAGTGCTCGTATTCCATCGATCAACCACTTTCCTCCAATCTTACAGCGCAAATGCATTTCTTTTGCACTTTCCAGTCTTCGACACCTTATTTGACAATGAAGAAATGTGTCACATTACAGTCTTTCAGGTTTGTCGGACCAAAGTCCTACAGTACAGCAGTGATTTTAAAAAGAGCAGGTCGAGGAGACAGTCCTCCGTGGTTAAACTGTTAATAATCTGTACAGTTTCTCACTTGCTTTTGTTAAAAAAAACAAACAACTGTAGCTATTTATCTGTAACTGTAGCTTATGTCTTTGCCTTTTGAGGATAACGATGTTATATACCGTTTATGGGCCCTCCGTGCTGGTCTTTTATGTATAGATTATACATACTAACAGCTCTGGTCTTATCCATCTCTCTTTGTCAGGAACACAGAGATCCAGGGATGTTTGATCTACCACAGGCCGTTAAAGATAATGCAAAATCTCCATTTGTGTAACATTAGGCTCTGCTCTGTTTAAAAGAGTAACACGTTAGTTATTGTAAATACTGTTGTTAATGATGATATAGTACGTTTCTTACATTGAACCTGTTCCAAGTCGCATTTCTGATGTGACACGAATGTGCTCAAAGATTTCAATGAAGGATATTCTTTAGTGTCGGGATGACTTCTTCACAGACAGATGAGCGCTTTGTCAGCCTGAAGTAACACCGTGGTATCTATGAAGTCCAGGATTCAGTCGGTTTAGTATGAAGATTCCTCATCGTAGTGGTTTGACTCTTCTTTTGTTGATGAAATTCTTTGTACACGTTGTAAAACAAAATGAAGCTCTTATTTTGGTGGGATGGCTGCTTTGACGTTAGTTGATGTTAGTTGAAAGGTGATCGGCTTTTCTGATGTTTCCTTTGTTTTGTAGTAAATCTGCTGTACTTTGATTTTGTGATTGCTGTATTGTTTGAAGGGAGATTTCAATCCGTTTATCATAGTTTCTTTCGAGACGAGGACCAAGCATTTCACTCCTCCTGGTGCCGTTTGCATTTTGACCTCCCTGTTGTGTTGTTGTCCTGGGACCTGTCTCACAGTGCAGGATCATGGAGCTGGACCCCAGTTCAGCCCAGTATTCCTCACCCTGTTGGAGAGCGGTGGTTCCTGCCGTGTGAAACAGGACCCAGAGGTGCCGTTCTTGTTCGGCTGCTGGAAGTTGCTTTTATTTCTTCAACTTTAATTATAGTTATTGTATTTGGTACATTTTTACTGCCCTTTGGAAATCATTTGGTTCTCTGTTGTAACTTTACTTTTTTCTGACAAATAAATTTACAAGCTATTGCAAAGTGTTGATATTCTGTTTCTTTACCATCAACCTTCCACACAACACACTTATCCATGTGTATTTTACAGACCCCAAACACTTGAATGCACAGGTTGTCGTCTGTGGCTGCTGCTCGAGTCTCAAGACATGTCCACACACAGACAGGAATCTGGGGAACCGCATAAATATTTATACATTTAGGCCTGTCATTCACACCAAACCACAGCTTTACATACAAAAAAAACAAAAAGTTTTCTGAAAACTCCGGCCAAAGTGAAGATTTTGGAAAACTCTGGTTTCATGGTTTGGTGTAGACGCCAGAAAACCTGAGTTTTGGCTCTCAAATGTCACATCTAAGGCCCCGTTTACACGACAACGTTTCATCTGAGAAAAAAATCTGCATTTACACTGAAACGCTAATGGACTGAAAACACTGTAGTGAGCATGCCACGCCTGTAGGTGGTGCTATAACTGTTTTGAGAAGCCGCTTTTGGTATATCTCCCCTGAAGTAGAGTTGAGCCAATCATCTGGGTCCAGTATTTCAAACATAATCCACCAGGATTAATCCTGGTGGATCGGATTAAACCTAGATCTGATCCAAAATTGGGTATTTCAAACAACATTTAATCTTGATAATTTAAATCCAGATTTGGAAATCCAATCCTGCCTTTAATCCAGATTTGAGCCTGTGTTGGGTATTTCAAAACTTCAGTCCCAAATCTGGATCAGGTTTGTCCTGAAAAACAGCATTAAATTAATCCCACCTCAGGGTAGGATCAGAGTGTGATCCCATGTTTTGGTTCCACATATACTCATCCATAGACAGCTTTTACTTGCATTCCTCACAATCATTAGTATAAAAAGATATTTTTAATAAATTAAACCTCTTCATTTTTTTTTATTGAACAGAAAAAATCCAAATTTCACAATTGTCAGAAAAGTAATTCAAACAACACACATTTCCTCAACACAAAATTGTACCACCTAAACTTAAAGTTTTCACACTACTTTTTCATTTGCTTTTCCAGTAACTGTATTTTTAACTGGATGTGTTCTTGCTGAAGCATGGTTAGTTTTATTTGTTCCTTAGCAAGTAGAATTTGCTGGTGTGCCTGCTCAGTTTCCATCTTGAGGAGATTTTGGTAGGTATGATCCTCATCATGACGCCTCTTTCGGTGATGTCTTGGTGGAGGTACAGGAGGAACCTCCCCACTGCTCTGACTTGTGCTTGGCTCCCCTCTGGTCTGTGTGTCTGTGACCCTGAGGGCGGGTTGATCCTAGGGGCGGGATGGATTTGAAAATCTCAATCCAAGAGGATCAGGATTATTCTGATCCAATCTAGCAAAATTTTGAAATACCGGGATAGAAGATCCTGATCCATGGATCAGAAAAGTGGGATTTGGAAATCTGGATCAATTTAATCTGGAATTAATTTTTTGAAATACTGGGCCCAGGTGTGTTGGTGAATACTAAGTTAAAAAGTGGAGCAACAGATGCTCATTTAGTTACAGACAGTCACAGATTCAGCAGATTGAGCAGAACAAGATCAACATGGTAGTTCGTGACGATCATAACAACAGTACTGTTGTCCTGTGTGACGTCAGCGTTTCCACTGAAAACGCCGGCTTACTGTTTACACGGCAACAGTGTCGGGAGTGTTTCAGAAAAATCCCACTCTGAAGAACGTTTTCAAAAGTTTGCGTTGAAGGTTGGCTGAAACGCTGTTTCTGTGTAAACCTGAGGCTGAAACGTAACAAAACCGTTGTGGTGTGAACGGCAGTTAAATGACAGGGGCTTACCTGATTGGTTGGCATGGGTTTCAGGTAAACTGAAATCTTGTCAAGTTTTTTTTTGTTTTGTTTTAGGGAAAAATCCTCTTATTATACTTGATATGAGCCACATTTTGCTGATCAGTCCAGAAAAATCTCTAATTTCAAAGTATTTAGAGACAAAAATAAGGTCTGAAATGCTTGGAGCAAGTAAAAAAAATCTGCCAATAAAATAAGAAAAAATTTCCAGAAACTCTTAATACCAGTAACTTTTCTCTTGTTTCATCTGCAGATTTTTTTCCTTGTTACAGCAATTCAGACCTCATTTTTGTCTTCAAATAACTTGAAATAAGACATTTCTGGACCGACCAGGTGACTGTGGCTCATATCAAGTACGAGACATTTTCTACTGAAAATAAGACAAAAACCTGAGATGAGATTTCAGATTTTTCCAGTGGGCATGCCCCCTGTGTAAACACATATATCTAGTAAGCCAATCACGTGGCAGCATCTCAGTCCATTCACACCCTGTTCACACATAGCCAAGTATTTTCAGAGACGAATATCCTCCTTTCACTTGTTTTTAAAAATACTTCTGTCCACATGCATTGGGCAAATTCGCTGATAAGTGCAGCTTGAAGCATGTCAGAGCATCTCTGAACACACAACACGTCCAACCTTGAGGCAGATGGGCTACAGCAGCAGAAGACCACACCGGGTGACCCTCCTGTCAGCTAAGAACAGGAAACTGAGGCTACAATTCACACAGACACACCAAAACTGGACAATAGAAGATTGGAGAAACGTTGCCTGGTCTGATGAGTCTGGATTTCTGCTCCACATTCAGATGGTAGGCTCAGAATTTGGCCTCAACAACATGAAAGCATGGATCCATCCTGCCTTGTATCAACGGTTCAGGCTGCTGCTGCTGGTGTAATAGGGAGACAGTCCCCAGATCTCAATCCAGTACAGCTCCTTTGGGATGTGGTGGAACGGGAGATTCTCATCACGTCAATATGAAGCAAAATCTCAGAGGAAGGTTTCCAGCAGCTTGAAATATTAAGGCAGTTTTTAGGGTGAAGAGGGTCCGACCTGGTATTGGAAAAGGTAAACCTAATAAAGCCTTTGGTGCACTTTGACTGCAGCATCATAAAAAAACTCTTAAAGCTGAGAAAACATCATCAAGGAAGAAAGACTTTGGTTAAAAATGACAGAAAACAGTAATTCACATTTAAACACATCTGGTGACATTTATCATCCTCACAAACATTTTCTTTAAATCTTTTTTCACATCATAATAACCGTTTTACCTCCAGAGGAGGGAAACCACAACGCTGATCCACAGACTGTGTAAAGTGCTCAAAGTGTGCCCCCTAGAGGACGTTGTATTAATTGAACCGGCAGCTGTAGTCACAGGAACAGCTGTTGTAAGAGCTCTGGCCTGTCCCACACATGAGCCCACATTTCCCACTTTGTCCACAACAGTCAGCTCTACACTCTGTGAACAGCAGAGGGCGCTGTATGTAGCCACAGTGATGTTCTCCCCGGCTGTCCCCGTGGTCGTAGTGGTGTTGAGGGTGCCGTTTCCTTGGCGGATGGTGACGCTGTCGATGCCTGTTCCGTTGACGCCGTCGGTGAGGTTGGCGACGAATGTCCACTGAGAGGACGCACAGAGGGAGGAAGAGGCTGGACAGCTGCTCGATGAGTCCCTGACTGTCTGACACACTGGGCGGGTAACGTCTGTAACCTGAGGACAAAGATAGAGACAAATTAAAGTTTCACTTCATCTCCTGAGCTCATCTTGTGTCTCATAGGATTTTGTGAAAATAACCAAGGGCCAGCAGCTTTGACTAATTACAATTATACAGTGGGGAAAATAAGTATTGAATGTGTCAACTTTTTTCTCATCACATTTATTTCCAAAGATGCAATTCAAACTAAATTTCTCCCAGACATTGGTATTAACTCAAATAATCCACACATGAAAAGAAATCACAACGTTCAGGTCCATAAATAATGATTATGGTGAATTAAGAACGATAACACAGGAAAAAAGTATTGAAGACGCTAACTGAGACTCATCTAATACTGAGTGGAGAAGCCTTTGTTTGCAGTGACAGCTTCCAGAAGCTTCTTGTATGTTTGAACTAATGGCCCACACTGCTCAGGTGTGATTTTGGCCCATTCCTCTGCACAGATTGTCTTTAAATCTGGAATATTCTTTGGTGCCCTCTGGTGAACCCTTTTCTTTACTTCTTTCCACAAATGTTCAGTTGGATTGAAGTCAGGTGATTGACTAGGCCGTTCTAACAGATTGATTTTCTTTTTCTGAAACCATTTGAGAGTCAACTTTGCCGTGTGCTTTGGATGGTTGTCCTGCTGGAAGGTCCAGCCACGTCTCATCTTCATCATCCTGGTGGATGGCAGCAGATTCAGATCAAGAATTTCCCCATACATGGCTCCATTCATTGCTCCGTCAGTTAGATGAAGTTTGCCAACACCATGAGATGAGAAACAACCCCATGCCATGATGCTTCCACCTCCAAACTTCACTGTTGGTGTAGTGTTTTTTGGCTGATGTGCAGAGCCATTTCTCCTCCAAACATGGTCTGTAGTATGACAGCCCAAAAGTTCAGTTTTGGTCTCATCTGACCAGACAACATTCTCCCAGTATTCTACAGGCTTGTCAAGATGCTGTTTAGCAAACTTTAAACCAGCTTCAACATGCCTTTTCTTGAGGAATGGAGTCTTGCAGGCTGAGCGTCCATAGAGGCCATGGTGGTGGAGTGCATTGCCTATTGTTTTCTCTGTAACAATCGTACCTGCTGCCTCCAAGTCTTTCTGGAGCACTTTCAGGGTGGTCCTTGGCTGGTTGAGTCCTCTTCTGACTATCTTTCTGACTCCCTGGTCAGAAATCTTCAAGGAGCTCCTGTGCGTGGCCTGTTGATGGTAAGGTGGTGCTTCTTCCACTTGTGAATAATGGCCCCAACGGTGCTGACTGGAATATTCAGGTGCTTTGATATAAGTCTGTAACCAGTTCCATTCTGATGCTGAGCAACAATCAGGTTGTGAATGTCTTCAGAGAGCTCTTTGCCTTTACCCATCATGAGGTGTGTGCTATTTAACTGCTTGGTGAAAAAAACACCTTTTTTATAGGACCATCAATTTGCTCTAGCCCAGCTGATGTTGGTTTGCACTAATTGGAAGTTCAAGTAATAATTACTGACAGATTTCAGGTGGTATGGTGCATTTCCTGTCCAAAGTATTCAGCCTTTCCATGGTGTGTTCAATACTTTTTTCCTGTGTTATCGTACTTAATTCACCATAATCATTATTTATGGACCTGAACGTTGTGATTTCTTTTCATGTGTGGATTATTTGAGTTAATACCAATGTCTGGGAGAAATTTGGTTTGAATATCAGCTTTGGAAATAAATGTGATGAGGAAAAAGTTGACGCGTTTAATACGTATTTCCCCCACTGTGCATAGTCAGTCACAGGTAGGTTATCCCTCTCACCTTGGCAGTCACAGACAGCCTGATCACTGCGTAGTTGACGTCAGTAGCGTCAGCGTTCTCCGCCTCGATAGTGAGGGTCACGCCTGTCCCTGATGAGGAGTTTTCCGGTATGGATAAAGTCACGGTGCCGTTAGCTTTGCCTCCGCTGCCTTCTGCTGTGGTGACAGAGCGGGGCGAGGTTGAGTTGTAGCTGCGGTCGTTGTTGGCTCGCACTGTGAACGTCCCGGTCCCAGAGCCGCTGACGGCTCCATTGGATGTTGTAGCGACTGTAAAAGGGATGGAGATGGTGGAGCCTGGCTCTACGCTGGTGTCAATGGCTTGAGTCTGGAAAATAAGCGAGGAGAGCTTTAGTGAAGACATTTTTCTAAATGTGTCAGGTAAATTTACAAAAATAAGACAGTGCACACACATCAGTCGAGCACATTCAGTGAACTCTCTATGATCTCACTGGTGAATGTGTGATCTGAAGTGAGTCGACAGTGACTTAGCTCACAGTGACAGAGATGCTGGAGGTCTTGATCTGTGTAGACGCTTGTCTCTGGAAGCTGCTCGGCGTTGACCTGGAGGTGGAGCCGCTGTCCTCTCCTCTCAGACGAACCACAAAGTCGCCAGCAGGGACGTCACTGAATGTCACAAGGAAGTTCCCACTTCCCACCGACTGTGGGGACAGAAAGACAGACGTGTGCAGCTGCTTCGCATGCAGCACTGAAGAGGTTTAGGAGGAGGTTTTAATTCCTCTTTCAAGTGGAGGGAAAGTACACAGATGTCTCAGGCATGAATCATAACATGAACCCGAGCAATAACCTTCAGGAAGAAAACAAGTCTCAGTGAGGAGCTCTGCAGATGCTGTGACACTAAGTGAAGTGAGAGCTGAGGCCTCTGTCTGACCTTTCAAAGAAAACACAGAAATCTGTCACAAGTCTGGGTTTTTACATTTCCACATCAAATAATCACAATGACTGAGACGTTAACCCATGCTGAGATAACAGGATGAGGTTTCATGACAGAAACATGGTGGATTAAGATCAGATCAGACTCCTTATCTTGTCTTCATGTTGGGTTTCTGCTAATAACATTTTATTAACATTTACGGGTCTAGACCTGTGAATGTTTTTGTAAAGTGTCTTGAAATAACATTTGTTATGATTTGGGGGTATACAAATAAAGATTGATTGATTGATTGATTGATTGAAACACTTCAGTATAACACTTTTCAACACAGCAGGTTGACTTAAAGTGAGCGCTCAGGTGGATGCGGTGAATAATTGTTAGTTATTTCAGGCAGCAGGAGGTTAATGAGACTCAAAGCTGGTCACTTTTCACAATCTACGGTGGGGGGGGGGGGGGGGGGGGGGGTATGAGATACATGTGATGATGTCTGAACAGAGGAGGGTTTGAGATGTAACGATCAGAGGGGATAACAAAACCACTCCTTCCATCATTTTACCCATCGTATAAATAAATATAAATATAAATAAATATGAATAAATATAAATATGAATATAAATAAATATAAATAAATGTAAATATAAATATATATAAATAAAAAATAAATAAAATAAAAAGAGATGAAACATTCCTCTTTGTCCAGAGGGGGTGCCAGAGGCTCCTAAAGTGGCTTCTAAATCAACATCTTGTATGTGTTTTAAGTGCGACGTGTGACGTACCTTTAACGACCCGTTGACTTGTGTCGGCCCTGAAGTGTCAACCAGTGTGACCTCTGTGACCTCTACTGAGTCACTTCCTGTCACAGAGACCAAGACGCTGGCGTTGCCTCCTGGATGAAGAGACAAAGAAGGTACAGATGAATTATCCTGACCCACTGTTCTCAGAGCCAGAGGGCGTAAACTGAGTCACAGTCTGACCTGAAAGAGGACGTCCCTCCTTTAGGTCAAAGTCCCCATGGGCCCCTTCATGAGCCTCCACAAGGTCGAAAATGAAGTTCACTGAACTTCGACCTTTAATTCACACAAGGACAGAAAAACCTGAGCGTCAGAGCTGCCACACGACCCACACAGGTGAAGAAAAAACAAAATATGGGTTTTAAAATCACTGACCTGTGACTTTCACAGAGTAAGGCTGACTGGAGTCTACACTGATTCTCCACGACCCCGTTGGGCTGTGGGTGTTAAGAGCCAACCGTTGAAGGTTTCCTACTTTGGTGATGGACGCCAGAGATCCAGTGGACTGACTGGAGCTCTGAGACACACCTGCAGAAGAAGAAAACACGTTTTAATAACCCCTTTAGCTACAAGCACCAATGAATCTAAACTAGTCTTTATCTTAAAGAGACAGTAGCAGATTCGCCACCTGAGGAGCTGGTGAGGGTGAATGTGAGAGACGAGTCTCCTGTGACGTAGGCCGTCATGTTCTTCAGAGAATCATCGACAGGAAATGTGAAATCATCAGGTTTTCCAGGATTCCTCACCACCTGAAAAACGGTCACCTGAGATGAGAAGAAGCAGAAACAGATGTTTAAAAACACACTCCATCATAAAACATCAGCCAGGACTGATCTTCCTGCTCTCGGCGTCTCACCACAGCGCTGGCTGACGTGTCCTCGATCACACTCGTAGCTAGAGACAGATCCGACTTGGTGACCTCGATGGCCTGACCTCCTGAGGCACGGGCAAGGTCGTGGTACAGCTGAGCATCAGATTCGCTCATCAAGCGTGGAGACACGAGCTGAGGGCTTCTGCGGCGGTTGCGGTTGCGGCGGGGGCGAAGACTGGCCACAACGTCTGTCAACATGAAATTGACCTAGAGGTTTGGAGAAGAAAAAACTGTTTGTACAGATTAAACAAGATCTGTCAGGTTTTTCTGAATGTGTCCCATAAAAATAAGCGTGGAGAGCTGGCAGTGTGTTGCACTGAGCAGCCTTGCTGTCCGGTCTTACCACAGACTTGCTGCTCTCTATGAGGGCGGTGATGGTGCTTTTCAGATGAGCATCTTTGGCTGGAGCGTCGGTGAAGACGAAGATCTCAGAGGAGGGTGGAGCAGCAGTCAGGGCAATCTGAAAAGAAAGGTTTTTTTTATTTCACTTTTTCACAATTTGACTAAAAGTGAAGGTAAAAAGTGAAACATGCATGCACGAGGTGTATTCATTTTTTTTTATTTGATGACAGCCCATCTGGAATGACTGGGGAGATGGATTTTTTGACCTATACTGCAGCCAGTCACCAGGGGGAGCAGTTTTTGTGGCCACTTCACTTCGAGCCGAGCAAGATGACCTCCAGTTATTTTTTTTACAGTCAACAAGCGCAGCAGTACATAACAGTATCATCTGCATAAAGATGAAACTCTGCGCCGGGAACTTTATGAACAAAAACTTTTACCCTGACCCATCCCACCAAACTCTTTTAGAAATGGTTTTAGTAAAATGCAGCCTTTCAATACAGGGACTAATTATCAAAAATGATATATTATTCTTAACAGAACTCCTTGAAAATCAGAGAATTGATTTTACCATCTTATTATTATATTGTTATTATAATTATATATATTTTTTACAGCTGCCTGCAGTGGTCTGATCATCCCAAAGAAGGTAGAATATTTAAAAAAAAAAAACATATGTTATATATTAAATTCCTTTTCAATCGTTATTATTATTATTATTATTATTATTATTATTATTATTATTATTATTATTATTATTATTATTATTATTATTATTATTTATTTTTTAATTTATTTATTATTTTTTTTAGGAAACTGTCATGCTGATGAGATGTTATTCTGAATGGAATTCTTTGTAAATTAGAAATTAATTTTTCAATTTTTATTTTTTTATTTTTTTTTCATTTTCTACAACTGCCCGAAGTGATCTGACAATCTTCAAGATGGTAGAATACTTTTTCCTTTTAAATAAATATTCATCTTAAATCAAGTTTTTAAGGAAAATGTTATGCTGATGAGATAAAAAGCTGATGAGATTTTTTTCCTAACGGAACTCCTTGAAAATTAGAAAATAATCTTCAATCTTTTTTTTTAAAATGTTAATCTTTTCACAGCTGCCTGTGGTGGTCTGATGGTCCTCGAGGAGGTAGAATACTTTTTAAAATTAATATTTCTTTTCTAACAGGTTTTTAAGGACACGGTCACGCTGATGAGACAGAAAACTTTGAAACTCATGAGTCAATATGACATTTATGGCGTTATAGGGTTCATGTGTCAGTATGTGAATGATTTAAAAACACTCCTTAGATTAGTGGATGCACTAACCCAGAAATCCTTGGTCAGGACTTCACAGATTACTGCACCTAATCATTTAATGTTAGCTGTGTCTGTTTAGCAACAACTTTTCCTCCTGTGCCTTCAGGATGATTTACAGTGGTGTTTGGTGGCGATGCTTATATGAGTTATATCAATAAAATGATGACTTTGTAGATGTTTTTTCCCTTTTAAAGGTAATTTAAAATCTAATTCAACAAAAACAACTGAAGCTTCTTAGAAATGCCACGTATTCTGACAATATTCTTGTATTAAATAGTGTGTTTTGTTGTGTCTGCGCTCTTTGCCGTCCGTACCTGCAGTCCAGACAAGCTGAGCTCAGGGATGTCTCCTCCTCCTTCTGCCGTCAGCCCGTTGATTCGGTCTTTGAAGATGTCAGCATTGGTCGTTATCAGCAGGGGTCCAAAACCTGAGAACAAAAACAGACTTTGCTGTCACTCGTGCAGCTCGCTGATGACAGGACGCAGCAGGTGTGAATACCTGTGTACCTGGGTCATTGAAAGGCACCAGGATGTAGGCAGACGGCTCCTGCTGGGTCCCCCTCTTACGGTCGATGATATCAAAGGAAACCCTCTTTGCCTCTGCGATGTCATCACTCATACTGCCTGTAGTGTCAATGACAAAACACAGCACAGAGGACTGGGAGAGGCCCATCAACCTGAGGAACAGGAGACACAAAGCATCCTGTGAGTCATCCGTCAAACCAACCAGTGACGCAACGTCTTCACCGTCCTCTTCCAGGAGCAAACTGTGACTCAGGTGAAGATGTCGAGTACCGCAGGAAGTTCTTGTCCCCCACAGCCACTCTGATGTCCTCCAGCAGCTCCATGGTGGCGTCCACAGCTAGACCAGCGGCCTCCTGGTGAAGGAAGCCGTGACTGGAGCCGAGGTCGTCTTTGCTGATTCCACCGACTGGGTCTCGTCTGCTTGTGCGGTCGAAGGTTCCTCCATGGCTACATTTTCCTGCAAAAAGACATTTTCTTTGCTGCCACATACACTTTTCATAATTGTTGTCATACCATGGGTACTTTACAGGCTGCAGATGGTAAATTAGAGGTACCTGCAGGTTTGGATGGAGAAAATATGTTGAAATAGCCAGAAGTGAGGAGGCCCTGCTGCAGGAGGTCAGGCTCAAGATTGTTTTCACAGTTTTCTCCTGTACAGTTTCTACAGGTCGGGGTGCTCAGGCCTTGAGAAAACAAAGTAGAGTAACAAAAAAAGATGTGGTGATTGAAGAAATAAACATAGTAAACAAAACATATTCAGTGTTTCAACCTGAGAAAGCAAACGATGAGAGTAAAAACTGTAATCTAGAGTGGGAGCGTTTCTCTGCTGCAGGACAAGCCCCGACACGGCTGGTGTTTGTGCTGCTGGAAGTACAGAGTCTCTACTGTTGTTTCCCATTCATGCATTTACAGTGGTGTTGACCAAGCAGCTGATGTGTGGACAGCAGTATCTCACCTGCCAGGTTGTGAAGAGGCTCGTCTGGTCTGATCAGAGAGCTGTAAGGGGCTGTTTTCCCCAGCTCCACCCAGTTACTGTGGCTGTAGAAGTCCTAGATGAACAGATACACATGACATTACTCTCCACAGAGGACATTCATTTGTTAAAACCTCTCATATGAAGTGACACACTCATGAATCTCACCTGTAAGGTATGACAGATTCGTCCGAGGGTCCATCTCCCTGAGACAAAGTCCTCCTTTTTAACACTGGCCTTCACAGAGGACACACCTGAACAGAGACATCAGAGCTTCTGAGTTTGAGAAAATAGAGCATGAGTGCTTTGTTTAACTATTTCTTTCAGTGATTTCCTGTCTATAACTTCTTTGTTCTATCATAACAGACTCTTAAATCAAGCCTTTCCTAAAGGTCTCTTCAGATTACATCAGGGGTGTGCAACCTTTGCCCCAGCTCACCTGGATTAAAGTCATTCAGGAGCCACAAACCCTAACTAAACTTCACAATGAAGTCATTACAGTTTTTTTATTTTCCAGGGAATAATTATCAAAACCAGAAGTTTTTGCATTTATAAAATTGAATGAGATGTCTTGTTTTTTGTTTATAAAAACATGTATATATATTTTTTTCAGTTGAAAAATTTGTAATGCCATAACTTACACAAGTTTGCAAAATAATTAAAAAAAAAAAAATATATATATATATATATATATATATATATATATATATATATATATATATATATATATATATATATATATATATATATATATATATATATATATATATATTTGATAAGTTGGTAGAAATTTAAAATTAAAAAAAATTGCAAAAAATTGTAACTTCTGATTTTTTTTTTAATTATCAAAATCGCTGGGATTCCATAAATATGCCAAAAAATAAAAATAAGAAATAAGATTTCACAAATTTGCTCAATTTTCAGAAAAAGTAAAAATAATAAAATAAATAAACTTAGCGATTTTTTTTTTAAAATTTGAATTTTAATGATTCGCAGAAATTGCAGAAACTTAGAGAAAGAAATTAGCTTAATCTTTAAAAAAAGTTGGATTTTTTTGTCTTCATTTCTCTGTAATCTTTAAAAAAAATGAATTTTAGAAATTTTGCAAAAAGTAAAAAAAAAAATTGCAAAAAGTAAAAAATTATACATAAGTTTTATCTCAAGATTGATGCATATACAGCTTGTTAAAATTTTAAAGCTTGAGGTTCCAGAGCCTGCAGGTTGCAGACCTTTGTATTATGATCAGTGGTCAGTTTTCTGCAGTTTTCTGTTGCTGTGTCAACATCAGAAAACTCTGTTCTGACCAAGGAACGATATTCTCCATTAGGGGGCGATATGGAGAAAAATGTCAGGATGTTTTTATGGCAGAACCAGAACCTGGGATTTGTTTTAAGACCATTTTAACATGCTACGAACATTCTCAAATGTTCCATTCTGAAAGGTTTAAAGCACAATATTTGTTTTTTTTTCTGCCACCGTTTCGTCCCTTTAATCTTGTCTTGGTTCTTCTGATGTTTTCTGACTCTCACGTTTCTAATCCTAATAAAAAGATTCATTTAAAGACGTTAGCTCTAAGAGTTGTGGAGTTCTTCTGCAGAATGTTTAGAGCTTTAGCTTTAGACAGGTAGTCAATGCACAGTCCAGATGTAGTTTAGTGAGACGTTACTGGATAGACATGATTCATTTCTATGACATGATTCATGCAGTTACAGATGAAAGCCTGGGGCTGTATGGCAGTGGTGTGCACAGAGGGGGAGCAGGGAGGGGTTTTAGCCCCCCTCGTAGCCTCGTAGAGCCCTGTTTGGAGCTAAGATCTGTGCTCAAGTGCAAAATCCTGCTCTGTGTTCCCTTTTTTGGAGAGGATTTCAGCAATGTTTAAACTGCAGTATTTAATGTTTACCTGAGGTAATGAGCTCTCTTCCTGCCTCAAAGGTCTCATCGTCAAAATGGTGCTTTTCACTCAGCGCAGAAACGACGTCCACTTTGGCGTTGCTGAAGTACATTTTGGCGATGGAGGTTCGGAACTTGAGGGTTGAGAGGATGGAGTTGGGGGAGCCTGTGGAGGAGCAGGCTCTTTGCACCGTGTCAGCTGTCAGACTGTCGTCAATCTGTCAAACATAACCTCAGTTAGTTTTGAAGATATTCAAAGTCATCACATTTCTCCTTTTGAATTATTTTTTGACTCACGGTCAGGCTGAAGTTTCGTCCCTCTGAGGCTGCGATGTCTCTGCACACCTCGGCTGTCTTCCTGAGCACCGCCCTCTGCGTGATGACACGGTGCGTGGTGGAGTTCCCGTCACTTGTGAAGAGGGGCTGGAAGCTGTGGATGAGGCCTGACAGGGAGAGGATCCCTGCCGCTGTGAGCACGACTGCCTGCACGACTGCCTGCGCGGGCCTCATGATGGAGGAAGAGATCTGCGTCCTTCAGCCCGTCTGTCCCCGGCTTTTATCCTCAGCCGTTGTCAGGTCGTCTGTTGTGGTTTTGCTACTGGCAACGCCAAAACTCACCTGAACAATATGATGATAGTTTTGGTTACCTGTCCTCCACTGCTCCCAGTAACTCAGCAATGATTTGCCAGAAAACAGGAAGCAGCAGAGAGAGTGCTGGTGCTGAACCAGGTGTGACGAGGCAGCAGGTGATGAGTGGAATCACCTGAGGAGGAAGAGCAGAGAGACTGCTGGGCAGTGTACATCTGTGATATCTGCATCATTTCCACAAGTTTAAAGGTTTGTTTTCAGTGTTTTTCAACAATTTCTACTTTTACAAACAGGAAGAAGCAAAATGACTCATTGAATCATAAAAAACACGAGGTGAAAAGTTTAAAAAGTATCAAAATAAAGTAAAATGACTCAATCAGAGTGAGGTTCACTCGTACAGACAGCAGTAAACACACCTCTGGTTACTTCAGCCTCTCACCTGTGTGTGACCAGCCCTTCTGCTTCCTGGCACCTCTTCAGGGTTTCTATGCCAGCGCCGTGTGTTTGCACTCAGGCAGATACTATTGAGTGAAGTGGAAAGCGTTTCCTGCGTTATCTGGAAACGAGCGCGAGCTCTGCTTCCTTTTATACTTACGTCCGTCATGACTGAGCAGAGCTGATGTAAAGGATTCCTCAAACTCAACCCACACATGCTGCATTTTTTCTGCATGCTCCTCAGTGACAGAGTGGGTGTGCCTCTCTCGCTCCTGTGATCATATCAAACCAGATCTGTACACCTCCAACAGGTCCAGGTTCCCAGACTCAGATATATGTAAACATATATTTGAAAAAACTCCCATTTATAGAGGAAGTGAACTTTCAAAGTAAGCCAAAAGACTGATTTGTAACTGAGCTGAGCTGCTCTTAAAGAAAAATACATCCTCTTGGTGATTAACGTGCTGGTGTCCCTTTATGTGATACCATGGAATATTTCACAACAGCCTTGTGTGTGAGTTCTCAGGGTTTTGGGAAGTTCAGGAAAGGGTGAAGCAATCACATGTTGTTTGTGTCCACAAACTGACACTTCAGCTTTTTTCTTTGTTCTCTAACATTTGGAGATCGCATCAGGACAGTGGAGCCCTGATTATCAGAGGGAGATTATCAGCGAGTCACATTCCTATGGCTTATAAATGATCTGGTTTGGGGGATTGAGGGGTGTGACTGTCTGCAGGAGGAGGAGGGGGAGGAGTCTTGTGTTGGGGTCTGAAACCTTTACTTTCAAAGGAGCCGTTTTGCTTCAGCTAATCTGGATTAAAGTCATTCAGGAGCCACAAAATCTACTTTATCTTCACAATAAAAACTTTAGAGTGAATAAAATTCTATACAACGTCAAAATGAATGAAAAAGTATAGAAACAAGAAGTTTTTTTTTTTTTTTTTTTTTTTTTTTGGATTGATTGAATTGTACATATGATGTGTTAGATTTTGATTTTTCATTAATTTTGCAAAAATATTCTAAAAAGTTAAAAAATGCAAAAATTTCTGAAAAATTGCAAAAAATTGAAATTTCAAAAATTTGCAAAAAATGGAAAAAAAATGCATTTGATTTATTTTTAGAAATTAAAAACAAATCCAGAACTTGCAAACTTTTTTAATGTCTCCTTTGAAATTCAAGAAAAACTGGAACAATAAAAAAAAAAAAAAAAAAAAAAAAAAAATCCAATAGCTTAAGAAATTTCTGAAATGTCAAAAAATATCTCATTTAAAAAAATCTACAAAAATCAATAAATTAGAATTTCAAAAATTTAAAAAACTTCGAAAGTATACTTAGATTCATTAATATTTATTGATAATGCGTAACTCATGATTTTCTGTTGTTTGCTAATTCAAAATTTTTTTAAGGAGTTAAAAACATTGAAAAAAGAAAAAAAAATCTAGACCTTACAAACATTTTGGATTTTCTCCCGAAAAGCCAGAAAATTTATAACAATTTTTGAATTAAAAACGAAAATCCAATAGCTTCTTAAATTTTTTGAAAAGTCAAAAATATCTCCATTTTTAAAAAACTTAAAATAAAAAGATAAACAGAGATGTTAAAAACTGCAAGCACAAAATGAATCGTATTTCATGGGGATTCAACGTGACAAACCAACAGATAGTGACACATCGTTTTAAAGTGGAAGGAAAACTTTACATGGCGGTAAATAAGCGCAGCAAACAGGTCAGGGTGAGGCTGGGTTAGAAAAACATATTTAGAGCCTTGAAGAGCTCAAAGAGCACTGCTCCATCCAGGAAATGGGAGATAGATCAAGTTTTACGTCTTCCCCAGCGGTGACAGAAATTCTTCTTCATGGCTCAAAAAAACAGCTTTCACAACTTTCACAATCATGTGCTCATTTGTTGCTGTGCTATACAAAATCCCAATAAAATGCATCTAAGTTTGTGCTTGTGACATGACAAACTATGGAAAGGTTGAAGCACGACGTCATTCCATCCCACAGTAATGTCACAGTTTAAAATTGGGAGGACTTGATAAATATGATCACTTTTATCTCACGACTCACTGACTGATGTCGCTCAGCTGATTCTTCATCACAGATCATATCAGTCTCCTCAGACTAATATCAAACATGGGAAATTTGTGTGTTTTTACCTGTTTCTTCAACAAACAGCAGCTCCTTTAAAGAGCATTGGTTAGACTCTCCTCTGTGTGTTTCCTGTAGCGTAAATAAACCTGAATCCTGTACAGCAGCATACTTTCTACATCATCTGTGAGTCAGAGAGCAAGAAGCGAAACAACACCCTGAAGAAGATCAAATAATCCTCATACCACATCACATGCTTGGTTTTAAACTGGGACAGCTTCAGTCAGCTCGACGACAGATCGGAGAAGACAACAGTTTTATCTTGACTCTCTGTGTGTTCATACGTCAAACTGCTTTTGCATGTAGTATGACTGTTCTGTTGGGTGTGTTTTGTTGTATACTCTGGTTTTCAGTTTTGGAAAATGGAGCTGCATGTGATGGATTTTATTTGGCCTTTCTTATAAATGTGCAACACAAACTTTGGGTAGATCTTGGATAAGAAAACAAAATTCATGAAATTAGAAGTGTTTGCTTATAATCATTTGATTTTAAGTGTTTTTTGATCCAAATGATGAACTTTTTCTTGTTGTTTGAACACTGGAGAGTTCTTACTGAGCCTTACCTAGATCTGGATTTAAGATTTTGTTCCAGGATTTCAGATAAAATTAACTTACTGCATGGACAACTAGTCTGAGGGTGGGCCTCATCCTTTGCTCATGGCGCTGCTCCTGACAGACCTCCAGAGGGCTGGCCAATCAGAGGGGAGGGGGATAGTGGAGTGGGGAATCTTAAAGAGACAGCAGCAAAAAACAAGTTTTTCAGAAGAGTTTTGTGCAAGAAAAAGAGTTTTGTTTTGATTTTGGGATAAGATAAGATAAGAAAAGACTTTATTGATCCCCAGGGGGAAGTTGCTGTGCAGTGAAATACATTGCACAGTACGACGTCGTCATCGATGAGTCATGCCTCCAAGTCCTCCATTGTTTGTGTTGTTGTGTCGCGCTCAAAATGACGTGGATGCAGTGTCACCCAGCTGTTTTATGGCGACCCCCGGTGGTCAAAGAACCGGGCCAGTGGAAAACCATCACAAAACGAGTAGAACAGGGCCAAGGCGTGCTAATGAAAAAAGCCCGTGAGCTAACTTTATCGATAAAACTACTAACCTACCTTACCTACTCTCTGGAACAGTCTGCCTCTAGATATCAGGACAGCTCAGACTCTTGAGAGCTTCATGTCCTTATTAAAAACACACTGGCTTTTAATACTGGTTGAGCAAGACATCCATGATTTTACCTTTTTTTCTATTTATCATGGGGTCCTCTTTTGCTTTTTATTGTTTTTTGTTGTTTTTACTGTTTTTTTATTCTCTTTTAACACATTTTTTATTTCTATTTTTTATTTTATTTTATTTATTTTTTAAAACTTGCTTTTATTTGACTGTGTTCTAAGACTGTGCAGCACTTTGGTCAACCTTGGTTGTTTTTAAATGTGCTATATAGATAAACGTGATTGATTGATTGATTGATTGATTGATTGATTGATTGATTGATTGATAAAACAGGAAAAATAAATTAAGGGGAGTATATACATCAATAACACATCATGGGACGGTACCCACTCTTTAAGTTTATGTTCTCAAAAAATAAAAATAAAAATAAAAGTCACTTTGAGATCTAAACTTCTAAACACTGGCTGTTTTCCAAACTGCCGACTGCACTAGCAGTGCCTACAATTTAGACAAAGTTCAGTCAAATTCAGTCAAATCAAATCAAATCAAACTTTATTTATAAAGCACTTTTCCAATATATTAAAATGCATCTCAAAGTGCTTCACACAAATAAATAAAATAACGAAACAGAAAACAATAAAAAATGAAAGCCGTCCCCCACAGATATAAAATAAACATGGTGCAGAGTAGGGCTGCACGATTATCGCAATCACAATGTCAGCACATGCAATTCAGATTTTTCTCCATAACCAAGCAAGTCTGTAGACTCATCATGACACAACTTTTTTTATTAAATTGCAAGCACAATCACAATCGCAATATTGTCCACCTAATCGCAAATCGCACCTTTTCCCCAAATCGTGCAGCTCTAGTGCAGAGCCTCCTCCAGTCCCCAGGTCTGAGGGATCCATGTTCAAGTCCAAATCACAGACTTCCTGTTCAGAACTCACCATGGTCATTAGAGACTTGTTTGCTGGTCTAGGCGTGATAGTTACACCTGCAAAATTTCAGGGCTCTAGCACTAAGTAGTCGAGGGGCTGCAGATTTAGGCCACTAGAGGGCGCTATGGAGCATATTTATCTTGCGCTAATACTGAATTCATACATTTTCACAGCTGACTAAATTTTGTGGCTCGGTGCGTTTGTGTTTATCTCAAGGAAAAGGTACGCAGTTTGGGGTTAAAGAGGGGTAAGAATAATCCCTGATTCTGGGGCTCGGACCCTAATAAATAAATCTGAGAATTTAAATCTCAGATTGTAAGTGCTGAATATTTTGCAGTGTGTTGTTATTTATGCTCATCAGATATTTCTGTCTGCAGTTCCATCAGACCACCACCAGGATACTTGGTGCCTGCACATTCAGCTCCGTAATAAGCCTTTCTCTTTGAGTTTTGTTTCACTTTCATGACTACAAACATCAGCAAAAGTAGCACAATCAAGATACAAGTGATGATGAAAGTCAGCCAGACTCCTCCAACACTGGAGGCAGATATCTGATGCAGCCTATCGCTCTCTCTGTCATACACACAGTTCATGTTGCTCTTCAGTTTATAGAGGACTCTACATTTCTGTGCATCAGTCTCAGCATCAGTGACTGTGAACACCTCGTACGGGGGAATCAGCACCTGGCTGGTTTGGGTCAAAGCTGAGTACAGCGTAACGTCGGCACCAAAACATGTGAAGACCTCAAAACAGGAAGTGACTCCTGAAGAGTTCCACCAATCAGATCCTAACGTGAAGGAGCTGAAGCGCACGAGTCTGTGAGAGATGTTTGGACTGAAGAGGGTGTTGGATCTGTAAGTTGTACTCAGACACGTCACCTGACTGTGCCGTAAAACCTGCAGAGCTTCACTCAGGAGGGAATCAAAAGAGCGGGGTGTAAATATCTCTCTCCCTCCTGAGCTCTGCAGCAGACCACTTGTGAACAGGTAAATAGCCACAGAGTGATCTTTCTCCATGTAGATGTGTGCAGGAGCTCGGGCTTTTCCCTCTGCATCCTTCCAGGCCTGACTGAAGCTTTCACTGAGGTTCCATTTCTGCAGGATTCCCTTGTCCCTGATCACTGCAGCTTTGGATAAACACTCCTCATTTATGCTGTCATTGGAGTCCTGAGCTGGATCCTGAATCAAGCCCTGAAATAAGAGGAAGACATGCAGTTCAGT
This sequence comes from Halichoeres trimaculatus, assembly GCF_033239565.1. Taxonomy (NCBI): domain Eukaryota; kingdom Metazoa; phylum Chordata; class Actinopteri; order Labriformes; family Labridae; genus Halichoeres; species Halichoeres trimaculatus. The sequence goes on along the minus strand of NW_027437180.1, from coordinate 42,293,837 downwards.
GTTGATCCAGTAGATGGAGTTACATCCACAGAGAACAGTGTAAAGCTGGTGCACCTCAACTTAAAATGGAGGAAAAGAAAAAAGAAAAAAAAGGGAAATATATGAAACATATGAGGAGTGAAATACCTCTTCTGTAACATTTTGCCACCTGAGGGTCACACATACGATGAAAAACATCAGCAGTCCCACCAGGAGAACAAGTGCAGTGATGGCAAACACAGATAAAATCTTCCTGTGATGTGCTTTTTCCATCCATGGTGACATTGTCCATCTGAAAAGAAGAAACCTGCTGTTAACCAATTTGAGAAATGGATTAACTTTTATTCTCATTTATCACAGTTTATTTTGAATCTCAGGGAAACGTTAATACCTGATACCTGTGCTTTGTTTACCATTTGGATCAGTGTTAGTATTTTCCTGGGATGAAGACCCCATTTCCCATGAGCATCATCACCTGCTGTAGTAAAGACATTACTCCTATCAAGGTGTGTTTGTTTTAGATCTTGTTAAAGTTTTATCTTTTAAAATGTTGTAAACTCAGTTTGTAGTTTAGCACCCAGGAGGTGAGCAGACTATCTGTTGAGTGTTCCTCATCCAACTCCATCCTCACCAAGCAGAGCTGACGAAACCTCACTCTTCATCTGATTGATAGACGCTCAAGTTTGAGCCATGCGGCGACCTACGGTCTAAATATAAGACACAATGCAGAAGTAGTAGTCAGGAGTTTGCTGTGGGTCTGCTTGAGGCTGGCTTGGAAAATACCAGAAACCACAAACACAGCAACCCCCCCCCCCCCCCCCCCCCCCCCCCCCCCAAAAAAAAAAAAAAAAGTTAAATAAAATAACGTAAAATAAAAAATAAATAAATAAATAATATCTACAATAAATAAACAAGATAAATTCAAATATTTAAAAATAAGACTAAAATTAATTAAAATAATAAATAAATAAAACTAAAAATAAATAAATAAGATAAATTAAAACATTTAAAAATAAGATAAAATAAATTAAAATAATGAATAAATAAATAAACAAAACTAAAAAATAAATAAATAAGATAAATTAAAATATTTAAAAATAAGAATAAGATAAATTAAAATAATAATTAAATTAATAAATAAAACTTAAAATAAATAAAGAAGTAAATAAAACTTAAAATAAATAAAGAAGTAAATAAATAAATAAATAAATAAATAAATAAATAAATAAATAAATAAATAAATAAACAAATAAAACAAAAAATAAATAAAGAAGTAAATAAATAAATAAATAAATAAATAAATAAATAAATAAATAAATAAAGTTTTCACAGTAGAAAAAATCATGTTCACAATCAGGAACAACAAATGTCTCCCTAGAAAGCTTATTTCTCTAATGGCACACACTGAATGGAGGGTGAATTTTTTAAGTCCAATCAGAGGCGCAGCTCAGCTGATTGGCAGACAGGCACCTTATAGGTGTTACTGAGGACACTCAAAGCCCATCCCATTTCCAGTATGGCCCTTGTTGAGGACTTTCCTGAAAATTCTGTCAGTTTTCCGAACCACCTACCACACTTATAGTGCCTATGGCTGAAGTTCAGTCTGTAGTAGCTGGTTTGGAAAACAGCCCCACTGTGTCAGAAACAGATGACGTCAGAGACTACATCCATTAAATAAACAGTCTATGGTTTTAGCCTGTGCTCTATCACTCTTCTGCTTAGCTTTTCTCTGCTTGGACCTCTTTCTTTTTGACAGTCCAGCTCCAGTGTCCACCATCACTACAAAATAAATCCAATAAATCCTTGTCAGCAGAGAAAAACACAGATCTCCCTGCTTACTGCTAAACTTTGCTGACCACAGAAGTGCCATCATAGGGACCACAAATACTGAGAAATATAATTCATACACAACACATTTTGGTGCTGAATATCTCATTTTAAATAATGGATTGTAAACAGGCAAAAGTAGGATTATTCTGATATCAATCATAAAGTCCTTACAGGGCCTTTAAAGCTCATCAGTTTCAAATCTATCTTTAAAATCAATTCAAATTCAAGTTAAAACAACCAAAATGATCAATAAATGTTTGTGTGACTCACCACATCCTGAGCAGCCCAAAGTCTCTTCTGTTTTCATCTGTTCTTCCCGTGTTTTTCAACTCTTCCGCCTACCGCTGTTTGTTAAGGAGGCTGCAGAACAGGATTTACCAGCGTCAGCGTGAGTGGTGTTGCACCTCCTACTGGAAATACAAACAGTGGAATTAAAGAAAAAGTGGACCCATGAGTTCATCAGATAAAAAGAAAACATGACCGGAAAAACATGCAGTCAAAATAGAAAAAGCAGCTTCAGGTTATTTTACAGTAAATCTTAATCACAGGGTCAGAGAAAAGTGCACGGTGACACCAAATGGGCTCTTGTGCCTTGGAGCAAAAAGGAGTAAAAGAATGTCTGTGCAGAGTGGTTTTACCTGTAAATCCTGGCTACCTCCTTTAAACACCTTTACACCTGCACACATTTTCTCTCCTCTGTAGAGCAACATGCTACTGTTGGAAGCATCGACCTGCAGAAAGGTAAGACAAAACAATGGCTGTGTTTGTTTTTCTTTTGATGTTAAAAAATATGGTTGAAGAAGTTCAAATCAAAGGGGCTGTGAGGAGTTTCCTGATCGTAATCCACACTTAAAAATCAGACTATTAGCTCCAATATTACTGGTTACAGGTTATTCAAAAATGCTACTTCTTAGCTTCCTGATCAGGTAGAGCAGGACTGGATTGATTGATGGCACGTCTAAGTCTCTATGACAACACCACGCTGGCTGATGAAGTCTAGAAGTGAGAAGAGAGATCTGAGTTTTTCTCTGCTGAAAACTTTTTCTGTGATTAATTTAGTAGTGATGGTGGACACTGGAGCCAAACTGTCAGACAGAAAAAGGAGAGAAGAGCAGAAGAAAGAGAAACAGGAGAGAGATAGAGCACGAGCTAAAGGCTAATTAGCCTTTGTGCTAATGTTGGCTCCAACCCACAGTCAGCAGTTATTCTGCAGTGGTCTGTTCAAACTTGAGAGTCTATCAATAAATGAAGAGTGAGGTTACGTTAGCTCTGATTGGTAGATGACTGGCAGGAAATAATCAGGATTCACTAACGTTACACGTTACAGACACGTCTTAGAGCACCGGGCTAACAGCTGAGCTAAATGTAATATAAAAAATAAATATAAACGGTTACTAAACTACTCACAAACTGACAGTGTTAGCTTGTTGTCACGTTAGCCTACAGAAACGTCAGAGCACCAGGCTGCCGATAGCACTACATATAGCCTGCTACTACGATGTTAGCTTGATGTCACGTTTCAAACCGTACGCTACGTAACTGTCCTGAAACATACTTTACTTCTGCACGTATCCAGTAAAAAGAGCAAACACACGCCTCGCTCAAAGTGATGTAGCATCTTCAAGGTGGAACTTGTTAAATTGGGGGTTGGTATCAGCACCTTTGATTTTGTGTTTTTCTTCTCACACAGATATGAAGTTCCTACGAGGACCGGAGTGCCGGCTGAAGTCCCCGACAAACTGGGGGACCCTTTGTGTGCTCCTCATGGTGGCACTCCTTCTGTATCGTGACCCTTTTGTGCTCCTCTGGTGGCCTCAGAAACCTGCTGAGGTGGATTTACAGAACTGTTTGAAAATGCACCCAAAAAACTTGCAATTCATCGACTACATCAGTGGCTTTTTTTTCACAGCTGATTTTTCTGACTGTAGTTTTTCCCTTTTCCAACCCTGCAGGAAACCTCGACTCCTCCTCTCCCCCTGGATATGGCCTCAGACTCCATTGATGACATGTTTGACGGCTGCTACTCCAGAGCCGCCTCCATCATCGACCTGTTTGGCGTGTTTGAGTGGCACTTCAACAGGAACTTCAGCTTGGCCTGGGCTATATCTGAAAGGAATGCACAGAAACCTGCGCACAAGCAGCTGAAAGACGACCACGCCATCGCTTTGCATACGTTTACAAAAGTGAGGAACGTTCGGAAGGAGTTCAACGAAGCCGTGCGGACAGAGAAACAGAAGTACAGCACACACGGATTTAGGTTTCACTATTTGTACTTCTACCTGACCAACACCATTCAAGTGCTGCGTCAGAATAAGACGGGGTGCAGAGCAGCGTACTTCAGGACACGGTCACACTTTGAACGCAACGTGGTCAACAAAGAGATGCGTTTTGGTGCTTTTATCTGGGCAGCTATGAGCAAGGAGTCGATGAGCTCCAACGGTGATGTCTCCTGCTTTGAGATCGAGTCGTGTTTTGGCGCTGATATCACTCACTACTCCGCGCTGAGGAAGGCGGGTCAGGTGCTGATTCCTCCCTACGAGGTCTTCCAGATCACTCATGTCCTCAGTGACGATCCGTGGTGCTCCGTGGTCTACAAGCTGCAGAGCACCAAAACACCAAAGACAGATTTAAACTGTAAGCTGGACGAGAGGGAGCTGGAGAATTATGTGGAGGGAGATTTGACAAGTTGGAGCGTGAGCAGCAGAGTCTGGACGATGTCTGCGTGTGGAGCTCTGCTGATCCTGATCTCTGCCGTCCTTATCAAACACAGACAGATGAGGTTTTTGGCTGTGGTGCTGGGCGGCCTGCTGCTGTGGATCGTTCTTTTAGTGGGTTTGAGATTTTTAACCAGGGAGTAGGAGTCTCTTATACTCACCTGTTTGTTTTTCACTCCAGTTTAAAGACACTGAAGGTAGTTGAAAGCATATTTAATGTGCACTATAAATTCAAATTACCTCAAAAATCCATATTTTTTATCGCAATGTGTTAGTAACTTACCAGAAACATAGTCTCATAGTAAAGTGTCAACAAATGACACCAATACATTAATCGGATAAGTTTTCTTTTCAAACTGAACATTCGTTTTCAGAACAATCTTTGCATATGTGTATTTTGGATCAATGCTTCTTGAAAAGAAAAGAAGAAATTTCTTTCTGTTAAACATTAATATACTTGTTCAAATGAACGGGATGCTTTGAATTATTTTTATTTTTATTTTTTTTTCAGTTTTTGGTCAGTGTTATTAATGTTTGTCAGTGATGGACGGATCAATGGAGGGATGGATACATGGATAGATGGATGGATGGATGAATGTACAGTTTGTTGAAAGCATAAAAGAATTAATGGATAGTTGTTTGAAAGACTTGATTAAGTGATGGAAAGAAAATAAGATAGATAGACCTATAGGTCGATGTAAGAAGGAAAATACTGATGGACAACGGATGGTGGACAGACGGATGGACAGTTTTGGATTTATGTATCTATATATATATATATATATATATATATATATATATATATATATTTATATAGAAAGATAGATAGATAGACAGATAGATAGATAGATAGATAGATAGATAGATAGATAGATAGATAGATAGATAGATAGATAGATAGATAGATAGACAGATAGACAGATAGATAGACAGATAGATAGATAGATAGATAGATAGATAGATAGATAGATAGATAGATAGATAGAATGGAATAGAATGGTGGAAGGTTGGATTGGTGGATTAATTGATAAATGGGTGAATGACTGAATGATGGATGATGAATAAAAATATGAATCACTGAGTATTGTCTCTTTCTCGCAGTAGAATGTTTAAGATCTGAAATCATAAAAAGGTTTTATTGAAAAAATTAAAATCTACAGTTTTCCCTTTTGTGCACAGACAAAAACTGAACTGAATTTATACATAGTCTGACAAAGCTCATGTTTTCTTGATTGATCTGTTTTTAAGTAAAGTTTCCACCCAAGACCTTCATTGATGGAGTTTCAGAAAGTGCTTCATCACTTCTCAGGTCTTGCATGCACAAGTCTGATATTACGCCCACAGCTTTAAGAAACATCGGTCACCACTGAGGTTAGGATAAAGGTTAAGAGAAGGATCAAGCACGGCTTTGAAACAAGGCGCCTGCAAAAGAAGACAATGCATGTTAACGTACCACACATCCCTGAACGTGGCAGACTCTTCAGAGAAAGGGTAGAGTGGGGGTGACTGAGGGAGGGGCCTGAAGACTGAGCTGCAGTCATGATGAAGATCCCTCCCCTGATTGAAATGCTCTGCAGCTGGAGACAGACAGCAGGAGCTGAACAGCATGTGAGAGCTGAAGAGTGGTGAGTTTGTTTTTTTCCTGTTCGTCTCTGTGAATCCAACATGATGAGTCTGGTTTCTGATGTCTGAGAAAAGATTTTTTTTTCAACCTAAATAAATGGGGCGATAAAGTTGAGTAGTGAGAAGACAGATTTATGTTTTCTCTGTCTGTATTTCTGTATGTTTCCTTAAAGTTTAAGGATACACACCAAACAGAACAGTACCACAGTGTTTCCAATGCGTAGCTTTAGTGAAACACCAAAGAGAAATAACAATGGCAGAACCTTTGCGATGTATTGAACAGCCTCACCAACCACCGCCCTTATACAAAACTGCCTCCATCAGCAATATAGACCTGATTGAAATCTTGAGACCAGTTAAAAAATTGCTAGAATTTACCTTTTGCATGTTTGAACCTTTATGAGGTTCTTAGTAGAGCTACAATATGCAAAACCATCTGGAACTTGTAATTAAAAAACAAAACAAAACAAAGCAAAAACTGAAGTAGGATGTTTATCACCTGATCCAAAGTTTAAGACCACAGGCTATTAAAGCCAAAATCTGCTCCAAATGTTCATTTTCTGTCAGGCATTCTCACGGTCAGTCCCTCCTCATGCTAAAGCTAAGAAGCTGTCTCTTCTTCAACGTGGTCAGATTGAGCTGCATTAGAAAGGCCTCTCACAGCGTGCCATTGCTGCTGAGGTTGGACAAAGTGAGACAGTCACTCTACATTTTTTAAAAAGATCCTGAGCATTATGGGACAAAAAAGTCAAGTTGGAGACGAAAAAAAACTACACTTGCGCTGAGATCGGAGATCCCACCTGAGATGTTTTCTACCCAGCACAGTGGAGGGGGTCCAGGTGGAGCAGGGTGGTCAAACAGTCAGGTAGAGCATGGTGGTCAAACAGTCAGGTGGAGCAGGGTGGTCAAACAGCTCAGGTGGAGCAGGGTGGTCAAACGGTCAGGTGGAGCAGAGTGTCAAACAGTCAGGTGGAGCAGGGTGGTCAAACAGTCAGGTGGAGCAGGGTGGTCAAACAGTCAGGTGGAGCAGGGTGGTCAAACAGTCAGGTGGAGCAGGGTGGTCAAACGGTCAGGTGGAGCAGGGTGTCAAACAGTCAGGTGGAGCAGGGTGGTCGAACAGCTCAGGTGGAGCAGGGTGGTCAAACAGCTCAGGTGGAGCAGGGTGGTCAAACGGTCAGGTGGAGCAGAGTGTCAAACAGTCAGGTGGAGCAGGGTGGTCAAACAGCTCAGGTGGAGCAGGGTGGTCAAACAGTCAGGTGGAGCAGGGTGGTCAAACAGTCAGGTGGAGCAGGGTGGTCAAACAGTCAGGTGGAGCAGGGTGGTCAAACAGTCACGTGGAGCAGGGTGGTCAAACAGTCAGGTGGAGCAGGGTGGTCAAACAGTCAGGTGGAGCAGGGTGGTCAAACAGTCAGGTGGAGCAGGGTGGTCAAACAGTCAGGTGGAGCAGGGTGGTCACACAGTCAGGTGGAGCAGGGTGGACAAACAGTCAGGTGAAGCAGGGTGGTCGAACAGTCAGGTGGAGCAGGGTGGTCAAACAGTCAGGTGGAGCAGGGTGGTCAAACAGTCAGGTGGAGCAGGGTGGTCAAACAGTCAGGTGGAGCAGGGTGGTCGAACAGCTCAGGTGGAGCAGGGTGGTCAAACAGTCAGGTGGAGCAGGGTGGTCGAACAGCTCAGGTGGAGCAGGGTGGTCAAACAGTCAGGTGGAGCAGGGTGGTCAAACAGTCAGGTGGAGCAGGGTGGTCAAACAGTCAGGTGGAGCAGGGTGGTCAAACGGTCAGGTGGAGCAGGGTGGTCAAACAGTCAGGTGGAGCAGGGTGGTTAAACAGTCAGGTGGAGCAGGGTGGTCAAACAGTCAGGTGGAGCAGGGTGGTCAAACAGTCAGGTGGAGCAGGGTGGTCAAACAGTCAGGTGGAGCAGGGTGGTCAAACAGCGGCTGGTTACGTGCAGATGTTGCAGTTGTTGACTCTGGGCAGCGCCCCCTGGAGGATGTATCAGTTAACAGCAATGCCAACATAACAAATGCATAGAAGTAGCATTTTTTGTACAAAAAGGGGTAAAAATGAGCCTTTGTTCCAACCCACAGTCAGCAGTTATTCTGCAGTGGTCGGTTCAACCTTGAGAGTCTATCAATAAATCGAAGAGTGAGGTTATTTTTGCTTTGTTAAACTACCTTACAAACTGACATAGTTTGCGTATTGTCACATTTCAAACTATAGAGCTACATAACTGTTGTCTTCAAGAAAGAAAAGTAATATTAAGATGAAGATCCCACCTGTCCCTCAGGTGTCTCTTACCAGGGGCCTGTCCTACGAAGCTGGATTAGCTCTCAGAGAGATCACTTCCTGGATAAGTTTGGGGTTTCTGTACTACGAATGTGGATCTCTTTTTATCCAGACACGTTGCCACGGTAACTGATGCTGAACGCCAAACCTGGTCTGGAGCAGGTTAAGTTCCAGGATCAGAGCTCTCGGGGTGTGACAGACCGCCCGCTGACCAATCGGTTCTCTCGGGGCATTAAAGACCGCTCAGTCACCAATCTGCTCAGCCGGAGTGAAGTCCTCTGGCGTGGGAGCGCCCCCTGTCTTTCTGGCCCAACATTTTTTCTTATGGGCTGTGAACAAACAATATCTGATCATCATCACTGAGACATCGTCAGGGAAAAGTAGAAATGTGTGAACATGGAATCTTTCATACTGAGCACTTTGAAGGATGTTTTTATATTTATGTTTTATTTGCTCCCACATCCTTTTTTCCCCACTGCTATAACATCAACACAAACTGCCTGGAATGAGCGTTTTCCTTGGGATTTGTAGGAGAGTGACTCTTTCCAATGATGAGGTCGGATATGATGCTGATCACACACACACTGACTGACAACATGAATGAATAAGGACCTGACTGCCCGTGTCGTCACATGATGAGATAGGTCTATTAATATCAGCATTTAGGAGATTTACTCATTCACAGAGTCAGACATTTTTTCCCAGCAATCCCTCCGGCTTCTCGTGGCCGCGGACGTGTTGCTCCTGGCCTGGATTATACTGTGGTACTCCTCATATTTTTACAGGATTATTTGCTGCTCCTCTGCTGTAAAGTAGGCTGCTCTCTTCTCCATTGTGGAAAATGCTCCGGGGCCGCTAACCACACCCATTTCATGTGTGCGCGCACAGATCCCAGCCAGATTCACTGATCGAGTTGATAACGAGCTTCGTAGTACAGCAGATCTGGATGACGGAGATCTGGTGAAGTTCAGTGAGTTGTCACAGAGTTATCCTGGATGATTTAACCCAGCTTTGTAGGACAGGCTCCTGATGAGAAGTGGTCACATGCTGTGTCAACATCAGCAAACTCTGCTTCTGAACATGGAAAATGTTCTCCATTAGGGGGCGATGTGGGGAAAATGTGTCAGGATGTTGTTATGGCAGGATCAGGATCTGGATTTTATCAGGATTGTTTTTCATGCTCAAACTATTTTTGACTTGCAAACATCATTGGCCAAAATACTTTTAATACTGCTTTCTGAACTTTTTCTACTGCACTATCTTTTAACTTTTGTCATAATTTTAACTTTTTGAACTCTCACATTTCTGCAGAATGTACAGAGCTTTAGCTTTGTACAAGCAGCCAAATCCAAATGTAGTTTAAAGAGAAATTACTGGAGATGCTTGTGTTTGTTCTGTGCTCTGGACAAAAATGTAGTTGAACACATGATTTAGAGCATGGTTCATTTCAGTGATATAATTAACACAAGTCTAAAGAAAGCCTCTGTGTGTGCAGGTTTCAACGCAATGATGGCACAGTTGGAAAGGCTGTTGTTATTTGGAGCCTTCATGGGATTATTAAAGGTAGGCAAGTGATTTGACAGTTTTCTAAGTCATGGGTCTTAAGGCAAAGTTTTGATTTCATATTTTTTTCTTCAGATTTCTGCAGCTCTGGGCTTCGACACTCAGGTTCCTCTGGATATGGCTCCAAATGCTGTTGACGACATGTACAGTGGCTGCAAAGATAAGATGGAGTACAGAGTGAAGAAGGAGCATCTGTTGAATGAAAGGAACAGAGACAAAAACTTTACCCTGGCCTGGAGTGAAGCAGAGAAATACTACAACAAAAAATGGAAGCGCCACAAAGGGAAGAGACCCTCCTCCTCCTCCTCTCTGGGGAAGGAACAAGTCATGGCTCTTTATGTTTACAGCCTGGATAAACCGAGAGTGTATCTCAGCTTCAACAACGCAGTGAGAACGCAGAAATCCGAGTACAAGACGACATTCAGGTACCACTCACTGCACTTTTTCCTCACCGACGCGCTTCAAACCCTCAGCGCTCGAAAGCCTGGAGATGAAAGATGTGTGAAAGGCTACAGAAGAGCCAACAGCTACTTCAGCCAAGACGTTCTGAACAAGGCGGTCCGATTCGGCTCTTTCACCTCCAGCTCCATGGGTTGGTACCCCAGCTCGGGGAGATTTGGCAACAAGTCGTGCTTTGAAATCATCACTTGCTTCGGAGCAGATGTCTCGCTGTACTCAAAGCTGGGAGAGTCCGAGAGAGAAGTCCTGATCCCGCCTTATGAGGTCTTTAAAGTCACGAAGGTGGAGAGGAGATCGGAGCAGAAGAGTCTTCCCTGTGAGGTGGTCTATAGGTTGAAGAGCATGGGTAAACCTCTGTCCACTTTGAATTGTGCTCTCTTTTGAAATATCCTGCTCCTTCCTCCGACATATGATACTTTACACAGAAAAAAGGAAACATAAAAGATACCGTTTGACCCTCTGAATTACACAGTCAGAAGGACACACGCCCTGTCACTGTCACTTAAGTAATAAAACTGTGTGATGTTTGTATTGTGCCCTGGTTATTTCAGTCGCTTTAATATTTCCACTTAAATATTGTACTCAAGCACAAGAACAGTTACTTTGATGTAATTGTACCTATGAAATGTAAAATAAAAAGATGTGAGTAAGATAGAAGCTCAAAATCTAGCATTGCATCTTCTGTGCATCTTTGATCGAGCCTTGCTAAACATACTGAAATGAAGTGTTGGGAAGTGCTTGTAGTGCTACTGCCACACCGGACATGAATTTGCAGAGACGTGCGTTGAAATTGCATACAAAGTCAATGCAAAGGAGCGGGACAGGGGCAGAGCCAGGGAAAAGATGGAAGTTCTCTGTGCTCCTCTCTTTCCTCCACCCCTTCATTATCCCCAGGGAGACCTCCGGGAACATGGGTCGGGGGGTCGGGGATGAGGTCGCAGGGAACAGCCAGGCAGGGCCAGCGGAGGTGGATTACCAGGGAGAGGCAGCAGGCCCCTAAGCGGTTGAGTGTAGAGGTTCGTTGAGGGATGATTATGCACACACATACAGCGTCAGCGAGTCACCCCTCGGCTTGTCAAAATAGTCCAGCGTCCAGCCTTGGGCGTTATGCCCGTTTATATCCGCCAATTCGTGTTCGGCATGGCTGCGGCATAAAAGTTCCATCCAGCTAATAGCCATTTTACAAGAAAGAGCAATTAAGCTACAGGTACTAAAGTTTAATGATATGGTAGAGTTCAAAGTGCTGCAAGTTTTCTTCAAAGCTCACCAAGAATTATTACCATCTAGCATTCAGTGTAGATTTGTTAAAAGGAGGATTAATAACAACTTAAAAGGATTTGCAATTTTTGAAGAGCCTAAATTCAGAACCACGCTCAGGCAACACAGTATAAGAGTTAAAGGTGTCTCTCCGTGGAACATCCCGGACAAAGACTTGAAAGAAATCAAATCATTCAGTATTTTTAAAAAACATATCAAAGCAACATACTTAAAAAATACAAGGATGAAATATACTCTTGACCTTGCACCTGAAATAGGAAAAAATAAGCAAAAATAAAAACAAAAGTAAAACAAACAAAAAAATTATAGCATCACCATTTATATCAAGAAAGGGTTTTTGGTGCCTTTTTCTTTTGTTGATGTACTTTTGCACTTGAGTTGCACTTTAGATTACATGATTTATATATATATATATATATATATATATATATATATATATATATATATATATATATATATATATATATATATATATATATATATATATATATATATATTTGCAAAGTGAAAGGCATGCTGGCCTAATTTTTTGGTTGTCTGTTCAAGTGTCTATTTAATCATTGTGTGAGTGAAGGGGCAGATATTAAAAGACTTTTTCTTCTGTCTGCTCCTTTTCCTTCATTTTGAGATTTATTTTGTTTTGTATTGTACTTCTATTTTTATACGTTATCAAGAATGAAATTAAGACAAACTATACCTATAATTATGAATCGTGTCAGAACATCTCTTTCTGCCCCGGTAATATGATAAAATCGACCCGGTTCTTTAGTGGAACTACTCTGGGAGCAAGACAATTTTATCACAGTCATTGTTACGCCTATACAGAGGTTGAGTTCGACTAAACACTTGAGATTAATTGGCCAACAACCATGATTGACACCTCTGTCTCAACCCACAGCTTGAGTCAGTTTTCAGTAAGATGTGCTACCAAAGTGTGTGACTGTTGGATCAGAGCATGGAGCTAGTAGACTTGGTGAAAGTGTATGTAACCCACATAAAACACATGAGCTGTGTCCCAATTTAGGGGCTGCAGCCTACGGAGGCTGGATTTGAAGACCGATTACGTCACAGCAGTGCGTCGGAGGCTGTCCCAATACGGAGGCTCCTCCAAATGCGGCCGACGAATCTGTCCTCCGTTTCGGGGGCCGCGAAGGACGGGTTTGGTGAATCCTTCATAGCCTCACATATCCCAAGATTCATTGCGTATGGATGCCGAACATGATGGACACGGCCGAACTCTAAAAGGAGTCCTGATTTATACAGATATGAAGGATTTCTGGCAACAACTATGTGATTGTGTTTTTAAAACGTGAAAGAATATTTTGTTTTTCTGTGTGGAAAATGTGTTGTTTGGGCTCTTTTCAAGTAATATACAGTGGAAAAACAGTTCTTTATGAATATTCTCATTATTTTATAAAAATATGTCCATAAATGTAAATTCTCTTGGGAAAAAAACTTACTTGGAGTTTTTATTTATTTATTTATTTATGTATTTTTTTACAGGGAATTCACAAAAGACATTAAATCATTTCAGCAGCTTTTATTTTATACTTATTTATTTATCATCCCCCCAGCACTTGTTCAAATGTTGAAAATGTACGTTGTTGCCTTACTCTCATGTAAATGGTAGATCTATACTCTATCAATAGGGATAATAATAATACAAATGATATAATGATAAAAATGATGATAATAATAATAACAACGCAAAGTAATAAAAAGATAGTAAAAATCATCCTGTTTTAAATGTGAGGTTTTGGTTTACGTGTGTTTAAAAGTAATGTAAGCCTGACAGGTGAGGGCGGTGCTGTGTGACGTCGAGGGTGACAAACAGGAAATGCTTCGTAGACCAGACCGTCTCAGTTCAGTTCGGCCTTTGCGGTCTTCGCAGGCTATAAAGGCCGGGTCCTCCGAAGGCTACAGCCTCCGTAGGCTGCAGCCCCTGAATTGGGACACAGCTATTGTTACTAAATCCCTCAATGTCATTTAGAGGTGTAGTTCCGTGTCCTGCCACATGGTGGAGCACCGCGCGTGTCTCACTGTTTTGGTTACGGTTAGTGCTTTCCTGCTGCTCTCCCTCCCTCTTTTCCTCTGAGACGTTGTACTTAGAGCTTGTGTCACAAAAGCAAATTCAAAGAAACCCCTGGTATGAAACGGGATTAAAAACCTCAGAATAAATGAACAGTCCTCATATGTCATGTATTAATAAGTGCATTCTGCTTTATGGATCGATCGTTGTGTATCAAACCGAAGGAGAAGCCGCTACATCCAGCTAGCCCTACGAGCTCCGGTAAGGAAGCTAGCGAGGCTAAATGCTAGTGCTAATTGTTAGTAGGCCTGAAAGACATTTTGGGTTGTTTCTAGTTGTATAATGCTGTTCTGATAGCTATCTTTCTATAAAACAGTCGGGGGTATGATGCCTAATCTTTAGCAGTACAGTGGTATAGCTTATATCATTGTAATTGTAAAGAATCATTGTAGATAAGAGACGCTAATAGCGCTAGCGCTATGCAACAGCTTGCGTTCATAGTCAAATTCAACATGAATGTTAGCATTAAAGCTACCCCACTACTGCAGTGAAGCAGTGATAATGTGGTGTAGCATTAAAGATGCATCACGCCAAGTTCTGTTGACTTATAAGCCATTTTGTTTTAAAGTATTCTCTCAATATGATGTTTATAACTGAGATGCAGTTCAATTCAGGTTGAATGTTAAAATGCATAGATAAGATGAGTGAATCTGCTCATGTAAGTAGATGAAAATAAAAATAGGAAGGTTTGATATTAAAATACAGTGATTACTGGATACTACATGATTTAATTGATGCTACTTGATTTGTTGTTACTTCAGAAAGCTTAATGCTGAATTACTAATTCATGGTGTATTAATTAATTGCACTTGAAAAACATGTTATCAGGATATATGACAGTTTATTTCACTGTGATTCAATTTTGAGAGATTGATTTTACACACAAAAAAGATATTTAGAGTGATTGAAGCACTTTAAGATTACATGGTGAACAGAAAAGGATTGTAATACACATTCTGCACTGTGTGTGTTGATTGTTTTTTTCTTGTAGTGGATTAAGACTCGAATTCTCTGATTCTGATTCCTGGAGAGCCTGTGGATGGACCAGTCGCACGGTGTGGCCAGTGGTGAGTTCTGTCCTTAGCAAACTTTGGAAAATTCATTCACTTCACTCCTTAGACTCAGATAAGACGCAACACTACAAAACCTAGTAGGGTAGTCATAGGTAGTGATGGTGAGATGAAGCCTCATGAGAAAGGGTTCATCTCGCGGGCTTCATTTGCTCACGAAACCACCTGCTGGTCAGGCATATGATCACAGGCAGTTATAGCTACACCACATAATGTGTGATTCATTGAACTTCTGTGCTTTTTTTCGCTATCGGAAACGACTGTTGATTACAAAAATAAAAATAAAAGAATGTTCAACCAAATAATTTCTCTACATAAATGATCACATATTCATATAAAACAGCATTTTTGAACATTCTGTGTGTAAATTTCCCATAAATGGAAGAATCAATGATATGGCAGGTTGTATAATAATGTTTTTCTGTTGCTTTAGGAAAAGTGTATGAGCTCAAACAGGCAGAGCATAATGAAAGTGTGGAACTAGGGAGCACTGAATGTTCTTATATGGGCAGTATAATATAATATACAGTACAGGGGAGATTTTACTCATTTTCATTTTGAGCAAATGGTTCTTCAACTGTTTCAAACTATTTTCAAACTAAAAACGGTATCCCAACTCTAGTATCAACACTATCAGTGACTGATCAACTCTCCATCAAAAGCCTCCTTTTGATTGGAGCCTGACGGGCTTATGCTGCTGTCAAACCTAAGCTCTGAACCACTGTTCGAAGCGATCGCGTGGTACAGTCGGGCAACGAGGCTTCCGATGTCATCATTTTTAGCTCCTCCTCCTAATGAAGCAAGCCTCGATACGCGCTTCGCGGGAACGCCCCCTCCATAACTAGATACACGCTTCGAAGCCTCGGCACATCTTGTAACATCACTAGTCATAGGGACTGTGTACACGAGAACTTTGACCTCCATTTTTCAAGAAGACCTTGAAGACAAACCTAATTTTTACTTTTCTCTCAAAGGTAGGAGACTTCTTATTTCATTTTTATTTTTTGTTTGTTTTTTTTATTTATTTCGGCAACTTATACTTTATTTTATTTTTGTACATTGTGCTAAAGGTGCCAGTTAATCGTTGTAAGGCAATACAAATGTCTCTGTCTAAAGTAACGTTCACTTTCTTTAATGCAGTGATTCCCAACCTGTGGGCCACGGCCCCCTGGTGGGCTGCGAAGGTACTGCAAGTGGGCCACCAAAGCTTTTCCAAAATAGTTTGATTTTTGTGGGGGTGGGGATGTAGTTGTGTAAAAATAAAAATATTGCAACATGTTATAGATGTTGTGTTACTGACTGTGGAGCCTCCAACTCTTGTGTTCAGTTCAGTCCTTCATGTTCAATCTTTATTTTAAAAAAAAGTGCTCTCAGAACGCATTGTATGGCTGGCTTTCCGCTACATGTATAGGATCGTGGCACACCACCACAACAAAGTAAAAGCTGCCATGCCTTCTGAATTATGATCTTTTCTTTTTCCGATGTTTCAGACGTAAATTACATTGCACATGGCTCTTGTATGCATCTAAAACTTTCAGAATGCCACAAACATTTTTTGACGCTGCTCGGGATCAAACAGTTATCTTTCAGAAGCGAATCATCTCTCTGTGTTCTCATGTGAGCTCACACTCATGGTTGGATCATATCACGGTCTGAAATAATAAAAGACAGAGCTCTGGTGGGTATTTGCCGTTCACAGCTCTCAGCTCTCAGCATCGCGCACAGCGGAGTTCCGCTCCGATGCGCACAAGACGCACGGTTACTGGAGAAAACACAACTCCACGCTGACCCTGATCATTCATCAGTGTTTACAGATGCACGTTTTCTGTGTATAAAGTCAGCGCAAGCAGAAGTGCCCCTGTCACTCTGTGGTTTATATTTGCTTTAAACTTCATCCTGATCAGCTCGTGGAGTCTGTGATGATGATCGGTGTGGTGCTTACGCTGAGTTCATTCGCGCATATTACTCAGCAGCTGATCGCTGTTCCTTCTCCCGCTCCTCCAGGAGTCACCTTTCTGCTCTCTTTGGGACAGAAGTTATAGTTTTATTGTTTACATCTCATTCTTCAAAAATCAGCAGAGGAGTTTTCCTCCAGCTTTCAGAGATCAAACCTCAAAGCCTTCATGCCACACTGTACCTCTGTGCAGGGGCGTGTCCAGACTTTCAGACTGGGGGGGCACAATGAGAGCAGCAGCATAGGTGGGTGGGTGGGGGAGACTGTCACACCCTTATAACTTCAGTGACATCAGAACCAGTCTAACCTGTGGCAGAAACCCAGTCAGAGTCAGATTACACACTGATCACGTGATGTAATTCCACTATCTGACCACTAGATGGTTCTGACTAACCTTTCAATGAAACAAGCAGCAGTCAAAGGTTTTGATAATCCTTTAATTGAACAAATATATGATTGTATTGTTCCTCTGTCATCACAAATGATTGATTAATGTAAAATGCTCCTTCTGTGTAACAACAATAATATATAGATGCTAACTGTTTTTTTATGTTTTTATCCTGTGTAACACTGTCACATGAAGAAAACCTGCTCACTGTTTCATTCTGTGCACTGTCCTGGATCATTTTACCGGTATAATATGCAATTAATAGATTATTTATTAATTATTTAGCCTTTATCAAGAGTGTAACTGAATCTCTGAAACTTATCAAATTAAGCTAGTTCATGGTGTCTGTGGAAGACTGGATATTAGTAATTTTTTACATCACAGGAAAAATAGAAACCTTGTTAGTCTTTACAATCTTCATGCTCATGAAAGACTTTTCCCTCAGACTTAAATTATCTTCGTCAAGAAAATGAGAACCAAAGGAAAAATGAAGAACTGACCATGAATATTTCTATTCTATTTTATTTAACAACATGAATTATCTCGTTAGATGATAATCTGAACAAAGCAGTTATAAAAACCGGGTGTTGATCATCTGTTGTATTGATTTCACGATGGTTGTGTTCAGTATTTTGTACTTCAAACTCACATCAAACATTTTTTTTAATCTCCCCTTTATGACCTGTTTTAGAACAATCCTCAGTGACTGTTTTAAGGTTCTCTTTTTGCTATCATTAAATTCAGGTGATGTGAAGTTTCATGTAGACAAGCCCGAGCCACTGAAGTGTTCAAGGGAGGAAGTCGACACTCATCCAGACCATCAAATATCAACAGGACCTGGAACTCTTCAAACCTGCAGAGTCCTGCTTCTTTGGTTTGAGGAAAGAAGTGATGAACCAGTCTCACCAAGCTGAACTTTCTCTCTTTCCTTGATGCTGCTTCAATCTGTCTGACCTCATGTTCCTCATTGACCCCTCGAGTCCCTCCCTCTGTGATGTAGAGCTCTGTGCTCATCTGGTTCAGAAGAGTTGGGTTTCCTGCTTTAGAGATCCCCTCAAACACACACTGGAACTTCTCCTTCAGCCCAGACTTTGTGCCAAAAAAGTGCGCTGAAAGCTCGCCAGCTCCAACCTGGTCTATCCTCAGCACAAAGCGGAGTGCACCCCACGCAGCTGTAATTTGGAGACAGGCGCACATGTGCGCACATGTCATCAAAGCCTCAGAGGCAGGTTTCCAGAGTGTCAGGCACATTTTAATGTAATAAACAATCACAGCAATCACTATTTAATGTAACCGTCTGAACCAGCATATACATTTATATCTATATTAACTGTCCCGTCACATCTGATGTCAGATTAAAGCCGTTTGTCATAATGGAAAGTTAACCTGACGGCAGCTGGAAGTTTGATGCACATCTTACAATTAAACAATAAACAGCCTTAACATCTGATACTGAGTATATATCTGGTTCTCTCATTTCATTTAATTCAAAGAAAAGAGGGAGAGAAAAGACGAAGAAAAAAGAGACAAAATAAATGTTTGTCACTCAGGATTTACCCGTGATTTCCCATATTTCTCTGTTTTAGTCTTTATTTTTAACCTGATCTAAAAAGATGGAGTACATTATTGTAAGGAGGATGAGGTGGAGACACTGGGAGAGTATACAGTATATCACCAAAGGCTCTGCTTGGCGATGACAAACCAGGAGTGCAGGTGGATCAAAAGTATTCTGATTGGATAAGCCAGCTGTGTAACTGTCTCTTCATTTTGTTCTCCTATTAATGACAAAGGAACAGATTAAATCTGTCCCGGGAGCTGGCCCACACGGTGACGTGCGTCATGTCCTCTGATGTGCCCCGCTGTCCATTGACCTGCTGCAGGGACAGCGGCTCTGACCGTCTCTGCTACCAGCACTCTCTCCGCGGTGCTGGAGATCACGCAGACCAATCAGATGCTGCGCCTCGAAAGACTTGGATGTGATCAAATAACAACATTGACTTGCTCATTTTTGCACAAGTCAAGTTGTTTGCCAAATGCCCATAATACAAGAAGTAACAGTTCTTGTATTATGGGCATGTTTTTTCCCCCATCACCATGAACTCAGAAGCATCAACTCTGCACCAGCAGGTGTGGAGATGTGAGGTCACACACAGACAGACAAGTTTTACACAGATAAAACAGCTTGTGGTCAAATGTACCCCAGACAAACAACAATGCGCGTTCACCACGTTGAAAATTATCATCAAGATAATTTTATGCTCAATCAGTTGTTCTCACCAAAGTGGAAAAAGCCACAAAATATGATGCCAAAAAGTATATATATCTTCTTGTTTCTAATGCAGCCACGAAAAAGCACAGCACATGTCTTTCATCACCATCTGTACTGTTTTAAGGTCAGTTTAACAAACCCTTAAACATGATGAACAGTTTGTTATTTTACCTTCTGATGGTGAAAGTGATCCGTGGGAGCTGAGGAGTGACGGTAAAATGAAGCAGCAGCTTCAAACAGGAAGCCAAGCAGAAAGAACAAACATGACCAGAAGGCAGGAGTCACAGTCCAAACTCTCTGAGTTTAACTTCACACTGAGGTGTTCTTTAAGGAGAATAAAACAGCTGTGGACTTTGGACTGAAGCAGCTGAACAACTGCCGTCAAATATTTACAGAAGCAAAGCTTATCAGAAAGATCCTGAGTTTCTTCTCACTGACTTTAATTCAGGGGAAGAAAAAACACGGAGAAAGATGCTGGAAGACTTTAGTTTGAAAAGTTTAAAACGACAAATTTTTGAAAAAAAAAAAAAAAAGTGACTGAGTCTTAAGGCTTGGTGCATTCACATTTAGCTCTAAAGGGACACAATTTGGGGTCAAAGCAGCATGGGAAAGAAAGAAAGAAAGAACCATCCTAAAGGTTTCGGCTCAGGCACTTATTAAACTGCATCACTGAGCTTTGAATAACTTGCAGACTGGATGTGTACTCAGCAGGAGTTTGTGTGCAGGTGTGTGTGAAAACAAAGCAGACATCAGCATGTTAACACAGAGTGGTAGCTAAATAAATAAATGAAATAATCAGTCACAGGAGGTGTGATCATGGTGGAGAAGTGATTTCCATGTGTCAGCCTGTTGACTGCTTGTTATCTTTGTTGGGCCACAGTGCACCAAGCAGCACAGACTGAGAGCTCACTTTGACAAATCCACCTTCAAACTCTGCAGGACCAGGACTCAGGCTCTCTGTCAACACTTCACCAGGTCTGGATTAACCAAGCAACTTTATATCCATGGGTTGGATTATTCTGATTAAGAGTTTCTCTTCTTTGATTCTTGTCATAAAAAGTGTAACCGTGGATTATTAACTTTGATAACAAGCCAAAACTAAAGTGAACCGCCCTCACAATGTGTTGTAACCTTTTGACGTGTTTCTTCTTCTTTACAGTCACAAAATGAACACCACCAGTGCAGTGAACAGCTCATCCAGCCTTCTTGGGTATTTGGACGTTGGATCATCACATTTAACCATCGTCTCTGTGTCAGTGAACCTGATCCTCGGTCTTCCTCTGAATGTTTTTGTCATGTGGCTGATCCTGAGAGCTTCCAGAGAGTCTATAGCCTCTGACTTCTTTTCTCTCAACCTGGCGATGTCTGAGCTCTTTTACTGTTTATCCAGTGTTTGGTTTTTCATAATCGTTGGGTTGAAATCATTTTTGGCTTTCAGAGCCTATGCCTTTTCTCTGGGCCTCCTCTTGACAGCACGTCCTCTCTTTCAGTGCTGCATCTGCATGGAGTACTACGCTGGGGTGGTCCACCCTGTGTTATACCTGAGGTTTAAACCCCTGAGATACAAGCTGGCCTGTTGTTGTGTCATGTGGATCATCATTCTGTCATCTTGCACCTACTACCTGTTCACCTTTTATGACAGTTTGTATTTGTTTGCGTATTTTATACAAACTGTGTTGTTGTTCTGTGTGATGTTGTTCTGCAGCCTCTCAGTCCTCAGAGCTCTGAAACGCCCCGGACCAGGAGATAAAGTCAAGGGGAAGAAGACGACCAACAAGATGAAGAGAAAGGCCTTCAAGATCATTTTACTGATCATGATTTCCATGGCCATGAATTTCTTTTTGTTCATTGTTGCGGTTCCTCTGCTGTGCTGTCATAAGCTAGAGAAGTTTCATCATATCTTCACTATTCTCCTAACTGTAGCTGTGACCACTGGGTTCATCCAGCCGCTCCTCTACCTCCACCGCTCTGGGAAACTCCCCTGTGTGAGAAAGATCTGAATATGAGTTTAGGTGTGATCATTATTGTTGTAGCCAAGTGCTTTTGCTCCTTTCTTTGTTCTTTTCTCTTCTTTTTTCTCTTGCTTTTAGTTCTCTTTGTATCTGGAGCCTGTAATTACTTTATATGTCTCATTTGTTGCCATGGATACTAAACTGGTTATGTTTGCAGGGGTGTTTTTGATAGTTTTATTTGGGTGATTGTATTGTTGACATAAGATCAGCTGTTTAGCGTGTGGATGCTAACTGGTGCTAGGCCTGATGAGAGAGCGAAAAAGAGACAACATCAACCTGTTTTTCCATCCATCGTTGCTGAGAATATAAGAGCTATCTCCAAGAAGATGGATGTGCTATTCAAGAGGGCAGAGTAGCATCATGCTATTTACAGATTGCTTCGTAACAAATGAGTTTCCCTGTCATGGGGAAAAGAAAAGATATTTTTTAACAGAAATTCTAGTTTGTAACGATGGATTGTTGAAATGTTCTTTTCTTAATCTCTGAATAAACATCTCTAAACTCCATCAATGCTTCGGCGCTTTGTTTGTTCTTGAAACAGAGTAAAGGCTGTTGTATACACTTACTGGCCACTTTATTAGGTAGACCTTGCTAGTCAATTCATTGTTCTAGTTTCAAGCAAATTTTCTAGTAAATTTTTCTCTTGCTCCATTGGCAGATTTTTTTTTTACTTGTTACAGCAATTCAGACCTCATTTTTGTCTTTGAACAACTTGAAACAAGACATTTTTTCTGGACTGATAAGTTGAATGTGGCTCATATTGAGTATAATGAAACAGCACCATACAGTTATCCTGCCTGTGATGCAACTTCATTGTAAAATTAACAACACACTGAAGGACCTGATTATGTGCTGGAAACAGGAAACGAAAGGATCCACTGATGAGCTTTACAGAAGTTTAATTCAAAAGCAAAGAGAACAAGATGAGAACAATACTCTATATTCAAAAATAAAAGAAATTATTGCAGCAAATCATGTCACACAATACTTTTAAATCATCTAGATCTTTCTCACACAGGGGAGTTTTCCAGAGCGGTGGAGGTAGAGGAGCGGCTGGATAAACCCAGTAGTTATCGCTATAGTCGACATAATGGTGAAGACGGTATCAAACTTTTTTTGGTTGAGACAGCTCTGCAGAGGAATGGCAGCCACAAACAAAAAGAAATTCATGGTCATGAAAATCATAATTAGTAAAATGATCTTGAAGGCCTTTCTCTTCATCTTGTTGGTCGTCTTCTTCCCCTTGACTTTATCTCCTGGTCCGGGGCGTTTCAGAGCTCTGAGGACTGAGAGGCTGCAGAACAACATCACAAAGAACAACAACAGGCTTTGTATAAAATACGCAAATAAATACAAATCGTCATGAAAAGTGAATAGGTTGTATAAACAAGATGACAGAATGATGATCCACATGACACAACAACAGGCCAGCTTGTATCTCAGGGGTTTAAACCTCAGGTATAACACAGGGTGGACCACCCCAGCATAGTACTCCATGCAGATGCAGCACTGAAAGAGAGGACGTGCTGTCAAGAGGAGGCTGAATGAAAATATGTAAACCTTGAAATATGACACTACTGTCAAATATTTAAAAAGTAAAAACCAAATACTGGATAAAGCAAACAGTGTCTCTGACACAGCCAGGTTGAGAGAAAAGAAGTCAGAGGTCATGGTCTCTCTGGGAGCTCTCAGGATCAGCCACATGACAAAACCGTTCAGAGGAAGACTCAGGATCATGTTGACCGGCGGGGACACTTGGGGCCATTGGAGGTACTGAAAATACGCAGGAAGGTTGAAAGAAATGTTCGCTGCACAGGTGGTGTTCATCATACCGTATCTGTAAAGAAGACAGCATCAGACGCGTCAGTTATTCAATGTGAAGTTAAAGGGGCTGTGAGGAGTTTGAAAGTGATCTTGAAAAGTCTCCCTTCTAGATATCTGCCTGATCCTAATCCACACTTTAACATGAGATTATCAGCACAAATATTACTGGTTAAAGGTTGTTTCAAATTTCTACTTCTTAGCCTCCAGTTTGGGTCATCCAGGACCGGATTGATCAACGGCACGTAGAGGTCTCTATGACAACACCACGTCAGCTGATTAAGTTTATCAGTGAGAAGAGATAAAACAGAGATCTGAGTTTTTCTCTGCTGAAAATGATTTCTGTGATAATTTAGTAGTGATGGTGGACACTGGAGCCTAACTGTCAGACAGAAAAAGGACAGAAGAGCAGAAGAAAGAGAAACAGGAGAGAGATAGAGCACGAGCCAAAGGCTAATACAGGAGCTAAGCTGTTTGTGCTAATGTTGCCTCCAACCCACGTGCAGCAGTTATTCTGCAGTGGTCTGTTCAAACTTGAGAGTCTATCAATAACATGAAGAGTGAGGTTACGTTAGCTCTGATTGGTCAATGACTGGCAGGACATAACCAGGATTCACTAACGTTACATGTTACAGACACGTCTCAGAGCACGGACTGTCAGCTGAGCTAAATATAGACAGCTACTAAACTACATAGAAACTGACAGTGTTTACTCGTTGTCAGGTTAGCTACAGATATGTCCGAGCATTGGGCTGCGGATAGCACTACATCTAGCCATCTATCTCCATTTAATTTCAAAACAAACACACGCCTCACTAAAAGTAATTTACAACAGTGTGCAGAGACTCCGGGCCACAAGGTGGCGAGGGAGTGCAATCAAAACAGATCCTCCTCATAGCATCTTTAATAGAGGCGCAGATAGCCCCATGAGGTTTGCCATCTAGCAGGTGGCCTGGTCTCAAATCCAGCCTGGGGCCCTGCATGTCACCTCCCATTCTCGCCCCCTTTCCTACTCTACCCACTGTCATCTCCTATCTCATTAGAGACATGAACGCCACCCACCAAAAAAACAGTGATAACAAAATGTGAAGTTAACACCAGTATCCCATTCCCTCCATTTAACCAATCACTACATAAATCCAAAGACCTTACACACAAACCTGGTGCAGATCTGGTGCCGACAAAGGATCTTGAGTTCTCCTGCAGCTCTGAAGCAGAATCGACCTGACACGCTGATATAACCCTGTGACATTTGTTTAAGAAATCACTTTGCTGATTGATGTATGGAAATCCAGGTGTCAGGAGCTCTGGATTATGATGTGAGGTGTGCCCTGCCTTTGCCGGGCACACTTTGTCACATCGATCATTGAGCATGTCCAGGTGGGTCTTTAGGGAATTGTCACACATACACATTCAACTCTGCAATATATTGTTTAATTTTTGCATAAGCAAATTCACTTCAAACATAACAATCAGTCAACACTGACATGAAAATCCAGCTGTCGGGAGCTTTGAGATGTGCCTCCCCGGCACGCTTGGTTGGGTAGATGTCCGGGTAGGAGAAGAAAGACTTGAAGGTTGTAGTTACAACTGTTGTTTAAATGTCCAGAGTGTTTATTATTAGTCTCTGATACATTTTCTGAGGAATTCCAGCCCAGTCCTCTTTGGAAAACCTTTCAAGCTCCTCCACAATTGATCCTCTTCTGGCATGAACCCTGCTCGTCAGTTCCAGGTTGATGCCAGGGTTTCAATGTGATTCAAGTCAGGGCTTTGTGTAGGCCAGTCTATACGGTTCACTTTGGTTTTCTGTAACTAGTTCTTCACCTGGAGAGATGTGTATTTAGTTTTGTTGCTGACTGTTTCAGGTTTTCTACACATATCCTTCTGTCTTCATAATCCAACCTTCAATCTTGAGGGGATTCCCAGTTCCAGACTGGGCACTGAAGCCTCCACGCATCATGATCCCCCTGCCTCTGTGCTCAGCTGTGTTTAACACAAACAGTGTCTCTACGACTCTCCAAGGAACTCTAGTTTGGTCTTATCTGTACTCTGCTAATAAATCCAATGAAGAGGAAAAACACAACACAGTAAACAAAAAGCAAATATGGAAGACATCCAGCAATTTGTCTTCTTTGTGATTGGCATGTAGCTCTTTGTTACAAAGAACAATCAAGCTTTGTTTACACGCCAAAAACGCAGTGAAAAAAATCTGGGCTTACATAGAAACGCTGATGGACTGAAAATGCTGTAGTGAGCATGCCAGGCCTGTAGGTGGTGCTATAACTGTCTTGTCCAGAAGCATCTTTTGGTAGATCTCCTCTGAAGTAGAGTTGATCATCTGGTGTGTTGGTGAATGCTAAGAGCAGAAGTGGAGCAACAGATGCTCATTTAGTTACAGACAGTCACAGATTCAGCAGATTGAGCAGAACAAGATCAACACGGTAGTTTGCGACGATCATAAGAACAGTACTGATGTTCTGTAGTATGCGCTCGCGCCAAGTGGAGTGTAAAGTCAGCGTTTCCACTGAAAACGCCGGCTTACTGTGAACACAGCAATGGTGTCGGCAGTGTTTCAGTAAAATCAAACTCTGGAGGCCGTTTTCAAAAGTTTTAGTTTTCGGTCGGCTGAAACGCAGACCTATAACTGTGCGCTGCCAGGAGAGAGACAGCTGCTGTCGCACAGTAAGTGACGATTCTTTCAACCAATCAACAGTCTGCAGCAGGGATGGGTACCTTTCACATCTGGCCAAAGCAAAAGCCTATCTTCCAAAGAAAGACCTTGAGAGGGCTATTCACTGTTTTATTACATCACGCCTGGACTACTGCAACTCTTTATTTGTAGGTCTTAGCCAGTCAGCGTTACGCCCTCTGCAGGTTGTCCAGAATGCCGCTGCCCGCCTGCTGACTGGCAAAAAACACTTTGACCACATTACACCTGTCCTCGCGTCTTTGCACTGGCTGCCTGTTGATTTTAGAGTTCATTTTAAAGTTTTATTGATTGTTTTTAAGTGCTTGAATGGTCTGGCTCCACCTTATTTAACTGAAATTTTAAAGCCTCATCAGACTACCAGGGCGCTAAGGTCATCAGACCAGTTGCTCCTGGCAGTACCTCGGATAGGGCTCTCCACTCGGGGCGATAGAGCATTCGCGGTGGTGGCACCAAAAGCCTACCTATCCAGGTTAGAGCTGCACAGTCAACTGAGCACTTAAAAACATTACTGAAAACCCATCTCTATTCTTTGGCGTTCAATCCCAACTAAATGAGTAACCTTGGTTTTTTTTAATCTCTTTTTTAATCTCTCTTTTTATCTTTTTATCTTTGTATCTTTTATCCCTTACATTTTATTCCCTTTTCAATCTTTTACTCTACTTTTATTGTTTTTATCCTTATCTTATTTTATTTCTGTTTTTTATGTATATTTAAATGTTTGACTCCTTGATATAAAGTGTATGAGAGATTGTTTTGCACCCCTGTAAAGCACTTTGGTCACCGAGGTTGTTTTTAAACGTGCTCTATAAATAAACTTTGACTTGACTTGACATCTGAAACGATACAGTATCAATGCCTGGTACCAGTAATCAAAGGAACCAATTTTCGATACTTCTTGTGTTTGTTTGGAAAAAAAATATCAATTTGTTTGATAATAAAATATGCGTTTTTTTTTTTATTTAACATGTTTATTCTTATATATATATACATTTACAATGCTGTGTTTATGTCCAGCATGGATAATCACCTTCTCTTTTACTCCCTGACTTTCACAAAGATGTGTTAACGTACAGAAACATGGTACCTTTCAATTTTACGTAAACTGGTACCTGGTGCTTTTGACAGAATTTGGTCAGTACCCATCACTAGTCGTCAGTGTTGTAGCTCCAACTTCTGGGATCGGATCAGTTAAGTCTGGCACCCCAACAGAACGGTCTCAAAAGTGGGATCGTCTTGGTTATTTGAGGATCTGTCCCAGGATCAGTCAGTGGCCAGAAAATGTGTGCTGTGCTCAGACAGCACTGGTGGAAATGGGTCTTTTGACACATTGATGATTCCTGACTTGAATGAGGCATAAACTTGAGAAGTTTGGTAGTTGATCTCAGCCTCTTAGAGGACACTTTTTTTTTCCAGAGTCCAGCTCTAAATCTTTGTCTTCATACCTCTACCATAGCTGTAATAACTGTGCATATCCAGTCTAAAGTGGTGTCTTTTGGTTCAGGCCTGATGCTCTCAGCTCCAGGGACAGATCGAAGACTGAGCTGAGGTTTTTCTTCTTCCTTTCCTTTTCTTCAGTTTGAACTGAACTGACTGTGAGCAGTCTATGGTACGTTTCATGAAGGCCTTACTGACCTGGCGTCTTCTGCCATCAATGAATGAATGTATATTAAATGGCTGAATGTGACTAACCATGTAGCAACACTTTGATTGAGCTAAAGACTGAACTTACTGCTTATTGCAAAACCAATAAAACCATGCAGCTGAGATATGCGCCACTGGAATCCGGATTTCAATAGGATTACAAATACTGTAAATATGGAACAATATGACTAATAATATATGAACCCCCCCCCCCCCCCCAAAAAAAAAAAAAAAAGTCAAACAAAGAAACAAAAAAAAAAAAAATCATCATTGAAAACTTGAATTACTGTTTGAATGATTGAATTTATTAACGATATATCAGGTAATCCTTTATTCATCCCACAATGCCCCAATTTGTAGAATTTAAGTAGTGAAACAAGAACGTAAATAGTGCAAATATTATGATAAGAACATATCAAATAGAGTATTAATATTGAAAAAATGATTATCAAAAAAAAAATATTTTTCTTTTAAAAAATAGGGTCAGAAAGTGTCTTTAAAAGGAAAACTGAAAAAAAAAAAATAATGTGAGGAGGACAAGAATAAACAAAAAAAAAACTTAACAGAAAAAAATACAACAATATATAGAAGGCTAAAAACCACCACCGAGTAAAGGAAGGAAAAAACATCAGAAAAATAAAAACAACAAATGATTCAAACAACATATGATGAAGGATTTAAGATCCTGCCTCTGACAGAGAAAAGAGCAAACAGTAAAATAACTGAGGACCTGTGCATGTCTGACTGAGGAGACCAGAAATGCACTGGTTCACATCAATGTGCTACAGGCTGCACACACAATAAACATAAACACACACAAAGAAAACTGGTAGAAGCACCACTGCAGATTTAACTAGTCTGATGTCCATGACCCAGAAATGAACCATAAAAAGACCATTAAATGATCTAGATCTCTACACAGGGGAGTTTCCCAGAGCGGTGGAGGTAGAGGAGCGGCTGGATGAAGCCAGTGGTCAAGGCCAAAGTCGAGAAAATACCAAAGACATGCTTAAACAAATTTGGCTCGAGACAGAACTGCAGAGGAATTACTACAATGTACAAAAAGAAATTCATGGTCATGGAAATCATGATTAGTAAAATGATCTTGAAGGCCTTTCTCTTCATCTTGTTGGTCGTCTTCTTCCCCTTGACTTTATCTCCTGGTCCGGGGCGTTTCAGAGCTCTGAGGACTGAGAGGCTGCAGAACAACATCACACAGAACAACAACACGCTTTGTAAGAAAAGTGCGTGTAAATACAGAGGGTTTAAAAAGATACACAGGCTGGATATGCAAGATAACAGAATGATGATCCACATGACACAACAACAGGCCAGCTTGTATCTCAGGGGTTTAAACCTCAGGTATAACACAGGGTGGACCACCCCAGCGTAGTACTCCATGCAGATGCAGCACTGAAAGA
The DNA here is from genome assembly GCF_033239565.1 of Halichoeres trimaculatus. Taxonomy (NCBI): domain Eukaryota; kingdom Metazoa; phylum Chordata; class Actinopteri; order Labriformes; family Labridae; genus Halichoeres; species Halichoeres trimaculatus. Next base: position 42,264,734 of record NW_027437180.1, on the reverse strand, counting down.
GAGGACGTGCTGTCAAGAGGAGGCCGAGTGAAAACCTGAAGCCTCCCAAAGCTAATAATGATTTAGACTCAAGAAATATGAAAAACCATATAGCGAATAAGCAGACCAAGAAGTCAGACATCGCCAGGTTGAGAGAGAAGAAGTCAGAGGCTACAGACTCTCTGGGAGCTCTCAGGATCAGCCAGATAACAAAACCGTTCAGAGGAGGACTCAGGATCAGGTTCACTAACACTGACGCTAAAACAACCGTTATTGGTACGTAACCATCGTCTGAAGGCTCAGAAAGGCTGGATGAGCTGTTCTCTGCACTGGTGGTGTTCATTTTGAGACTGTAAAGAAGAAGAAGAAAAACACATCAGAACATTACGAAACACAATGAGCAAAAAACCCCCCAAAAAAACAAGATGACAAAAAGACTTCCAATCAGAATAATCCAACCCATGGATATAAAGTTGCTTGGTTAATCCAGACCTGGTGAAGTGTTGACAGAGAGCCTGAGTCCTGGTCCTGCAGAGTTTGAAGGTGGATTTGTCAAAGTGAGCTCTCAGTCTGTGCTGCTTGGTGCACTGTGGCCCAACAAAGATAACAAGCAGTCAACAGGCTGACACATGGAAATCACTTCTCCATCATGATCCCACCTCCTGTGACTGATTATTTCATTTATTTATTTAGCTACCACTCTGTGTTAACATGCTGATGTCTGCTTTGTTTATGCTTTGGTTTCTCTCAGCACGTGTGCCCTATCAGGTCATCAAACTCAGTTAAAAATACAGTTAATGTGAAACATTATTTACCTGATTTCATGAGAGAACAACAAAAACAGTAGACTGAAGTATTGATGGAGATTTCAAAAGTTTATTTATAACATACAGACGAAAAAACTTGAAGATCTTTTGTTGTTTTATCATTTAATATATATAATTTAGTATAAAAATAAATATAAATATTGTAAAATAGTTATTAGATACTCCACTATTCTTCTCTCATATATATATATATATATATATATATATATATATATATATATATATATATATATATATATAGTACAAACGCTTCGTTTTCCCTGCTAATGGCTTGTCATGCATATGGGCCCTGATTTTTTGTGAGAAACAAAAAAAGAATAAACAAAGCGCTGAAGCATTGACGGAGCTTCCGTACATTTATTCAGAATTTAAGAAACAAAAAAAACACAAATCATTGTTGCGAACTTGATCTTTTGTTTCAATGTTTAAAATAATTAATGATAATTTTAGACAATTCTCTATTGGTCCCACAGCGGAGAAATGTACAGAAACAAACAATTCAATGCATCGTGCAAACGTAACAATAGATGAAAATAAATAAGTAAGTAATAGAAAAAGTTAAACCAAGAACAATATATGTCTGTGCACTGTGCTAGCTGGTCCACCTGTGGTGGGCAACAAAGAATTATTCTATTCCTATCTATTCTATTCTATTCTATTCTATTCTATTCTATTCTATTCTAGTCAAGATAGACTTTACATTACCCATAACCAAGTCTGGAAGAACAGGTTCAATGTCGTCTCTTAATAGCTCACATTGGGCATAGCACCGGTTAGCATTCACATGCTAAAGGCTGCTAACAGCTGATCTCCTGTGTAAAAAATGCAACTAAAGTTACATTCAGCATCCCTGGACACACCGGATCAGAGATAGTGAAAAAGAAAAACCACTGCAGACAAAACCAGTTTGGTATCCATGGCAACATAGACATTAAAAGTAATTACAGGATTCAAATACAAGGAGAACAAAAACAAGAAGAAAAATGTAGAGAAAAAAGGACAAGAAGGGAACGACAATGCATCACAACAATCATAATGATTATACACTCACCAGCCACTTTATTAGCACACCTGTCCAACTGCTCATTAACGTAAATTTCCAATCAGCCAATCACATGGCAGCAGCTCAATGCATTTATTAATGGAGACATGGTGAAGAGGATCTGCTGCAGTTCAAAGCATCAGAATGGAGAAGAAAGGTGATTTAAGGGACTTTAAACGTGGCATGGTTGTTGGTCTGAGTATTTCAGAAACTGTTGATCTACTGGGATTTGAACCCACAACCATCTCTAGGGTTTACAGAGAATGGTCCCAAACAGAGAAAATATCCAGTGAGCAGCAGTTCTGTGGGACAAAATGCCTTGTTGATGCCAGAGGTCAGAGGAGAATGGACAGACTGGTTGGAGCTGATAGAAAGGCAACAGTAACTCAAATAACCACTGGTTACAACCGAGGTCTGCAGAAGAGCATCTCTGAACACACAACACGTCCAACCTTGAGGCAGATGGGCTACAGCAGCAGAAGACCACACCGGGTGACCCTCCTGTCAGCTAAGAACAGGAAACTGAGGCTACAATTCACACAGCAACACCAAAACTGGACAATAGAAGATTGGAGAAACGTTGCCTGGTCTGATGAGTCTGGATTTCTGCTCCACATTCAGATGGTAGGCTCAGAATTTGGCCTCAACAACATGAAAGCATGGATCCATCCTGCCTTGTATCAAGGGTTCAGGCTGCTGCTGCTGGTGTAATGGTGTGGGGGAGATTTTCTTGGCTCACTTTGGGCCCCTTAGTACCAACTGAGCATGGTTTAAAGTCCACAGGAAAAAAAGAAGAGAAAAAAGGAAAAAAAAAAAAAGAAACGAAAAAAAAAAAGAAAAAAAAGGGAAAAAAAGAAGAAAAAAGAAACGAAAAAAAGAGAAAAAAGAAGAAAGAGGAAAAAAGGAGAAAAAATAAAAAAAAGGAATAAAGAAAAAAAAGAGAAAAGAACAAAAAAGAGAAAAAAGAAAGGAAAAAAGGAAAAAGGTAAAAATGGAAAAATGACATGAAAAAAGAAGGAAAAATGAAAAAAAAGAAGAAAAAAAAGAAAAAAAAAAGAAAAAAAAAAGAAAAAAAAAAAAAGAAAAAAAAGTCCCCAGCCTCCCTGAGTATTGTTGCTGACCATGTCCATCCCTTTATGAGCACAGTGTACCCATCTTCTGATGGCTACTTCCAGCAGGATAACGCTCCATGTCATAAAGCTGGAATCATCTCAGACTGCTTTCTTCAACATGACAATGAGTTCCCTGTACTCAAATGTCCTCCACAGTCCCCAGATCTCAATCCAATAGAGCACCTTTGGGATGTGGTGGAACGGGAGATTCTCATCATGGATGTTCAGACCACAAATCTGCAGCAACTGTTGATGCTATCATGTCAATATGGACCAAACTCTCTGAGGAAGGTTTCCAGGACCTTGTTGAATCTGTGACACCAAGGATTAAGGCCGTTCTGAAGGAAAAAGTGGGACCAACCTGGTACTAGCAAGGTGCACCTAACATAGTGGCCAGTGAATGTACATCTACTTATATGTATGTCCAGGTGATGATCCAGATATCTAGATCTTTCTCACACAGGGGAGTTTCCCAGAGCGGTGGAGGTAGAGGAGCGGCTGGATAAACCCAGTGGTCATGGCAAAAGTTGAGAAAATTTTGAAGAGCTGATCAAATCTCTTTGGCTCGAGACAGCACTGCAGAGGAATCACAATAATGAACAAAAAGAAAGCCATGGCCATGGAAATCATGATCAGTAAAATGATCTTGAAGGCCTTTCTCTTCATCTTGTTGGTCGTCTTCTTCCCCGTGACTTTATCTCCTGGTCCGGGGCGTTTCAGAGCTCTGAGGACTGAGAGGCTGCAGAACAACATCACACAGAGCATCAACACAATTTCTATGAAATACACAAACAAATACAGAGGGTTTAAAAAGATGGACAGGTAGTAGATACAAGATGACAGAATGATGATCCACATGACACAACAACAGGCCAGCTTGTATCTCAGGGGTTTAAACCTCAGGTATAACACAGGGTGGACCACCCCAGCGTAGTACTCCATGCAGATGCAGCACTGAAAGAGAGGACGTGCTGTCAAGAGGAGGCCCAGAGAAAACATGAAGACTCCTAAAGCTACAAATGACTTCAACTTAAGAATGATAAAAAGCGAAGTACTGGATAAACAGAAAAAGAAGTCAGACATCGCCAAGTTGAGAGAAAAGAAGTCAGAGGCTACAGACTTCCTGGAAGCTCTCAGGATCAGCCACATGACAAAAACATTCAGAGGAAGACCGAGGATCAGGTTCACTGACACTGAAACAATGGCTAAGTTTAATGAACCAAAGTTTAAAGGCTCAGAAAGGCTGGATGAGCTGTTCTCTGCACTGGTGGTGTTCATTTTGAGACTGTAAAGAAGAAGAAGAAAAATATCAGAAGACTACAAAACATGAAGAGCAAAAAAACAAAACAAAACAAGCAAACATAAAGACTGTCAGTCAAAATAATCCAACCCATGGATATAAAGTTGCTTGGTTAATCCAGACCTGGTGAAGTGTTGACAGAGAGCCTGAGTCCTGGTCCTGCAGAGTTTGAAGGTGGATTTGTCAGTCTGTGCTGCTTGGTGCACTGTGGCCCAACAAAGATAACAAGCAGTCAACAGGCTGACACATGGAAATCACTTCTCCATCATGATCCCACCTCCTGTGACTGATTATTTCATTTATTTATTATTTTAGCAGTCATTTCTGTTTGCATGTTGATACCTGCTTTGTTTATGCTTTGGTTTCTCTCAGCACACCTGTGCACTCAGGTCAACTCCTGCTGGGTACACACCAGAGGCAGAACCAGTCAGTTATTTGAAAGTCCCAAATGATTGTTTTCTTTCGCTGAGCTATTAACATATGCTAGTTGCTGATCGCCACTTGAGCAACGGATTGTTGCAGCAGCTTTCTTTGGTTTATTTTTCTCCTTTTTTCTTCTCCTTTTCATTCTTCACATGTGGGGCCTGTCATTACGATTTAACGCTGTCATTTTGGACGTGGTCACTAAACTGGTTACGTTTGCAGTGGCGTTTTGTAACCGTTTGTGTCCTGAGATCCTACACAAAACCATGGCCGCATTGTCTGCACAGGAGATTTCAGCTGTTAGCAGTCTGTAGCATGTCCATGCTAATCGGTGCTAGGTCCAGTGTTCTCTGCAAGCTGAAGACGACCTGCTGGTATTGTGGTATGAGCTGAGAGATAGTATTGAACTGTTCTTCCATCCATGGTTATGAGGATGTAAAGCCCCGTTTCCATCGAGTGGTCTGGTATGGATCAGTACATCTCGGTACGGGTCGGATATAAAGCCTGATCCTGTTTTGGTTTCCTCAGCTATCCGTGCCCTTCATGGTAGGCGGTGTGTAAGCCAGATGGTGATAGCCTGGTCAGCTACATAAAAGCATGACGACACTTTGTACCCTGCTTATAAATCCAATAAAGAAGACAAATATGACACAGAGAGCAAAGAGCAGCGATGGAAGACATCCAGCATTTCATCTTCGTTATAACTGGCATATGGCTCTTTGTTACAAAGTGCAGTCAAACATCAAACATGGCCGTGTTATGTGTTGTTCTCTATTACTGCTGTGGCACAGGAAGTGACGATTCTTTTGACCAGTTAAAGCAGTGGAGCCCAAACTTTCAGGAGTGTGGTGAAGTTCTTTGACTGAAACATTTATGAGGCTGGGACCCTTTTAGGCTCACCTGCAGATTGTTAATGATGTGATTGACACATGTCAAACCTGCTGCTCTTCAAAGATAATGCTCCGATCATTGTTAGATTTAGATAGTGGAGAAATATACATACGTTTTTCTCAGAACATCCCGACTCTCCCCAAGAAAACCCCTCTTTTTGGTGGTTTGTAAGGATCATGATTTGTGAAAATAGACTGAATGGAGAGAGACGGGACGATGACGGTGATTGCAGAGCAGTGCGCTGCTCGGACATAAACACTTGAGAAGTTGTTTGACTTTTACCTGGGGAAAGCTGAGTCCTGTCTTTCTCTGTAACTCACCCATCAAATTCATAACTGTACCCTGTGTTTTTTTGTTTATTAAAACTCATATATCTATTTAGGTAGGGCCACAGTGACTCCATCAGCTGCTCCTCTTCTCCTTCCTTTTTTTGCCGCTAACACTACCACGTCGTTTACAAAATCAGCGCTATTTGTAGTGACCTTACTGCCCAACACTGGTGACCATGAAAACATAAGCAGTTTGATGTCCATGGCAATAAATGGGACATAAAAAGTTAACACAGGATTCAAAGACAAAGATAATTGAATGGTTGAGAAAAAAAGTACAGGACAGGACAAGAAGAACTACCACAACGTACCACTTGGACAGCACCTAGCTACAATGATTTTATAACAATAATAATAATAATAATAATAAAAATAATTCTTTATTTAACCAGATAAAAAGCCTCAATCCAAGAGTAGAATCGTACACTTGTTTTCTTTTGTAGATTTCCTTGTTGTGGGGCGAATAGAGAATAATCCAGTCTGACACTCAATTTGCATTCACCACAAAGAAATTATAACAAAAACACAATAAATCATAAAAATACAATAAATCTTTACATGCACTTATATCTCTGTCCAAACAGTTGTCAGGACATCTAGATCTTTCTCACACAGGGGAGTTTCCCAGAGCGGTGGAGGTAGAGGAGCGGCTGGATAAACCCAGTGGTCATGGCAAAAGTTAAGAAAATGCTGAAGACGTGCTCAAAGTCTTTTGGCTCCAGACAGAACTGCAGAGGAATGGCAGCTACAACCAAAGAGAAATTCATGGTCATGGAAATCATGATCAGTAAAATGATCTTGAAGGCCTTTCTCTTCATCTTGTTGGTCGTCTTCTTCCCCTTGACTTTATCTCCTGGTCCGGGGCGTTTCAGAGCTCTGAGGACTGAGAGGCTGCAGAACAACATCACACAGAACAGCAACACAGTTTGTATAAAATACACAAACAAATACAAACTGTCATAAAAGGTGAACAGGTTGTATAAACAAGATGACAGAATGATGATCCACATGACACAACAACAGGCCAGCTTGTATCTCAGGGGTTTAAACCTCAGGTATAACACAGGGTGGACCACCCCAGCATAGTACTCCATGCAGATGCAGCACTGAAAGAGAGGACGTGCTGTCAAGAGAAGGCCCAGAGAAAACATGTAGCCCTCCAAATACCACTCTGATTTCAGACTGCTAAAAAGCAAAAACCAAATGCTAGATAAAGAACAAAATGTCTCTGACACAGCCAGGTTGAGAGAAAAGAAGTCAGAGGTCATGGTCTCTCTGGGAGCTCTCAGGATCAGCCACATGGTGTATCCATTCAGAGGAAGACTGAGGATCAGGTTGACCTGTGGGGACACTGGAAGCCATGTGAAAAACTGAGAAGATGCGGTGAGGATCAACGAAACATTCTCTGTCGTGGTGGTATTCATGTCCTATCTGTGAAGGAGAAGAAGAGAGAGCATCAGCTGCATCAGTTGTTTAATGTGAAGTTAAGTGAAGTCTAAAGACCTCACACACAAACCTGGTGCAGATCTGGAGCCGACAAAGGATCTTGAGTTCTCCTGCAGCTCTGAAGCAGAATCAACCTGACACACTGATATAACCCTGTGATATTTGTTTGAGAAATCACTTTGCTGATTGATGTATGGAAATCCAGGTGTCAGGAGCTCTGGATTGTGATGTGAGGTCTGCACACTTAACCTGTTGCTTGACCTTGGATCCAGCAAAACAGCCCCAGACCTTCATGCTTCCTCCTCTATGTTCACATTTGATGCCACACACTGAGGAATCATCCTTTCCTTTAGCCTAATTCACGTATAAAAATCCTGTGTGATAAAGCAAAAGTTTCAAGCTTTGATTCCTTAGTCCATAGCACCATCTCTCTGTCTCTGGTAGTCCAGTGGTGGTGTTTGCTGGTCCAGACAAGCCTCTTTTTCTTCCCCTGACTCTGTCTCATTGGTGGATGTCTTTTTATCTGCAGTCTGAAGTTGAGGTTGCCACAAAAACTGCTCCCCCTGGTGGCTGGCTACAGTATAGGTCAAATAATCAATCTCCCCAGCCATTCCATATGAGCTGTGGTCAAACTTTAAAAAATGAATACACCTCGTTGAAATGTTTCTCACATCCGATTGTTGTGGTCACATTGAGCTTTAGGTCACATTGAACTATGATTGACAGCTGCCTTTCTTGTTTTTTTTTTCTCTGGGATTGTAAAACATGTTGAGAGGGAGAACCCTGAAGAGATTAGACTCTCAAAAGAAAAAAAAAAAGATATTTTTGTTACCCAGCTCCACCCAGACTCTCCCTGAGTCCCTCAGAGCCTCAACTGCCCAGACTCTCGCTGCTCAACGGCGACACATGTGAGGGGGGTGTTTTGGCTTGGAAACCGTACACTGGTAAATGGAAGCCACGCTGTCCACTTGACATACAGTCAATGAGTCTGACCTGTCAAAACTGCATCTTGAAGTCCTCTCTTCACAGTAAGTAAAACTGAGACTGTGACGCCTCTTTGAAGCTTGAAGCTGTTGTCCTGTGAGTGCCTATCACAGAAGCTGTTAGCTCTCAGAAACCTGTCGTCTAATTGTGTTGTAGCTTACATTAAAAAGCTGAATTTGAAAAGCACGAGACATACGATAAATGTCCCACAGTAATGATCTGTGAGAGAACAATAGAAACACTGATGGAGTTTACAGAAGTTTATTCACAGATCAAGGAAAGAAAAGATGCAACAAACCATCGTCACAAACAGAATAGAATAGACACAGCAGGTGAAGCTCTTCACATGTGGCCTTGGTGTCTGCTGTTAGCTCTGTTAGCCATGTCTGTGAATAGCATGATGCTACTCTGCCCTCTGGTATTCCCTCTGTTGCTGGGTTAGCACAGCTAGCTCGTCCATCTTATTGGAGATAGATCTTACGTTCCCAATAACGATGGATGGAAGGACAGGTCCATGTCGTCACTTCTTAGCTCACACCTGAGAACCAGCACGTCGTCCTCACCTCCTTCTACTCACCTTGTGGGAAACATCAGGCCTAGCACCAGTTAGCATTGACATGCTACAGGCTGCTAACAGCTGGTTTCACGTGTAAACAATGCAGCCATGGTTACATGTAAGATCTCCAGACGAACACAGGAGCAAAAATAGTAAAACCAGTTTGGTGTCCATGATCCACTCCAAATGCAAAGATGACAAAAAAACAGAGATGAAAAAATTACAAGAAACGGACAATAGAATTATTAGCAGTGGCAGCTGGCCAACAGAGGGCGCATCTCAGTAGAGAGTGGGTTTTTGTTTTATCTGAAAAAACTAATATGAGCAAAATTACTATTTATGTGCATTGAAAATGTGGGGAAAAAAGCGTTAAGCTACTTGTCTCTATTTTGGGGGCACTGGAAAAAGTGCCCCCAAAAACTGTTGCTGGGGAAAGATACGCCCATAGCTTTATGAATTTGCAAACCAGTGTCATTAAAAATAAACTCTGTAGGTGATTAACTCTAAATTTGATGCAGTGAAAATGATGGGCACTCACTGTTGTCAACTCTATACGCTCTCCTCTTCAAACTCTATTCATGAGCAGAACTGAAAGTGGGAAGTTATAGAAAACAGAAACAGGGCTGGATCAGCAAGACATAAAAAATCAGCCAACAAGCAAACGAAAAAGATGAAACCAGATGAAAAGCAGGACAAAATAGATTATTAGGACATCTCGATCTTTCTCACACCCGGGAGTTTTCCAGAGCGGTGGAGGTAGAGGAGCGGCTGGATAAACCCAGTCGTCATCGCCACAAATGATGAAATACTAAAGACAGTTTGAAAAATCCACTGCTGGAGACAGCTCTGCAGAGGAATGGCAGCCACAAACAAAAAGAAATTCACAGTCATGAAAATCGTGATCAGTAAAATGATCTTGAAGGCCTTTCTCTTCATCTTGTTGGTCGTCTTCTTCCCCTTGACTTTATCTCCTGGTCCGGGGCGTTTCAGAGCTCTGAGGACTGAGAGGCTGCAGAACAACATCACACAGAGCAGCAACACGCTTTGTATAAAATACGCAAACAAATACATTTCATCATGAAAGGTGAACAGGAAGTAGATACAAGATGACAGAATGATGATCCACATGACACAACAACAGGCCAGCTTGTATCTCAGGGGTTTAAACCTCAGGTATAACACAGGGTGGACCACCCCAGCGTAGTACTCCATGCAGATGCAGCACTGAAAGAGAGGACGTGCTGTCAAGAGGAGGCCGAGTGAAAACATGTATCCTGCTAAAGCTTCAATTGAAATCAACTTCAGAGATATGAAAAACCAAATACAAGACAAACAGAAGAAGATCTCAGACACAGCCAGGTGAAGAGAAAAGAAGTCAGAGGCTATAGACTCTCTGGAAGCTCTCAGGATCAGCCACATGACAAAACCGTTCAGAGGAAGACCGAGGATCAGGTTCACTGACACTGAAACAATGGCTAAGTTTGATGATCCAATGTCCAAAGGCCAAGGAAAGCTGACTGAGCTGCTCACTGCACCGGTGGTGTTCATTTTGTGACTGTAAAGAAGAAGAAACACATTAGCAAAGATCACAGGTCACTTTTTTGGCTCGTTACAAAAGTCAATAATCCACAGTTACACTTTTCAGGCTTTACATTTAAGAAAAACAAACAAAAAACTGTCAGTCAGAATAATCCAACCCATGATTTTAAAGTTGGGTAATTAATCCAGACCTGGTGAAGTGTTGACAGAGAGCCTGAGTCCTGGTCCTGCAGAGTTTGAAGGTGGATTTGTCAAAGTGAGCTCTCAGTCTGTGCTGCTTGGTGCACTGTGGCCCAACAAAGATAACAAGCAGTCAACAGGCTGACACATGGAAATCACTTCTCCATCATGATCCCACCTCCTGTGACTGATTATTTCATTTATTTATTATTTTAGCAGTCATTTCTGTTTGCATGTTGATACCTGCTTTGTTTATGCTTTGGTTTCTCTCAGCACACCTGTGCACTCAGGTCAACAAACTCCTGCTGGGTACACAGCAATATAAAGAGATGCCATATGATTGTATTTTAGGTGTTTGGGACATAAACTTGTCTATGCCTATCAAGCAGAAAGGTTTAAGAGATTTACAAAACAATCTTCCAATGGTGGATTTAAAGCAGACAACCTTTTTTTTTTTTCTTCATTTTTTTTTGTTTAATATTTGTTTATTAATTTCTTTAATTCACTAATGTACAGTGGCATATTGCAATACCCCCCCCCCCCAAAAAAAAAATAAATAAATAAAAAAAAAAAAATAATAAAAAAAAAAAAATAAAAAAAAATAAATAGAAAATATAAAAATGAATGTTTTTCTGAAGAAGTATCTCATAAAATCAAAATATTCAAAAATTAAAAAAATCTTGTTTTGAAAGATAGTATCTCATAAAAACAGGTAATTTCAAAATAAATGTTTTCACAAGATAGCATCTAATTAAAACAAAAATTCTAAAATAAATAGTTTTTATAAGATAGTGTCTAATAAAAAACATGAAAATAATAATAATAATAATACAAACTGTTTTTATGAAATAGTATCTCATAAAATCAGGATATTAAAAAATTAATAAAATCTTGTTTTTGAAAATATCTCATAAAAACAATTCCAAAATAAATAGTTTGTGTTTACAAGATAGTATCTTATGAAAACATGAAAAAAATAATAAAAAAAAAACTTTTCATGAAAAGTATATCATTAAATCAGGAAAATTAAAAAATGAATAAAAACTTTTTTTTTTTTTTTTTTTTACAAGATAGTATTGCATAAAAACAGAAAATTCAAAAATGGAAATTTTCTCTTTTTATGAGAAAGTATCTATTAAAAACAGAAGAATAGAAAAAAAAATATTTCCCCTGTTTTACAGGATAGGATCTTATAAAAACATAAAAAAATCAAATAAATATTTGCTGTTTGTACAAGATAGTATCTTGTAAAAACAGGAAAATCAGAAAATATATATTGTTTCTATTTTTAAAGATAGTTATGTTGTAAAAACAGAATTTCTATTTTTTTTTCAAGTGACTATAACATGCCAGTGTACTAATGGACCCCAAAAAAATCAAGGATATTTCAAACACGTTGATATATTTATACTTAGACCTTTATCAGCTATAGGATTCATCCATGTCTCTACAATTTATTTGCAATTTAAAACCAATTAAGTCTGATTTTCTAATCTTTTTGTAATAAAGGTTTTCATTTTCTGTTCTTCCTTCTTTTACCCTTACCAATTGCCTCACTAATTTTAAATCATCTCCTTTTAGTTCAACACCAAAAAAATCTGGCTTTATAATCATGAACCTCTCATCTGAACAGTATATAATCACACATCCAGAACTGGCTCCTTTCACTTCAAAAACAAAGCTTGCCTCTGGCTGCTTCACCCCTTTTCTGCAGCAGAAACCCTGATGCATACTTTCATCACATCCAGATTCAACCACTGCAAGAGAGTTCTGTAATTTTCATCATCCAAAGTCCTGAATGAAACCAGAACATTCAGCATTCAGCCACCCGTCTACTGAAACAATCCCCGTCCTGTGGCCACATCACTCCTGTCCTGCAAAATGTCCACAGGTGTTCAGTCCAAAGTCTGTCTTCCAGCTTACAAAGCCCTCCGGATCTTGGCTCCTACGAGTCTCGCTGGTCTGCTTCGGCTGACAACCCCACCTGCAGCCTTCACTCCCCTAAAGCAAACCCTCTCTCTTCTCTTCAGAGGACCAAGCTCTGAACCCGGAGCGACGGAGCTGCTCCCTCCCTCTGGAACTCTCAAAAAACCCATCCATCACAGCACTGACCCCTCCATGTCCAGATCCCAGCTCCAAACCATCCTTGGAATATCTTTGAATGTGTGTTGTTATGAAAAGTAAAGTGTGAGTGTCATCAGTCATGTTAATTTCACACCTCTTACAGAAGTCTTTTTTTTTTTTTTTTGTTTTCCCTGTCCTGTTTAATTTTGCAGAAATGTCTCTCCTATTCAGCTGGATTAATTTATGGCACGTCTAGGTCTCTATGACAACACCATGATGGCTGATTAAGTTTTTTAATGAAAGGAGAGATCTGAGTTTTTCTCTGCTGAAAATGATTTCTGTGATTAATGTTGTAGTGATGGTGGACACTGGAGCCTAACTGTCAGACAGAGAAAGGACAGAAGAGCAGAAGAAAGAGAAACAGGAGAGAGATAGAGCACGAGCTAAAGGCTAAAACAGGAGCTAAGCTGTTAGTGCTAATGTCTAATCCAACCCACAGTCAGCAGTTATTCTGCAGTGGTCTGTTCAAACTTGAGAGTCTATCAATAAAATGAAGAGTGAGGTTACGTTAGCTCTGATTGGTCGATGACTGGCAGGAAATAACCAGGATTCACTAACGTTACATGTTACAGACACGTCTCAGAGCACTGGGCTAACAGCTATGTTAAATAAACAACTATTAAACTACAAACAGACAGTGTTATCTTGTTGTCATGTTAGCCTACAGATACCTTAGAGCACTAGGCTGCCGATAGCGCTACATATAGCTATTTATTACAACATTTGCTTTTTGACACATTTCAAACCATACGGCTACATAACTGTACCGATACATATCTTACCTTGACGCGATGTGTCCAGTAAAAAGTTTAATTTAATTCCAAAACCAACACACGCCTCACTAAAAGTAATTTACAACAGTGAGCGGGAGACTCTGGGCCACAAGGTGGCGAGGGAGTGCAATCAGAAGAGTTCCTTCTTATAGCATCTTTAAGTTAAGCCTAAAACTGTAAAAATAAAAGTATATTACTAGGGGTGAAATTCCTCTGAGTGGTGTCATAAAGCTCTTCTTATCACCCTCGATTTTATTTTATTCATTTTATTATCATTTTGTTAGAATCTTATGTATCTTGGTATTTATCTGCTTTTCCACTGAATTTTAATTGCTTTCTTTTTACATGTTTTATCTGTAAAGCACTTTGAATTGCCTTGCTGAAATGTGCTATATATAAAAAAAACTTGCTTTGCTTCACCTACCACATTGATATAAACAAATGAATGAAAAAGTGAATGGATGAAATGTTTAATTGTTTATTGTTTAAAAAGAGCCCCATTAGCGGCAACTAAGGTGACAAGCTAATCTTCCTGGAGTCCACCCAGAAAAACAACTCAAAACACATTTCATGATTATCACAGGTCACATAACTCACAATGCAGAGCTAAAAGTTTTTAACATTATAAACATCATTAAAATGTAAACATCATCAAAAGTAGTGAGATTGTTTAATGAATGAATGAAAACGATGAAATTCAAAGGCAGAGAAAACAAAGTGCTCTTTTTTCACAAATTCTTTCTTTGTTAAGCAAAAATACACAACAAATCATTAGAGACCCTGTTTAAGAGCTCTCCCTGAAACTTAAACCAACTCTTGATAATGTGACTGCAGTTAGACCTTCCTCATACAGGGGAGATTCCTAGACTTGTGCAGGTACAGGAGAGGCTGTAGGAATGCAGTTACCAAGGCTATATTCAAGCATACTTCTAAAATTTGGCGAAAGTAATTGACCTCAAAGCAACATTGCACTGGAATCGCAGCTGCGAAACACAGTAAATTAACTGCTATTGAAATCATGATCAGTACAATTATTTTGAAAGCCTTCCTCTTCTTTGCATTGCTAATATTTTTCCCAGAGTCCCTTTCTCCTGGCCTGGGGCGTTTCAAAGCCCTGAGCACTGACAGCGAGCAGAAAACCATGACACAGAATATCAGCATACACAGGATGAAGTTTCCAAACATAAACAAAGGATCTGTATAAGTAAAAATGAAGTATGTGCAAGAACCCAGGCTTATCAGCCACACGGCACAACAACAGGCCAGCTTGTATCTCAAGAGTTTAAACCTCAGGTATAACACAGGGAAGATGACCCCGACGTAGCTCTCCATGCAGATGCAGCACAGAAAGAGAGGGTTGGTTGTAAACAGAAGGCCGGCTGAGAAGGTGAAGATTAGAACACAGAAAAGTAACTCTAGATTTATATAACACAGATACCACACACAGGACAGAGAGAAGAGGAACTCAGAGATGGCCAAGTTGAGGAAAAAGAAATCAGAGGTTATAGACTCTCTGGAGCCTCTCAGTATCAGCCACATGATGTAGCCATTGACAGGAGGACCGAGGATCATGTTCACCGACACTGACACAATAGTAAAGAGGAATGGGTCGTTATAGTGAAGAACCTGGCTGAGTGAACCATTCAGTGCAGGGGGGGTGTACATCCTGTGGCTGTGACGAAAAAAAGGAAAAGACAAGATGAGCTCCTAGATGTAAAACATTGAAGATAAATGTTTTAGGTTTTAAATAAAAATTCAAAAAATGAGCAGTAACTGGTGTTATGTTACAACAAGTCTCGTGGCGTGGAGGACAGGGGTCACAGACAGGGAAACTAGCAAAAGAAAATCTGCACCTTAATACAAAACAGAAACAAAGCCTTTAGGGTCTGAAAGGTGGAGTTTCACTCTCCAAAGCCACCGACTAAATCTACTAAAAGAGTCGACAAACAGAAAAAGGCCTTAAACCAAAGTGGAGTGGCTTGGTGGGGGGATAACGCTGTGCAAAAGAAAAACCTCCTAACAGATAAACCCTCTCTAATCGCTTATAAATACCCGCTTTCCCTCAACACACACACACACACACACACACACACACACACACACACACACACACACACACACACACACACACACACACACACACACACACACACACACACACACACACACACACACACACACACACACACACACACACACACACACACACACACACACACACACACACACACACACACACACACACACACACACACACACACACACACACACACACACACACACACACACACACACACACACACACACACACACACACACACACACACACACACACACACACACACACACACACACACACACACACACACACACACACACACACACACACACACACACACACACACACACACACACACACACACACACACACACACACACACACACACACACACACACACACACACACACACACACACACACACACACACACACACACACACACACACACACACACACACACACACACACACACACACACACACACACACACACACACACACACACACACACACACACACACACACACACACACACACACACACACACACACACACACACACACACACACACACACACACACACACACACACACACACACACACACACACACACACACACACACACACACACACACACACACACACACACACACACACACACACACACACTCTCCAAACACTCATCCCACAAACCAAGAGAAACCAACTGAAGGTGTTGGCTCTTTGGTGTCACACACTAACTGAGGGAAAGATCCTCCTTTTATAGACTCCCCAGGCTGATGAGCAGCAGCTGGGTGCAACGAGGACAGGTGAGCTGAGTGAGAGCTCGTTAGGAGAGCTGGAGGTCACAAAACACCTCCATCTGTAACACTGGTATCATGCTACAAACTTATTTCATTGATCTCTGTGTAAGTTCAAAGCAATACATATTTCAAAAATCACAATTTCAAACAAAATTCAAACCAAACAAAACTTTGCACAATCCGACTGAAATATTGGTCACAATAAACTGACTTTGAACAACGATTTTAAATCTGAAGTTTGAACTAGGAAAGCACTGAAAGAGCACAGACCACACACACAGACCTCCACCAAGCATATTGTGATTCTCACCAACACTTCAGTCCTACTTTAATGTTATACTCCCTTTCAGCAGACTGTCTGCTACAGTTTGGTGTTAGTTGCAGGTTTGTTTGATGATTTGTTTCCTGATAGTGTTGAAAATGATGATGACCCAGTTCATATTTTATATTCTGGATCTTAGTATCCAGAATATTGGCAGGATCTGTATCGTACTTTCTGGATCGTACTCATCTGTCAGAAATGATGGTGACCTTGTCCTGTACTGTTTTGCAAAGCAATCCGACCATTTATGGTGGAGTTATATACACATGTAGTGAAAACGGCTTTATGTCACAAAGATAAAGAATCCTTTAAAAAAGTCCTGAATCCAGACGGTGATTTGGATCACCTTTAAAATTTAATCACCTCTTCCTTATCCCATTTTGAACATTTCTTGAAAATTTCGTGAAGATCCGTTTGTTAGTTTTTAAGTTATGTTGTTCACAAACAAACAAACTCCCAAAAACACAACCTCCTTGGTGGAAGAATAAAAGAAAACTTGATTTGAAATTGTGTTTAATTTAATGTAACATTTTATGACACACACTCACACACACACACACACACACACACACACACACACACTTATATATATATATATGTATATATATGTATATATATATATATATATATATATATATATATATATATATATATATATATGTCAAATTTAAACTCAGTTGCTAGTGGCACAGATCTCAGCACTAACACCCCAACAAATCTTAAGCCATGCAGTGCGTGGTACCAACCTTGTTATATGTTTTCAGGAGTTGTGGTGAAGCAGATTTGATCTGACGCTCAGTTTGGAGTTGAGTGTCTTTTCACTCAGCGAGCTGTTTGATAAAACGCAAATACCCTGCAAAAGAGGACAATGATGCAATCGCAGAAGATCAGAAAAAAGAGCACCAGGCACTCACACATTGAAAAGAAATGTATTTTTTCTAATGAACTTTTTTCAGTCTTTGCTCGTTACCTCGTGTGTTTGTTTGCAGCAGTCCTCTGGAGCTTTGGTCATGCGGCGCTGAAGGAAAGCTTTCTCTCCAGGCTCCTTATATAGAATTTTACTGTTGACATTACCAAATGTGCTTCAAAACATGAAACACAGTGGAAAGACTAACATATGAAAATGAAGCATCCGCAATATTCAAACGAGTTTTTCTTAACGCCTTCTTGTTGTGCTTGGTTAGACAGCTTTTACAGTGATCAACCAAAAGTTTTAAATCCGGCTTTTAGTCAAAGTGTTGACCTTTTGCATGTGACGTCACAATGCACAGTGCTAGATCTGCCCATAAATTCCCACAACAGTGGCTCACTGATGGTATAATCAAATACAGATAAAACTAACAAGCCAACAGACTGACATGAAGATTAAAGCCTGTTTAGATTTTAAAACTGCGACCAGGTGTGGCTTTATGACTGCAGAGGTACCAGATATCTGAACGCGGATAATAAACTTTCACTGCTATGCAGATGACACTCAGCTTTACTTGTCAATGAAGCCTGAAGAAACCAACCGCTTATCTAAACTTGAAGCATGCCTCAAAGACGTCAGGTCCTGGATGAGCAGAAACTTCTTACTGCTGAACTCAGAGAAGACTGAAGTCATTGTTCTTGGACCCAAACATCTCAGAGAAGCTTTCTTGAACAACATGGCCGCCTCGGACCACATCAGCTTGGCTTCCAGCACCACTGTCAGGAACCTGGGAGTTCTTTTGGATCAGGACCTGTCCTTTAACTCTCACATCCAACAGGTCTCAAGGACGGCATTTTTTCATTTTCGCAATATCAAGAGAATTAGACACATCTTGTCTCGGAGTGATGCTGAGAAACTGGTCCATGCTTTCGTTTCTTCTAGGCTGGACTACTGTAACTCTCTTTGATCCGGCTGTCCTAATAAGTCTATTAGGACTCTTCAGCTGGTTCAGAATGCTGCCGCTCGGGTACTGACTTGGACTGGGAGGAGAGAGCACATCTCTCTAGTGTTAGCGTCTCTACACTGGTTACCTATAAAATCTAGGATAGAGTTTAAAATTCTTCTTCTGACTTACAAAGCGCTGAATGGCATCGGGCCATCGTATCTTAAAGACTTAATCGTTCCGTATAATCCGTCTAGGTCTTTGCGTTCTCAACATGCAGGTCTGCTCGTTGTACCTAGGGTCTCTAAAAGTAGTCTGGGAGGTCGAGCCTTTAGTTCTACTCTGGGATTTCTCTCTCCCACTCTCTCTCCTCTATCTGTCTCTCTCTAACCCCAACACAGTCGAGACAGATGTCTGTCTAACATGAGTCTGGTTCTGTCCGAGGTTTCTGCCTGTTAAAGGGAACTTGTTCCTCTCCATTGTAACTTGCTAAATGCTGCAAAGTCCTGTCCTCATGGTGGATTAAGATAAGATAAGACTCCTTATCTTGTCTTGATGTTGGGTTTCTGATAATAAAATTTTTATTAACATTTACGGGTCTAGACCTGTGAATGTTTTTGTAAAGTGTCTTGAGATAACGTTTGTTATGATTTGGCGCTATATAAATAAAGATTGATTGACTGATTGAATATATATAAAACTGTGAACCTCGAGCTACTGGGACCAGTTAGTCACAAATAATGAAACAAACTTTAGTTTTTGGTTTATTGTAGGGTGGACTGAAGCATGCTGCAGATTTAGCTTTCATATCCTTCTCACGCAGCAAGTGGTTTGTTTGATTGTTAAAAGATGGTAAGATGAATGTCTGGGAACAAAGAGTCTGCTTAGTCCATTGGGAGACAAAAGTTTACAGACTGAAGGTTCCCCAGAGAAGCTGTGTCAACACTACCACAAAAAAGACTTTTTTCAGTTTTTTGATAAATTAGGATGTGTTAAAGGAGCAGTTCAGAGTTTTTTGCTCGGCTTTCTTTGCCCATTTTTTTTGACTGAGTCGCCTTTATTTGTTCACATCCTACTCATCCATGCAACATGAGTTCCCCTGAAAGCTGGTGATAATCCTTTAAGACATTTAATATCAATCTTATCATACAGTTTCATCTGGCGATGCAAAGCTCTCCATTTCATTCTTAAAGAATCTTGTGTACACACTTTAAATAACCTTGGAGCCATAATGTGCTATACAAATGAACCAACCTGCCTTTCTTTTCCACAGATCCATCATAGTTTGCATGACAGGCTGCGTGTAGTGTGTGTATGCTGTCATGGCTGTGCTTTTTGTCTGTTATGTGGCAAACATGTAAAAGCTGTGCTGCTGCTTTGCATCGTTCATGGAAACCCATGGGAGTGCTGGTGCTGCCATTTTACAAGTGTTACGAGAAACTCTTTAACTACTAAAGATAGTCAGAAAATTCACACAGCATGTATTTCACATTTATGGCTACTTATCCTCTTGTGTTATTTTTCTTTTTTCTTTTTTTTTTTTTACATTAGATCCTAGTAACATTCAATAACAGGAGCAACTTAGCTTCATCTGCACAGAGGAAGAAAGTAAACAAGTGCAACCTGAATCTCTGTACAGTCGTTGGTTTACAGCTTTATTTGAGAAGTTTTTATCTTTTTTCTGAGACAAAAATAAAAACATTGATACAGATTGTGGATCTTCATGTCATGAACAAAAGTTGATACACTGTGTATTAATTTTCTGTCAGCAGGATCTCAAACCTCATCATCTCAATCTCTCTAGATAGATTTACAGCTGAATATGAAGTTTTGGTCTTTGATATAACTTTAACATGCTGTGTCTGTTAGGTCAGTGTATAACAATCCAGACAGAAAGTCGTAAATAATGAACATATTCAAATGTTGATTTACAATGATTTTCAGTTTTACATACAGTGAATCATCATTTCATCATGGCTTTATTACATTTCCCTGAAGCGTGTATTTACAGTCTACCCATTAGCAGTTTGTAGCAGGTGTCTCCTCACAGCTCCTCTGAATCAGTACGGCGTGGGATTCTGCTTCAGCTGGCACAGGCTGACAGAGGAGCCCACACCAAAACCAGCGAACAGAGGCTCCCCGAACTGAGCTTTGAACCTGTGGATGAGCTCCATGGTGTCTGATACTGAGTAAAAGGCCACAGTGTGGCTCGCATAATCCAGGTACACACCGAGCCGCGAGGCCCTGGGAGCATCAGGAAGGTCTCGATCCGCTTTGTTGTGCCAGGCGGAGTAGCCCGAGTCTGAGCACAGGAGACTCCAGGACTTGTCGTTGTAGCCCAGGAGGCTGGTGGAGTTCTTCCCCTTGCGACTGATGCTCTTGTAAGCGACCCCGATGAAGAACTCTCCGCTCCACTCCGCCTCCCAGTAAAACCTGAAACCACTCAGAGGTTCCTTGCACAGCACCTGAGAGAAACCGTCGAAGCGCTCCGGGTGATCTGGGTAAAACTGAGCAGATTTCTTGCGGGTGACTCTCTGGTTACCGTCGGACAGGACCAGCTCTTTGTAGACTGTGTTTGGGTCAAAGGACAACTTGCAGGCATCTGGACAAAGATGCACAGGACATTCTTTTTAAGTTACATGTGTGTAGATACAGATTTTTTTTAAAACATTAAAGGACATAAAAAATGCTGCAACATTAACATTTTTCTTACATCTCAAGAAGTCTGGTCTGGTCTTTGGCTCCTGAAAATCAAGTCTGGAAGGAACTGTTTGGATATAAAAAGACAGACTCAGTGTTTCTAATTCATTTGATTAAATGTCACTTTAAAAGTTCATGAGATGAAAGAACTTGGGAACATGTTTTTTAATTTTCATGTTCTTGAAAAGATTAGTCTATGTATTGTGCAATAATGAGCTCACAGAAACGTACCTTTGAGTCTCTTGTCTCCATTCCTTGGCAGAAGAATGTACACAGGCGTCTCACCCACTGTTGAGATGATGCAGGAGCTGGATTAGCTTGATTTTTCTTCACACTCAAATTTTGTTTTAACTTGATATTTTGAAAAAGTGCACAGACCTGTTTTGGAGATTTTTCCCAGTTCCTTCTTACAGATTTCGTCCAGATGTTCTTTCATCTCTGTGGCCGTTTTGCTCATCTCTCCGAAAGAGAACTGAGGGTTAATGAGCACTTTGGGCACCATGGCTTCAGGAGGGACGCACAAGGTTGGAAAGTTCTGTTCAAAGGGGAAAAAATGGCCACCATCATGGGCATGCCAACAGCTTTTGGATTGGGTTAGCTTAGCTGGCTTTACACTTTCCCTCTGGTGTTACTGTAGTAGCTTTACAAGATTTACAGTAAAAAAAAAAAAAAAAGAAATCCCTATTTTTAAAACCTTCATTCAGTCTTAGTCTCTCTGAAACTCTTTGTAGTAGCTTCTGTATCTTTAAAGCTCACCACTCCACAAACCCCCTTCCAAGGGTCGCCATCTGTCCCGTATTATCCGGGACGTCCTGTATTTGGGCCAAGAGAGGCGCGTCCCGTACGGGACATTGTTTGTCCCGGCCGCAGAGGAAAAGGCATGATGCATATATTTTTTCTCTCTCTGCGCCGTGCATTGTGTCTGGCTGCCTGCCATGGCCGTGCTAACGGTCGTGTGACCCAGTCCCAGTGCGTGCGCGCTGTACTGTGTAGCGTAGACTGTACGGTAGCGAGAGACTACCCCCTCCCCGCCGTGCTGTGCAGCGAGAACCCCCCCGTATCTCTCTGCCTCAAAGTTGGCAACCCTATTGGGAGGAGAAGCAAAGGGATCACATTATGTCACCCAGTTTTTCCACAAACAAGGTGGGTTTGGTTCATGTGGGAAAGTTCTGAAACATTAGCCTGTTGTTGTTTCCTAACTTTGTGGTTTTTAAGCTAGCACACTTTTCTCCTAGCTCATGTTTATTGAAGAAAACTGTGGATTTAATTTGAGAAATTTTCATGTTCAAGAAAAAGAGAAAGCCATTCATTTGAGCTTTCCCATTCATGTCTGTTTTTCTGCATCCTTTGCTTTTCAATGGGGCACGGGGCGGAGTACCACATGCAGCCACAGCCATGTTTACGACTTTCTCTCACCCAATTAATGATGAGCACTTATTCGAAGCTTAAAATAAACCAAACAAACTGCCATTTCTAGAAGGCGGACGCGAACGCATGTTGAATTCAGGCAAAGTGGTGCTGCGTTCAAGGCAAACTGAAAATATGGGACAAATTGCGTTTCGTGATTCAAAACGGGACGCAACCTTTAAGTGTGAAATACAGGACGATTCCATATTTTACGGTACGGGCAACCCTAGTGGTGGCGCGTCTGCCTACTGTTTCTGATAGTCAAAAGTTAACGAAATAATTTCTGATATCGCCATAACCTGTTTCAAACTTAACATGAACTCTCAACTTCTGGTTTTACTTCTGCTTGGAACTGTCCTAACTCATTAGATTGGCCAATCAGATTATAAGGGAACACCAGCCTGGGCCATACCCTGAAAACACCTTTATTTTGTGTATGATCTGCCCCTTGCGATCTTTGAGCACCTGCAGGAAATGAATGTTGTCCTCTGTCTCCAGGATCTGCCTCAGCTCTGCATCTCTTCGCTGCAGCTCCTGAATCTCCTGCTCCAGGCGCTCCAGGTAGCCGTCCGCTTGGGACATGGCCGACTGCATGTTGGCCATGATCATCTGGTTGATTTCAGCCTTCCAGCGCTCCACCGCCTGCAGCATCTCATGGAAGGTCTTGTCGCTTTCTGCCTGTGCTCGCTGGGCGTTGCTCTACAAGGTACAAACACAGATCAGTTATTTGAGCATCCACCACCCTGCTGAACACTTGATTGGACAGTTTCTGATCTTACCTTGAGCACATCCACATTATGCTTGAGCTCCTGCAGCTCCTTCATCCTCTCTTGGATGATGTGCTGGACTTCAGACTGGGTGACCACCAAGACTTTCTGTTGGAAGAACATGGCGTTGAGAATACATTTTGTGACAGAACATTTGGCGCTGGCGACCTCGAGAGCACCAGACTCTGACAGACTCACTTGTTTCTCGATCCGCTCCTCCTCAGCTGAGGTGATGTTGTGGCTGCGGTGCTCTCTGACCGTACACAGCACACAGATACACATCTGGTCCGATCGGCAGAACAGCTCCAGACCCTTCTCGTGCTGCGGGCAGATCTTCCTGTCCAGGTGCCCCGTCTCATCCACCAGCTTGTGCCTCTTGAACGTGGCGGACTCGTAATGTGGCTTCACGTGCGTCTCGCAGTAGTACGCCAGGCACATGAGACAGGATTTTACCGCTCTGTTGCGGCGGCCCACGCAGAAGTCACAGTAGGACTCCCGGTGCAGGTGGGGGAAAGGGGTGAGCTCTGGAAGCTGACGCCGTGGCTCGTGGTTGACGTCAGGGAGGTTGCGCCTCAGGACGGGTCGGGGTGTGAAGGTGGCACGGCACTGAGGGCAGCTGTACACACCCATGTGGTCAAACTGGTCCCAGTAGATCTTGATGCACTCCAGGCAGTAGGTGTCCCCACATGGGATAGTGACCGGGTCTCTCAGGGTGTCCACACAGAGCTGACAGAAGGAATCTGGTGGTAAAGGGAAGTTTGACTCAGCCATGGTGATGCAGGATAAAGATTCAAATGCTGAGGCTTATCCAAAGGCTACAGTGATTCCACAACTCCCAACAAAACCAGAGACAAACCAGAGACAAACAGAGACAAACAGAGACAAACCAGAGACGCGCAGACCCAGGGTGATATTTAAAGGGGAGGTTTTGTTTTTCCTGTAAACACACCGATGATTTCTTCCCACAGAACCTGTTTCCTGATCATCTGAGAGAAAGCACAGAGGTGTTCAACCATGACTGAATCTGCTTAGCAAGCAAGTCGACCTGCCCGATAAGGTCAGCACAATAAACCCAATGAAGGCTTCAAACTACAGACGAAATAATGCACAGGTAGACCATCAGGAGAAAAACTGAACAGTGTCTGCTGTAGTTTCAGAAAGCTCAAACTCACTGTCAGGAAGTGACTGTAAGGGTTAGCAGTTGGGTCATCCAGTCCTTCACACCTTGCAGTTCTGTATCTCACCAAGAAAAGAGTTTCATGATGGTCCATGATGCCAAAACAACTTGTTCTGTTTATCCTGTGAACAAACCGCAGAGCATCAGTGTCAGGATGTGGGAACCCACAGGACCAGTCTGAAAACCTGCTCAATCTCACAATGTGCGATCCCTGCTTTACAACACCACGATACTTATATACATTATGTACAAGGCTGTTATTTAAAGCTACTTTATTTTCAACCTTTTTTTGACACTGTTGCCATTTTTTTATTGTTTCCACAGTTCATATAACTTCTACTCTAAGTCCGTGGCCTTTGAGATCACTTCTTTTGCTTCATTTATGAGCAATTTTTCAAATTTGCCTGAAACAAGATCAACATGATCAGATGTAAAAGAAAACCCAAAGGAAAAATAGTTTTCAAAGTCCCAGATTTCACTAATTTAATTTAGTATAATTACTAATATGCTAATTTAGTACAATTCCTTTAATTTGGACATTTTCAAAGCACTTATCTTCAATGATATCAAGCATTATAAGAAAAAATTATAAGTAACTCAAGATGAACTCAAGAAAACTTTGACAAATAGACACATCATGATAAATGCTTTGTAAATAAACACAAGCCTGTGAAAAAAACAACAGTAGATAGACAGATAGATAGATAGATAGATAGATAGATAGATAGATAGATAGATAGATAGATAGATAGATAGATAGACAGATAGATAGATAGATAGATAGATAGATAGATAGATAGATAGATAGATAGATAGATAGATAGATAGATAAATAGATAGATAGATAGATAGATAGATAGATAGATAGATAGATAGATAGATAGATAGATAGTCAATATAAACTGGTGCCTCCCTCCAACATGCCCATTGATCAATCAGAAAAAAAGACCTATACAGGAAATGAAACTTACATAACCCATGCAGAGAAGCACAATGAAATAAGAATATCTGCCAATCAAAACACAAACCTATGAACAGTTGAGGGAACAAAAACTAATCTTGAGTTGTTGGAGAAAATCAGATGTTTCAAATAGTCTTTGAGGTCAGCAGGTGTAGAATTGAAACCTCAGTGGTTACAGTTTAAACCACCTTCTTTAAGAAAACTGCTTGGTAAATCCTGACTGGGCATTATATAACTGAGCTGATGGAGGCTGGTGGCACCAGCATGCCACACAAAACAAAAACAAGACGTATCAGGAAGAAAAAGTAAAGGTCAGTTCAGGTTATGGCTACAGCTGCCGTTGGGCCCACATTTACACACCGTGGTTTTACACTCAAATTAATCAACATTTTTCCAAAATTACATTAAACTGGTTTATTCTGAACACGTAAAAGTAAAGAAAAGAACAAGTTTACTGGAAAACAGTTTGATTACATGCAAACATGCAAATGTTATGTATCAAAACAGTTTAATGATACACAAAAAGTCATTAACCCTTGATATCTTAGGCTACTTCTGAGACTTTCTTGTCCGCAGATTAAGAGGATTGCATATACACAAACAAAAAAACAAACAAACAAACTAACAAAAAAACAACAACTGAAATCTCATCAAGTTTTTTGTCTTATTTTCAGTTAAAAATGTCTTCTTAGACTTTATATGAGCCACACTCACCAGTCCAGTCCAGAAAAAGGTCTTATTTCAAGTTATTTAAAGACAAAAATGAGGTCTGATTTTTTTTAGCAAGTAAAAAAAAAATCTGCTTAAAGTGCAAGCGAAGAGTTTATTGTTTAATGACATTCTAATTTCAAGGAACTTGACAATCAAAATTTTCTTATTTCATTGACACATTTTTTTACTTGTTACAAGAAATTTAGATCTCATTTTTGCCTTGAAACAACTTGAAATGAGACATTTTTTTTGGCCTGGTTAGATGAATGTGGCTTCTACATTTCCCTTCAATGACTAACGAGTACATTCTATTCTGTTCCATTCTACTTTATCAAATACAATAAGACACATTTTAACAAAAACAAAACATAAACACGTACATTGATTTCAGTTTTTTTGCTGTCTAAATTTTAACCAACATGCTTTTCCTGCCAAAAATACAAATACCTCTTTATGCTCGTGTTCATTATGTTTTTGTTTCTTTATGTCTTGTGTTAAGTATTCTCTTCTGCGTTTTCACTTTAATATTCATATAAAAAGATTCTTAAATTTGATTTCTTAAAATGTTTGTCTTAATTCAAGAAACTTGACGAGTAAATTTGTCTTACCCCAAAGGCATTTATCTGAAATTGAATTTGGCTACAATTTAGTTTGATTTGCCATCTTAACACTGCAAAATCTTACTAAGATTTGAGTTTTTGCAGTGTTGACAGCATAACTAATAACTAATCACCTTTGTCAGTATCTTTGGTTCCACTTCAAGATCTTTTGGATTGGATTCACAGAATGAACTAGAAAAGCACTCAGAGAGCACAGACCTCCACCAAGTATATTGTGATTCTCACACAATACTTTCGTCCTACTTTAATGTTATACTCCTTTTAAGCAGACTGTCTTTAAATTATGATGACCCCGTTTATATTTCATATTCTGGATCTTAGTATCCAGAATATTTGCAGGATCTGGATCGTACTTTTACATCTGTCAGAAATGATGGTGACCTTGTCTTGTATTGTTTTGCAAAGCAATCCGACCATTTATGGTGGAGTTATATACACATATGGTGAAAACAGCCCTATCTCACTATGATAAAAAAAAAAATCCTTTAAAAAAGTCCTGGATCCAGACAGTGATCCGGATCAACTCCAAAATTTCATCACTTTTACCTTATCCCATTTTGAACATTTCTTGAAAATGTCATCAAGATTCGTTCATAATTTTCTGAGTTATGTTGTTCACAGACAAACAAATAAACTCTCCCAAATACAACCGACTCAGCAGAGGGAGTAAGGTTAGACGAGCAGTGAGTTGTAGCAGTTTGTGTGTCACAGGCGCCACCCTGTGGTGTCAAGTGAAACTGAAGGAGTGCACTGAGTGTTGAAAATAGATGAAGTCTCCTCTCTTAGCTCTTAGTTCCTCTCTTTTCAGCTGCAGTCTGTCTTTTGGACATGTGTGTCTTCTGAATGATCCCGCCATCAGCGTGTCAGGCCCGCTCTGTATTCTGCTCAGTTTGACGAGGAATAATCTCTCTCGCAGTGTGTCAGTTGGTCAGCCCTCTTGTCAATGGTCTTTGTCCTTTGAAGGGCCGTTCTCATCTTTGTCCAGACAAGAGGGCTCTTGTGACAATGACAGTAAGTGAGAAAAGAGAGCAAAGGGGCAGCGGGCATAGTAATGACTGTGGCTTAGAGCCCAGTTTGTTGTCACAGGGAGGAGGGAGGAGAGAGAGGAGTGAGCAAAATGTGCGCTGTGCTTACATTAGAAGATACATTACACAAAGCATCAGAACAATGGTTTTACAGAAAATGACAGAACAGATACAGCTCTCAGAGAGGTACAGCACAGTGTGAAAATATGGCAGAAAGAAAAAAACACTCATAACTGAACAAAACGCTGTATGAACAGAGCTTAACTGTAGAAACTGAAATCTGCACACTATTCTTATGACTTAATTAAAAAGAAAGAATGTCGTATTGGACTTTAAATGAGCCACATTTAGCCGCTAAGTCCAGAAAAATGCCTCATTTCAAGATATTAAAAGACAAAAGTGATGGCTGACAGGTTTCCTGAATTAAAAATAACACCATTATAAAAACTAAACAGCTACATATTTAATCCAAATCATTCAAACCTCTTTTATATTGGTAATCAAGCGTTACTTTCAGTCTATAGATAAAAAAAAATAACCTGCCAACCCAGAGAGTGGATAGAGAAGCAAGTATAGCTTTTTGTACAGGCGGTAAATGTTTGTCTTTAGTCCAAAGACGACCAGCTGGTGTGTGTCAAACAGCAACTTGTGGTCATAAAATACCAAACCTTGGTTTAAGTGTTGAAATCTGCAGTTCAGTCAGTGTCCACTTGGGGCGAGCTGTAGAAACTGCTCCAAAGGCCAGACTTTACATGTCTAAAGTCTTGTTGAACTAACAATTTTGGTCTGAGTCTGTCATTTCTCTACCAGCACAAACTATAGAGTATTTTTCAGCACTCTTTTTATTTTTTTTAATTTTTTTAATAAATCACCATATTTAAAGTTTTGCCCTTATAAGGGCATGATTGGTTTGACTGACGAGTGGGCACCCTGTAGCTGCCTGTACAGAGGCTGAAGACCCGCCGACCCACAAAGCTAGCATGACTTCGCTTTTCCAGTATGGCAGCCTCCAACGATGGGCTTCAAAACTTAGTACCAGGAACAAATGAGTGACATCATGAAGACTGCATCATGTAGTACACAGTCTAAACTGCAACAATAAACAAATAGATAAATAAATAAATACATAAATAAATAAATAAATACAATAAGTGTCCAAATAAATAAATAAAGTAAAAGAGGAGCTGTTATTCAAACTGCCACCACCAATTTCAATGAGAAAACTTCTTAAAACGAATGAATTTATTTGTAAATGGAGCTAGATAATTTTACTTGACAAGAAGTCTTGTAGTAAGACAGGTTTGAGAGGTAATCCTGAGTGTTAAAAAGAACACATTTTTTAATTAAAATACTGAAAACAAACTTCCTGAAACACAACAGTAAATGAAATATACAGAAAATAAGCAAAACGTCTAACTTCAATCTTTTTGCAAACCTAGCATACCTAGGGACAAGTAAAATACACAATTATTTAGGTAAAGAATTAACTCAATATTAGAGACCTATCATTAATATTTTTATTATATATTAAAGAAATGTTTTTCTGCCAAAAATATATTGCTTTGTTATATCATTTTCCACAAAAACGTGTAAATATATTAATGGTGTTAATGAATTTGAAACATTTTATTTTGAGGAGATTTTTGGTGATAGAACCAATGTAGGTTTTTTTTTTTTTTATCCTTTTTTTTTATTGATTTTCAAGATTGAAAAAAGAAACAACAAAAAAAGAGAAACATGTTTGAGATTAACTCGAACATAAAAAAACTGATGTGAAAAACCTTGGAAACAGAGTTATTATTGAAGTTTTTGAAGTGTTGAATTATTTACAGTGTAATGGTGTGTATGTCTTCTGAAGCTTTTACCAACAGCCTCCAGTGGACGCACAGGAAACTGCAGTTTGTAACACTTTCACGCTGGAGGCCAGAGGTTGCTGCTTGGTGTCGACGAGGATTCTTTGGCTTTGGAGAAAGCCCCCACATGGACACTCAAAGAACTGCAGTTTATGGCAACTCTGCATTGGGCAATTTTTCCACTCTTGAGGATGAAGGTCCTGCTGTTAAAGCAGTGATATCAAAATGGAGGAAGGAGACTTTTTTAACCCAATTTTGACCTTTCTGAGCAGACGTATTCTGAAACTATAATGAATCTGTACATGGAGGCTCTGAGGCTTTCACTGATCCAACACAAGAGAGGCTGAGTGGCTATGATGTCATCGACTGTGCTGGTTGGTACTCTCTCCCTTCCTCCTCCCCTCCCCTTACATCTCCCTCCCTGCTCCTCTGCTCCTCTCCATCGCTGTCGTCAATGTGAGCCTGGGAGTGGCAGGAAGAGGAGGCAGAGAAGAAGAACAAGAAGAAGAAGAGGAAAGAGGAGGAGGAGGAGGACAAAGAGGTCGAGCATCTGTTTGGGATTTTCTGGAACTTCCACAGCAGCAGGTACACAATAAAATCCCAGTTTCATGAATGGTCAGTGGAGGGAAGGAGGGGTTATTTCAACCTGGTGTTAAACTGATGCAGATATCTGTCTCCTAGATGGAGTAGTAAACCCGGACAGAGGGATGTCTTTGGAAGCAGTCCTATATTTTATTTATCACAGTGGAATAATTTAAGAATGTTGCATGGAGGAACAGAACAATGGTGTTGTTTATGAACACAGTTTGTTTATGTTTACTATGATTACTGTTTGTGTTATCTGTGAACACCAAGCCACAGCTTTTATATCATTTATATTTGATAATCATATTTCAGTGTAAGTGTTGGTGATCTTTCTGATAGGAATGTAATAAATTTGACATGCATGAGTGTGTTGGAGCAATGAGAGGGAAAAGCAGGACCCTGCTTGGTGTACTCCAGGGGAGTGAGCAGCAGAGGAGCCGTTTGGAAATGGACTTGATTGAATTAAATTGGCCTGAGAGCAGCTTGGGTAACACTGATATAATGATGAAAGTGAACGTGTGTGTGGGAGAGAAAATGTTCACTCAGGCTGAGCTGCTTCTTGGCAGGCTAACCACCAATCAGCTAATAGAGTCATCAGAAGTCTGAGTGAGTCTTTATTTCATTTCTGAAAATGTCCTCGCAAGGACTCAAAGATACTGAGCCTCAGCCAAGCAGACGTCATCCCTCTTCATTTTAGGGTCAAACGATCAGGGATTAATGTGACAGTCCGCCATGATCGATCTGATAAACTGTGTGTGTGTGTGTGTGTGTGTGTGTGCCCGTCAGAATGGCTGAGGGCTCAGTGTCGCTAGCAGACGTGGAGACGTCCTTCCAGAAGTTTGCGGTCCATGGAGACACCAAGGCCAGAGGGAAGGAAATGAACGGCAAGAACTTTGCGAAGCTCTGCAAGGACTGTCAGATCATCGACGGCAAGAACGTAACCACCACTGACGTGGACATCGTTTTCTCCAAAGTCAAGTAAGATGGTGTTCAGGCTCAAAGTTTCACAAAGGAAGTTTTTTTTTTAACCAGAACTAGGGTCAAAATGTCGTTCTTGTGTAATGAAAGATGCACTGAAAAGGGCCCTGGCTGTAGGGTAGTGCTTTCCAGAAATCAAGGAACATTTTTACTCACTGTGGTCTCATTTTTCTCTGTAAAGTGAAGAGCAGCACCTCCATTGATTCAGGACAGCCCTGGCTATAGGCTGATGTAACTCAATTATGTCTTTATGTAGTTTAACAAAATGTAAAAGCTGTAATTCATTAGAAAAAAGAGAAACAAGAATAGCTTTTTTCAGATTTTCCTGCACCTCAAATAAGTTAATTTCAATTGTTGGCCGGTTTTTCTTTCTGTCACTTTTTTACTCACTGTGAACTCTTTTTTTTTACTGCAATATAAAGTTTTACACTTCTATGAGGTCAGGAGAACCAGGGCTAAAGGCAGATGTAACTCAACAACGTCTCAGCAACATAACTGAACCAGGATGCAAGAAACTATTCAATAAAGAAAAGCGAACATCGCAATTTTCTGAATATTTACTTTAAAACAATGAAAACTGTGAAAAACTATGTACAAAACACTTCATTCAAGTCTTGGAAGAAAATAAAAGAAGTTGTGAAGTATTAACAAGAGCAGCCCCACACTGAAACATGACATTAGGAAGATGGAAGGCAGTTTTCAAATAATTCTTCATATTTAAATACAGGACGTATATCGATCATTCAGGGCTTGTTGAAAGCAGTAAAGAGCGTAAAATTATTTGTTTTTTACAGAATTAAACTAGAGCAAATGTTTGACTTTCTGTAGTTTTTCAAAAGGGATGTGTGAATAAACGTGATGTTGATGGCAGTCTCACAAAATCATTGCTCTTTCCCGCCGTTTTTTGGCGTGTTGTTGACGTTACGTATGATTCATTCAGGTAACGTGGAAACTTGAGAATCTGACGATAACGCTCCTTTTTTACACCTTATGAACAGGACAAACAGTTTGTAAATGCCAGTCATTTGAAAATGTGTTTTTGAACCCGTCGGCGGGTTTGGGATCCTCCCATACCTGATCAGAGGAACTGTGAGAAGTGCAGCAAGAAGTCTTCAAACTAGCGCTGATGTTTGTCCTGATCTCTTCCCTATGATCAAAGCCAGTAAAGGCCGATTGTCAGATGTCTGCAGATGACATTGTGTGTGAGTTTCCTGTGGTGTGGAGTGTGTTGAGAGTGTGTTTTTCTGCTCGGAAGGCCTCAGATTGAGAGATCGTAGATAATCCTGTGGTGTGTCAGGGCGCTGAGAGAGGACCTGAGCAGGTACAGCGCCAATCAAGACGTGAGCTGACTGACGAAATCTATCTGACCGACTCACTCTGTTACGCAAACTGCCCATATCCCTGTTGTCTCCACAACTTTTTCCATAACTGTTTTCTTTTTTGTGTGGTGTTTTATAAATTCAAGAGGCTGAAAACAACCATCGTTGCTTTTTCCCGTTTGTCCGTCATGTTTATTTACACCAGTGTTTCTCAACCCTGGTCCTGGGGACCCCCTGCCCTGCATGTTTTTATGTTCCTGACTCCAACACACCTGATTCAAATGATCAGCTCGTTATCAAGCTCTGCTCCAGCCTGATAACGAGCTGATCATTTGAATCAGGTGTGCTGGAGTCAGGAACATAAAAACATGCAGGGCAGGGGGTCCTCCAGGACCAGGGTTGGGAAACACTGATTTACACCGAAGTCACGTTTTAGCGCGTGAGATTTGTGATATTGAGCGTGAAGAAGCTGAAGCTCTGCAGAAGAATCGGTTAGTGTGTGCACACCACAAACTTTAAGACCAGGGGGGTATTGCACAAAACCAGGATAAGGGATTAAGCTGGCAAACATTGGTTATCCTGGATGAAGTTAGCCTCCAGTCGGTTGAACAAAAGCTGGTCAAGTTTATCCCGGACTAGTTACCATGGTGATTTATTCTCTGCAGCTAGCCTGCTCCAGACCAGGCTAACTACCAGGATAAGATTAATCCTGCGCTGGCTCTGCTCTCTGTAATGTAAGAAATGATCATGGTTTACAGCATTTCCATGCTTTTTCTACACATTACATCATTTAATCATCCTGCACCCAAATCTTAAAACTGTTGTCATTGCATTTGCTGGTTGACTTTAGTGTTATTTATTTGCACAGATTATATGAAGACAAAAATAACTTTTAACACAGACAGTTGATAATCTTTTAAATACAAGTCCCACAATAAAAATTAAAATTATTACAAAGAAAATTGAAAAAAAACAGGCCTTACTGAAATTGGTACTAAACCAAACGGATGTAAAAAAAAAAAAAAAAAAAAAACCAACCCTAAACCTACAGAATGAGAAATAGGGGAAACAAAGGAAATATAAAAATATCACACCACTGAAATGGACTACAACAGAGGACAGACAGAATATAACTTTGTCTGAACTGTCTCCTGAAAATAGGAAAATCGTCCTGTTTTAGGACTGCACCTTTAGGAGTGAAAGGGTCCCACATCATTCTGACTCTACTTTCTAACTTAAACAATCTTTCTATTCATTCATTCGGTCTCTTTGTCAGCCCTGCTGTTATATTGCAATACTATTAAAGACAGCTTGTCAAATTGCTGTCAGAGGTTTAATTAATATGTATATCACTATCTGTCACAGTCCCCCTGGATCCCCTCCATCACTGGCCTCCTTTTATTTAAGTCGAGTGCCAGCTCCTCTGCTGGGGTCAGGTCCTGGCTTGGTGGACCACCCCCTGTGCTGGTTTGATGTGTCTTTTTTTCACAGCTAAAATCGTACAGAAATTCTTTCTCAGCAGACAACAAATGTATCACTTCATTTGATAATTGCTCTTTGGGCTACCCATAAGTAACTTACCAGACTGCAGAATACTTTTATATTTGGTTTTCACCTGCTGCCAGGTTCTTTTCTGGCCAGACAGGTTTGTTCTTCATGACAGATGAGGGATGCGAGAGAGAGAGAGAGAGAGAGAGAGAGAGAGAGAGAGAGAGAGAGAGAGATACTTTATTGATCCCCCGTAGGAGAAATTCACTTGTTCAGCAGCTGTACATACACACACATACTCATTCAAAAACAGGTTAAAAAAGAACACAGAACACAACACAACACAGAACACAACATAAGATAAATTGATTCAATAGATAACACCGACACAGAGTTGAAATTTTCTTTGAACTTAATTATACTTCAAATAACCTGAGTAACATGCACTTCTATGGGCCACATTAAAGAAAAAACATAAGTAGGTATTGATTAGCGGACTTGAAAAGTCATCAGCTTCGCATCCTAAAACTGTAATTATGACAGTGTGCGGAGTACTGTTTCTTAATTTCACATGTTCGCGCTACTTGCGCATTAAGCCGGTCCGTTATTAACTGTCAGGCTTTTTCCCCCTCTGCTTTTTTTTTAACCACACTCCTGTTGCCTTTCTTGTGGATTATATGTTTTCCTTCTTCATATAGTTGAAGAAGTATTGCCTGCTCGTCCCGCGTGAAGAAAGATGCATGTCCTTGTTCCATTTTCAATCTATGATTCTGTGATCGATCTCGTGGTCTTCTTAAGAAGGCTGTGAACGCGCACTTATCCAAATGATCCACACCTGGCTTGACTAAGCCGTGTCTTTTCATCCTGGCTCGGCAAACGTGCAACCAATAAATCCGAGAAAGCGCAGATTAGGCTTATTCAAGCCGCGCCTGCTCACTTATCCTGGATGTATTTATCCTACTTTTGTGCAATACCCCTCAGAAGATCTTTCGGATCTGTTTTTGTTATCATCAAGCGCGTGGTCTCTAAATGTGTAAAGGTGTGAAGAATCCTGTAATGTGTGCCATCTTTTAGCTTTGCACACTAAAACACGCGGCTCTGTAGTAGAGGAGTCCTCAACTGGCCCAGCTGCAGCGTCGACTTCTGGCATTGTTTAGTAAAAAATGGGACAAAATGATTTTCTTTTAAAGGCAGTTAAACAAATCAAAATCCCTTGCATGGGCTTAAACACGATGTTTTTTTTTCTATGCTCTCTGAACTCTGCCCAAACTGTAGGAGGCTTCCATCATAGGAAGTGCTCTGTGAATCTTAAAACATCCCTACCATCTCTTTGAGAGGTTGCTTCTGATAAATGTAATGACTGCTGTAAATAAAATTGTTGTGGCACAGTTTCAGTGTGGACTCTGTGTTTCCTCAGGGCAAAGTCAGCTCGAGTAATCACGTTTGAGCAGTTCAACCAGGCCCTGACAGAGCTGGCTCCCAAACGGTTTAAAGGAAAGAGCAAAGAGGAGGCGCTGCAGCAGATCCACGGTCTCATCGCCGGCAAAGAGCCTGCCAATGTTGGCGTCACTGTGAGTATATGTTGTTCATGTCACTGTGTCATAACAGAGGACAGGGTGATGGATTATAATGTTTCTGCTTGAAAATGGACAGAAACTCATTGAAAAAAAGTGTCAACAGTAGGAAAAAAGAAAGATTGGTGGATTTTTTTCTGGTAATTTTTTTTAGAAAGCAGCAAAAGCAGCAGCAGTGGACAGACTGACCGACACAAGCAAATACACCGGAGCCCACAAGGAGCGCTTCGACGAGTCTGGCAAAGGGAAAGGGAAGGCCGGACGGGAGGACATCCCAGACACCAGCGGCTACGTGTCAGCGTACAAAGGCAGCGGCACTTACGATGAAAAAGTAAAAGAAGCTTAAGTCAAAGGACACCATTAACTTGAATGAGTCTGTAAAAAGCATCGTTAACTCTCTGGCTGGCCTTGCATTAACCTCATCAGATTCAGAGTTTCAAAGTAATGAGCAGAATGAAAATTAAAGTAGAGAAGAAACTCAAAAAATCCAAAGATTTAAAGAAATATCAAGTTGTGACATGATCAACATATTTCCAGGATCCTCAGAGGGACAGAACGATGAAACCGCTTCAGCCTAGCATGTATTAAGAAGCTAATTTAGCCTGTATTACAGCTTGACACTGTGCCTTAACGCGATGTAGAAGCTTGCACCAGTGGTTTTATGTATATTGAGTAATTTGAGTGGGGATAAAACCCAACAAGTTCCAGTATAAAAGTTATTTTCTCTTCTGTGAGTCAACAGAACAACCAGTATCAGTAAATCTAAAGTATTACATTTTGAATCTTGAAGGTTGGTGAGAGATATTAGTATTGGGTTTGCATCAGCTTTGCGTAAGTTTGAGTCTACGTTACACTGATGTGTCAAGTGTTGCACTAAGTTACGTCTAAATCTTACGCCAAGCTTAGTTGGTGTAAAGTCCTCCGTAACAGACTGTCAGGGCACATTGTTTGCAGAGATGGGATGATCATAATATATAGATATAAAGGGTGAGGAAGAGCAGGGAGTGTTACAAGCAGCAGTGTTTCCTCTGTGGTAGATGGCGTCAATCACATCACAAGAGCGGAGATAATTACTGTCCATCTGCGGCGAATTACAGCACCGTTATTTTAACGACGGTATTTTGGAGTTAACACTTTCACCACTAGATCTCACTGTTGTTATTTAGAGTAATAATTCCCTTATTAAAATGCTTTGTCCAATTTTTGCGTGAATGGATGAAGCTGTTTATGGCTGTTTAAGTCAATAAGATAGACTCATATTTTTATTTGTTGTGTTTATAGGGCAAATGCATATTGTTTAACATTTTTATAATAATACCAGAGTTAGCTTAAAGGCTGGTTTCCATCTGTGGTCCCGCAAATGGAATAATAATAATAATAATAATAATAATAATAATAATAATAATAATAATAATAATTTTATATATATATATATATATATATATATATATATATATATATATTTTTTTTTTTTAAGAGTATTTACAAAACGTCACACAAATGTGCAAAATTATATATGGGACTACACATAAATATACAGAGGAAAATAAATATTTATTTAAAAAAAATATCCAAATTTTAAAGAAAATTAAAAATAGAAAGAAAATTAGAAATAAACAGAATAACATTTGAATAAATAATTCCAGTATTTTTTGTTTGTTTTGGATGTTAAGGTGTGCAGTTCAAGAGGTTTTACACGTTTCTGTGGTGCTATCAAACATTGACACAACTTACGTTACAAACTGGCTGCTTTCCATGCATTGTGTCATGACTGAGGGGAGCACAGAAAGTGGAGGGCAGCTTAAGATTCATTTAGACCATACAATTTGAAAATACTCACCAAAAAAACCCACTAGAGAACAAGGGAACATGGAAGGACCTGAACAGACTCGACAAACTGACAAAGAAGTAAATAGACACAGAAGCTTCAGGAGACACAGCCGTGAAACTAACGAGTGCAATCAGGATGTTAACGCAGGAACAGGAACTAAGACTTACCTTAGAGAGGACTACAAAATAAAACAGGAAACACACACGGTCAGAGGAACACATGACTGTATGTGTGGTTTGAGTGGACTTTACACTCTAACTTACACAGAGCGGGTGCAACAGGCCACAGAGGAGAAGGTTGAATTTGACGCCCAATAGTTCTCCTTCATTATCTGACTCTGCAGAGACTTGCTGCATTAAAGGGATGTTACTCTTTAGCATTATGGCACCCAAAACGAGGTGTGAGCAACACATGGTGCATCATGGGTAATGTATTTTAGGTGCTATTATTAATCAATGGGTTAAACTGAACTACGGAGAGGATGAGGTAACTTCCAAAACTACATTTTAGTGCCTTTTTCTCTCTAACCAATCGGTGCCCAATGCTACAGATGTCTTCACGTCCTTACACTCAAATTACGTACCGTATGTTGATCAATGTGCCGTGTAGAATTATATATGATTGAACCAAATATAAGAAGAAATTGCAATAAAAAGAGATTTAGCTGCTAAATAGGCTTAAACTGAAGATTAGCAACACGACTGTTATTTCCAAACCACTATAAACTGACTTTGACTAATTTTTTTCACTTGTTTAATTTTTTAGAATTCTTGTCTGTTATTCATGCAACTCACAGCTGTATGCTGGTGATGCTTTCACGCTTTAGGTTTAATTTACTGAAAACAAAAGAGGAGTCAATGTGAAAGCATGCCAAACTATAAAACACATCAACATTACACGGACCAAAAGAAGATTCAGCCTCTTCCTCTATCCTGTTTCATTTCTTGACCGTGTTTGGATGCAAAGTGACATCACCAAACAGAAAAAATGAACATGTGTATGTTTGTTATTGGAGTATATATATTTTAAACACATAGCATATGTAGTTTGGATCACTGTGAGAGTGTATATGATCTTCTTTAGGTTGTAACTTAAAGGCACAGCTTTAGCACTGGCACGTGTATGTTTGCTCTATAACGCTGAGGCTATTGAACTATATGATCTGTGTGTTATGTAATAATCCAGCAGACTTTTCTGTTGCAGCCATAACTATTGGAATAAAGTAAATAAAATGTTTTTATAAAGTGATTCTGGAGCTTAAATTGAATATATATCAGCCACTAAAGAGTTCATAAAGAAGCTGAAGCAGCTCTCACAACCCTCAAGTATCAGATTTCAGTCAGTAACCACAGCGAGCTCCTAAAGAAAAGAAATCTCCTCTAGTCCCTGCTGATTTCCAGAAATAGCTTGGATGCAGTTTCACAACACAAAGAGTCGTAGTAGAACAATAAACACCTAAAATACACTCGACCTTCCACCTGGACTCTCCTGGTAATGTGATCTGCTGCATTTATGCCTGACTCACAGAGAGCTATTGAAGCATTGTTCAGAGTAAGTGTTTAAAGGAGCTTTCCTCTCTGATATCTCTCTCTGAGGCCTGAGCTGATAAGCATCTCCCAGGTTTGGTGAGTAAACTTAGGCTGACTTTTAAACACAAAGGGCAGACTCTCCTGTTTGGCCTTACCTAAGTTATGGTTAAATCCCAAAGAATGGAGGTGTATCCCATAGACTGTATGTAGAGAGGACAGCGTGGCTCCACCATCTACCATTGTACGGGTTTAAAGCTGAAATATCCCCGTCACAGGCGCCGCCATTGGCAGCAGTTTATTTATTTATTTATTTAAATTAGGACAATGCATATTAATCAACATATCGGCAAAAGCTTCAATGTAAATATGCCAGAGTTAGCACAAAAGCTAATTTACATCTGCAGTCCTAAGGCAGGTAAGGACAGTTAACACTGACACATACAAGAGAAACAGAACATACACACAGATATACACACACACATATTAAATCATTCTCACAAAGTTTGAGAGTCCCCAAAATATTCAAAAAACAAAAACAAAAACTGAATAATGGTGTGGCCACACCAAACTCGAATTTGCGGCGCGATTACATACAAAGTCAATGCAAAGACGCGTTTAGCCGCCGATTCGCCTCGGGCGGCGCGATTTGCGCGTTTGGCGCAGCGCGTTTGGAGCGTTCACGCGTTTGGGCGGTAGACGCGAATTCGCTCGAGTTCAAAATATTCCCCCACGACGTCATTGTTTTGACGACGTTGGGGGGCAACTGCCGCCTGCTCCGGCTCCAACTCCGCTGGAGGATGGAGGAGAAAACAATCTGTGCGGTGTGTCATCATCCAGAGTTATACGATACACCGTGTGTACTCTTCAGAGACTGGAAAAACAGGAGCAGGCTTGGTTGAAAGTCTCTGAGGAGACAGGTTTTGAATGTAAGTTCTGAAAACATTCGTTCCCAGCTGGATCTGCCTGCACGGGCTATCACTGAGTCCGACTGCGTTTTCCTCAGTGGAGTTTTGAGCCTGATAGAGAGGAGGAAAGTGCGGGGCAGGGGCAGAGCCAGGGAAAAGATGGAAGTTCTCTGTGCTCCTCTCTTTCCTCCACCCCTGCATTATCCCCAGGGAGACCTCCGGGAACATGGGTCGGGGGTTCGGGTGGTCGGGGGTACGGGGGGTCGGAGGTTCGGGGATCGGGGATGAGATCGCTGGGAACAGCCAAGCAGGGCTGGTGGATTACCAGGGAGAGGCAGCAGGCATTGATGGTGATCTCCAAAGCTTTCACACACTCTCCTGTCATGCTTTGGAAACCACAGCTCATTGTTTTTCAGATGCTCTTTTGGACTTTCGGTCTTTAAATGAACGAGCTCTCTACTCTGCATGCGCAGTACCGTGCATTCGCGTGTTCGCGCCTCAGCTTGTCAAAAAAGTCCAGCGGCGAGACTCGGGTGTTCACGCGGCTCGTGACAGGCCATTCGCGCGACTAAATTTGCGTGTTCGCGTTTGGTGTGGCCGCGGCATGAGCGTGAGTTAGTGTGAACATTTCTGGTTGGTTTTTAACCAATATTTCAGAGCTGTTTTAACGGCTGAGCAGGTGCCACAGTTCCTGACGTGGGCTGGCAGTGTGTTCCAAGTTAGTGAGCCTCTAAGTGACGCCACCAATTGGCCAAATTTAGTCCTACGCCGTTGTATTTTACAGTCTTGTCAATGCTCTGGTATTTACTCCATCACTAGTTTTTTTTACCTATAAAATCCTTTAAGGGAGGAGGAGCAAGTACATTTAAAACTTTAAAAATGAGGCAAGCATCCATAAATATTTCATAACTTTCCAAATCCAAAATGTTATACTGACTTAGGATGTTACAGTAATGATAATGATGAGGCTTTTTGTCCATAGTTTTCAGTGTTCTCTTGAAGAGGGACTTTAGTGGCTTCAAAATAGTCTCTGCAGTGTGAGACCATGTGGTATAACAGTAGGTAATGTGACTAAATATCATGGCATGCATATAAGCCTTAGCTGATTCTGTGGTCAGAAAAGCTCTTATGTGCTTAAAGTTTGACAAATTAAATTTAGTTATACGTAATATTTTCTTTACATGTTGCTTAAAATTTATATTTAAATTGTTCCACCACATCCAGTCTCTCTCCATTGACTATCACAGATGGCTGTTCGCCCTCTGCTGGCTGCTGTTTGGAGCCAGAGTCTGTGCAGTAGAGACTGAGGGATTCTGGGAGAATCTGAGTGGAGCTGATTGACAAAAATCTCTACTTGGCTCTACCTCCCTACACATTTTACAATCCCTGAAAAAATACACAAGAACATCATCTGTCAATCGTTATCGTTAAATGTGACGTAAAACCTCGTTTTTAACCTCTTATATCTAAGGAAAATGACACTTTTCAGAAAAAAGAGAGAACTTGAAGACAAGGCAGCCAAATAACTTCCTCAGATCACCACAACAACCAGACGTGAGAAACAACGTTTGACCACAGCCCATCTGGAATGACTGGAGAGATGGATTTTTTGACCCATACTGCAGCCAGCCACCAGGGGGAGCAGTTTTTGTGAAGACCTCACTTCGAGCTGAGCAAGATGACGTCTGATTTTTTCTTTTTCTTTTGCAGACTATGGTATATCCTGATAAAAGTATCCTACAGCTCTTTTTTGGAGCAACCCTGTGAATTTGACACATTATAAAGTAACTTTTCTCAGCCCCCTTCATCCGCCAAGGCAAAACTCTGTTTCACAGACATTAAGACATTTACCCCACTTCATTTCATTGAAACACAGAAGACTGGTGTAGTACAGAAGTAATGATAATAATAATAACAATAAAAAAAACTATTTTTTTTTGTTTTGTTTTTTTTTGCTGTGGCATAGAACGTGGCACCTTCTGCATCCAGAAACTAGAAACGAGACAAACCTAAGGCAGAAAACACAGGAAGCAACCAGCATCTGATGATAGAGTTTCACCACGTGACTATCCTGGCCCAAAATTCACACAACAACAATATGATGATAAGGAATATAAAAAAAAAAACTTTCAGTGAAATTGTGTCTCCCCACCCTTGACTTAAAGCAAGAGAAGGGTGGGGAGACACATGACTTATATTCTTTATTAAGAATGCCAATAAATGGCCTCACATGTCGTTATCTATTTCTAATAAAGTTTTGATTTTTTTTGTTATTCTCAATCAGCCCTGTGACGACCACTTTTAACCACACAGGAACACACCTGAAAGAAAAAACAGGATTTTCCTCTGCCCTGCTCTTGGCCAGTAGGTCTTCCCCTGCTCGACCATCCTATGGTTTTATGGTAGGTGGCAATCACACAAGAATAAAGTACGGTGGCCCCTGAGGACTCGCAGTGCTGCCCCTTAAGAAAACACACGCAAAAAGACAAAACACTAGCTAATTAGGAAAATATCATCAAGCAGATGCAGTTTTTGACACTTCACCATCAGCTCTATGTGGAGGCCGGGGGTTGCTGCTTGATGGCAACTAGTGTAAAGAACCACTTTTATGTTATTTTACACGATTAAAATCATGATATTCTTATCATATTGAACCCAACACTTTCTACTGTGTGTCCCCATAAAGGACAGGTAGAACACTGGAAACATCAGCCGTCCCTAAACTGGGCCCTTCCCAGTGTCACCAGTTCCTGATAGTAACACAGGTGCATGGAGATAATACAGCAGCTTATCACAGACAACAAACTGAGTGATCCTATCCTGAACCTGACACCTCTGACCTAATAACCATAGGAAACACACCGGGGCCAGATATAATCTGTGGGACACTTTGATATACACTGGGGAGTTTGTACACATCTCTCAACCCAGTGCCCTCACAGGTCACACCTTACCTGTGGAGCAGAGGGCTGAGAGTGAGAACGTATGAGAGTAAAGTTACAGGAGCAGACGCAGGGATCTCTCCACCCACAGGACATAAATGTGACCTGGAAACAAACACATCTTCCAAAGCGCTGCTGAGCAGACAGCCCTGAGATCCTGGGTACATTTCTTCAGACACCTTTTTATCTGATTTCAAGTGGATACAGAGCAAAAAAGCTTCTCCTCAGGACAACCGTGAGTATTTTGTGTTTCTACTTTTACATATTAGGAGCAGAAAAAGGACTTGTGCCTTTTCATGTGAAATATATCACACACCACTGTGTTCCTCTTTTAGATATAAATTTTGCTCAGAAAGGTCAAAACTTTTCAGAGCAAACCAGGCTGCAAACGTTTCCCTGAGATGAGAGCCGCAGCATGCACTTTGTTTACCCTGAGCCTGGTGTGGGTGTGCGTAGGAGCCGACAACACGATCAGCAGCCTGAGGATGGAAGCAGGTAAAAAAAAAAATGTAAAAAATAGTTTTAAAACTTTTTTGGAGTTAAGTTTCACCTTCTAGGCTAATTGTAATGAATTCATGCAAGGTCACCTGTTTTCAGCAGCCAGGATTAAGGACTCAGGACTTCCTTTCTGACTTTAAAAATGCTGATTTATCACTCCACTGCTGCTCATTTCATGGTGTCTTATTATAATTTGACTCCAGTCTGACAAGAGGTGGATGTCTGGTAAAATACTCAAATAATGGAGAAGCAGAATTTAAGGGTTTGCAAATGCTTTAAACCCTGTATTTGATTGAAATAGTACACAAGACAACATGTTAGATGGAGTCACTCGTGTTTTCAACATGAAAACCTTTGCTCATTTTGAGTTTTTCTAAAACAATCATTTTGTATTTTCTTGAAAATAACTGTGAATGCTGGTGCTCCCAGTCTAGTGTGGCTCCAAATCTCTAGCCAGACTCTTCTCCTCTGTTGTTCCCACATGGTGAATGAATTACCGAACTCCATACGATCCACAGAGTCCCTTTCTACTATTAAAAGATGTCTAGAGTCTCTTCCAGGGTGAACGTGGGCTCTTAATCTGACCCTTCCTCTCTTTCTCTTTGGGGAAGAGTCAGAAGGTCTAATACCAGCTTTTAGCGAATGTTTAGCACTGATCATTAAACACTTTTAAAGGTTGAAGGATATGGTTGACATATGTTTTTTTTTTTTTAAATTGTGGTAAGCTGTAGCTACAATATTCTAAATGGGGATTTTGCACTTCTCCTGGCACTAGATGGCAGCACCTGCAGCCAAACAACCTGAAGCACTTTGTTGCATCAGCTGCACATCCGCCAAATGAAATTGCATAACTGTAGAATCTGTGCTCGATGACTCTCCCTCACAGACGTGGATGACGCAGTGGTCATCATGCCACGCTGAACTGAAATTGTTTTGTAAAACTGAGTCTGTGTGGAAACTGAAATAAAATGTTAGCTTTCTGCATTTAAGGATTATTGAGTTGAATTTTCAAATAAAGTTTCGAATCAAAACTTTAGATTTAATCTCAGATCATGATTTTCAAATTGAATCTAACA
Source organism: Halichoeres trimaculatus (assembly GCF_033239565.1). Classification (NCBI taxonomy): domain Eukaryota; kingdom Metazoa; phylum Chordata; class Actinopteri; order Labriformes; family Labridae; genus Halichoeres; species Halichoeres trimaculatus. The sequence continues at coordinate 42,220,245 of NW_027437180.1, read as the reverse complement.
ATTCCAATTCAGTTTGGAGTGGCACAGATCTTAGGCCGATGATTTCACCATCTCATTTGTGTTATTTTTGTGTTATGCTGCAACAAACATTTTCAACTGATGACAAGCTGATAGACCAGACAGGCCATCCAGCACCCAGACTCTACCACAGCAGAGCCACACTGTTGTAGTATGTGTACTGTTTAGACTGGTAGCATGTTGCTACAAACCTGTATTAATGGTCCTCTTCCAAACGTGTGATGTGAACCAGGGATACTTGATTTTGAATCGTTTAGTGCAAACTAGCTGAATGGTTCCTTCCCTCTGATAGAGGAGGTGCAGCGTGAATGTTAACCAAAGAAATTGTGAAGTTTGCATTTGTCAGACTTCACTTTATACCAACTTTCTTTTGGATTCTGAGAATCTTTCAATCATAATTTGTGCTGTGGAAGATGAACTCAGCTTCCTGTAAGAGGAACGTCATCCTGGGTTCACTGAACATTTCATCACTCAGAGTCCACAGAGGCGTGGAGAGACTCGACCCCTGGATGCCGTTTTTTATACCTGGTGATTGTATCGAGTTGAAAGCTCCTCTGTCAGGTGTTATTGAAACTATTACACAACTTTTCGGGGTACTGAAATGTTGAAACATTTTGTTGGCATCCGATTTGGTTAATTCATTTCACAAGACAATCCATGTTTTCACTTCAACACTTCCAACATTTGATTATCATCTCTTTACTGTTTTTGATGAAATCCAGATTTAAAGTGAATTGCAACCCATCATTATTTTTTGTCAACACATTAAATAGTGTGTATCGTGTGTGTCAAATAAAGCTGGAGTTGTGTTTTCAGGGTTTTAAAATGTCTGAAGATTAACATATACTGTATTCATGTTGCATTAAGTGAGTACCTATAGCCGTGTTTCCACCAAGCAGTCTGGGTCGGTTCGTCTCGGTACGGTGCGCTTTTAGCGGCGTTTCCACAGACTCATCTTGGGACGGATCCCTAAAAACTGAGACGAGCCGTCCCACTTTTTTGGGACCCTTTCGTATGGGTGCCAGACTGAACCAATCCGCTCTCAGAAGGTGGAGCAACACACTGCAGACGGTTGATTGGTCAAACGAATCGTCACTCACCCCGACAGCGGCTGCATTTCTCCTGGCGGCTCACAGACTTCTCTGAAACGAAGCTCGATTGTTCTTTGTAACAGAGAGTTACATGAAAACCACAGAGAGGACAAAATGCTGCATGTCTTCATCGTTGCTCTTTGTTTACTGTGTCGCGTTTTCTTCTTGGATTTAATAGCGGGGTAAGCTGCTACGGCGTCGCGCTATTGTTTACCAGCTGCGGCTTCCAGCATCCGGCTTACACCCCGCCCACCACGAGAGGGCACAGTTTGCTGTGGAAACGCACACGGGATCAGACTTAACCGTCCCAAACCGTACTGAACCGACCCGTACTGCTTGGTGGAAACGCAGCTTTTGGTGATACACGAATCAGCAGCTGTTACCGAGTGATTTCCTTTCTTTAACTTTCAGTATCGTGGGAAGGGGAGCTTCCGTGCAGGAAGTGGGACTGTGAGTGCACCTTCAAGGTCCATCGAGGCTGCTGTTGTGCTGCCACTGAACTCCAAGAAGTGGAGGACCAGATCTTCCACAGGGTGATGGACCTGTCCAAGAGGGTTTTCCAGCTGGGGGACTCCATCCTTGAAGTCATAGGTACTCTGAATTAAGAACAAGGGTGCTCTGATACGACAAGTCAAACGTGTTAGCTCAACAATCAACATTGTCAACCATGGTTTTTCTTTAAAAAAACAAATACATGAAAAATCAGTATTTTCTATGATTGCTAAAGCTTCTTCGCCTGTTAGCATAAAAACTCACTCTACAGTGAAGAGTCTGTAGAAATGATTGTCAGTGGTGTGATATCCTTACTAATCAGCTCACAACTTTTCTGATCAGGTTACTTCAGCATCTTACTGTGTTCCTATGGCATGGGGCTCCCCAGTCTCCAGCACTGGTGTTGTACAGGATGAATATAAAAATAAATTTCCCACATAAGCAAAACAGTTCTTCAAGCAAGTTTAGGCCCCGTTTACACGACAACGTTTCATCTGAAAATGTTAAAACGCAGTGAAAAAAAATCTGCATTTACACAGAAATGCAGAGGGACAGCTGTAGTGAGCATGCCAGGCCTGTAGGTGGAGCTATAACTGTCTTGTCCAGAAGCAGCTTTTGGTAGATCTCCTCTGAAGTAGAGCCGATCATCTGGTGTGTTGGTGGATGCTAAGTTAAAAAGTGGAGCAACAGATGCTCATTTAGTTAAAGACAGTCACAGATTCAGCAGATTGAGCAGCACAAGATCAACACGGTAGTTCACATGAAGGCAACAGCAGTACTGTTGTCCTGTTGTATGTGGTGTGTGACGTCAGCGTTTCCACTGAAAACGCCGTCTTACTGTTTTAACAGCAACAGTGTCGGCAGCGTTTCAGAAAAATCCCACTGTGGAGGCCGTTTTCAAAAGTTTGTGTTTTAGAACGACTGAAAAACCGTTTCTGTGTAAACGTGAGGCTAAAACGCAACAAAACTTTTGCGTTTCAGCCTAAAATAGTTGTTGTGTAAACGTCCCCATGGCATTCAACATGGGACCGAATGGGGGTTTCAATATCTTTTGCAGCATACCTCTAGTGGCCAATCGAAGAACTGCAGCTTTTTCTTCTTTACAATGCAATACAATATTTTTGTCACTGTCAATACTGCACCTGTTTGAAATGGAAAACATCTCTGAAACAGAAATAAAACAGAATAAATAAAGTGTCCATTTGAGTATCAGGATCATGTTAACGATGTTTTCTGTCACTTGCTTCTGTTTCAGGAGGGATTAGGGTTGCATTCACAGCCTCCATGAGCCGCAGAGGGTCCTGCTTTGGATCTTTCACCACAAACGTCCCCATTCCTTACGATATCATCACCCTCAACCATGGCAAAGGATACAACCCCACCCTGGGTGAGACCAAGTCACCACTCTAACCTGTCTGTTCACTCAAAGCTTAAGCCTTTAACCAAGTGCTCAAATCTCACTTCTGTCAGGCATATTCACGGCGCCCCGTCCTGGTTTGTACTCCTTCTCCCTCTCGGTCTACTCTAAAGTGGGAGGGAAAGGGGAGAAGATGTACTACAAGGTGCAGCTCATGAGAAACGGCGAGGTGGTGGCTTCCACCTGGGAGGACAACAGAGACGACTCAGAGGACAGCAGCTCTCAGACAGTCCTGCTGTCCCTGGAGCAGGGGGGGCAGGTCTACGTGGAGCTGCTGAGCGGCAGGCTGCTCTGTGGAAACGTTGAGGGGCTAAATACCTTCTCTGGGTCCTTGATTTACCCCGCTTTGGCCTGACAGAGATCTGTTGGATTTTATTCTTTTTTTAACACTTGACTTTAAATAAATAATAATAAAGATATAATCAAAACGTTTTGTAATTATTTAATCCAACCCAATCCACTTTATTTATGTGGCACATTTTAAAGAAACATTTAAGTTCACCAAAGTGCTGCACAGTTAAAATAACATACAAGAATATCAATAAAATAAATAAAATCAATTAAAATCACACATAGAAACAGATAAGAGTCAGAAAAAAGGGGTTAAGACCATAAAAGATAGAAAAGGACACGGATCACACAACTCTCGTGCTGAGTTAAAAGACAAACAAACCGTAGCACAGATCTACAAGGGCCAGTGCTTGGACTGATTCTTTTTTAGACCAACTTAAAGTTCATCTTGGCAGAAAAATGAGAGAATACAACAAATGTTTTTTGCTTTAAGCAGTTTAATGAGTAGAAGCATCACATTGGATTTTTTTAAATTTTGATCACTTATAAGAGGTCATTTTGATACATTTAATGCCATGTTGAACATATTCAGCTGTGTGGAAGTCAGAAAACTTGAGGTGTGAGCAGGTTTATTTTATTTATTTAGTTTCCTGTGACCTGGATGAAGAGGCAGAGGCAGCTCATAAAATTAAAGCTCTGCAGTTCAGGTTGCTCACAGCTGCTTCACTCTCCAGTTCATAGACGACTTCACAGTCCTCAAGTTCTCGGGGTGCACTGGCACCGGTGTGAATCTCACTAACTCTGAATGTTTCATATGGAGGAATGAGCACTTCCTCTTCATGTGGATAGACTAAATAGTCTCCCAAAAAAGCACCTAAACAGGTTTTGATTTTGAAGCAGGTTTTGTTGCCAAACTGATGCAAGTCTGCCTTGAAGGAGCTGGAGGCAAAGAAACCAAACCGAACTACCTGGTTTTCATGGCCGATGAACTTGAGGTCTGAGCGTCTGTACGTGGTATAACAGAGGATATCGCTGTTCAGGATCTGAATGGCAGACGTCAAGAGAAAATGCAAAGAGTGAAATTTAAATAACTTGCTATAGTCAGGTCCCTGTGTCCGGACTGCTTCATTGAACTCACGGTACAAGAGATCACCGGTATAAACACAGATTGCCTGTATTTGATTTTCAGTCAGAGTGTTCTCCTTTGGTTCCTTCACAACACAATCATACCAGGCTTCTTTAAAATCTTTGTCGTGCAATTCTTTCTCCAAGTAATGAGTCAGGACGCTGTCCTTCATCTTAGGTTCACAGCCACGGTACATGTCATCAACCGAGGACTCAACCATGCTCAGTGGGATGTCCTGGTTGGACGCTGGTGGAGGGACTCTGAAAGGGACCTAAAGAATGAAACAAAGATCAGTGTAAGAAGCAGAGTCTATGAGTTTACTTGACTAAATGTTTATCTAACAAATCAGCTGGATTTGCTTGTCAAACTGAGACAAGACCAAGCGGCAACCTCGGGTCTAGGAATATGAGCTAAAATCTGCTGTTTCTCCAGTGTCCGCTTGAGGCTGGCTCCAAAAGTATCTGAAGTCACAAACACACCAAGCCAAACAAAGCTGTTTCCAATTAACCTATTTACAGCCTGGTTCAAAAAACCTCTCCAGTCTGAATCCCTGGCTTTACAGCAGAGTTTGCCAATCGATCGCGATCGACCGGTTGATCTTTGAAGTTTCCCCGGTAGATCTTGAAAATAACTAAAGATGGTCCAGGGTTTGAACGAGCTCCACTTACCGCCATGGAGTCTACAGGCAGCATCCAGCCCAAGAGGAGGCACAGAGGAACCAAAGTCAGCATGGTGATCTTCCTCACTGAAGTCAGGTGAACAGATGAATCTGAAAAAAAGAAAAAAATCAATCTGAAATAAAGAGCTGTGTGCAGGAAGACAAACAACACATCTTGATGTATCACTGGTACAGTCTTCATCTATGTCAATCATCTTCTTATTGTCTCTTTAAAACTCTATTTTATCAACTTGTATTCTTAAATCTCTGACCGAAACGTTGCAGAAGTTGGTTCTTCTATGCGTAACTCAACCAGAGTGTGGGAACTTTTTTATACCATCAGTTCGGACTGAATTATCTATGTCTTACACTCCTGCTTTTGAAGTAGATGAGCTGAGATTTTTGCTGTTCCTGGTTCTCAGATTTTGAAAGAATGAATATAATAATGGAAAAACTCACCAGTCTTTCAGATGAAATGAATCCCTTTGGTTAAACTTTCAATGAAGGAATGAGTTCTCAGCCAATCCTAAAGCCATATTTATACGCTCTCCGGTTACCAAATACCAGAACATCAACTTTTTTTTTTTGTCCAAGCCCCCCCCCCTCTGATTTTTTTAATGGATTTCTCAACTGTGGATTACATATTTTGATCTACGTCTTTTCTCCCTCTAAAAAGCTGTCTAAGCAAAAATACTGTTAGTTAAAAAAAATCTAAAGAGTGAACTTCATCAACCTTGTTAGGTCTTAATATACTTTAGAATATTCTTTATTTTTCCCTGAGGGGAAATTCAGGAGTCACAGCATCAATCAAGAAAACCAAAGTCAGAAAGTGTATAGAAAGTGTAAAAAGCTCCATAAGAAAATAGATGGTGACAGCGTGTCCATCATTGTCCAGTCAGCCAGCCTCCACCTCCACAGGGTCCAGGACTGAGCTTCTTCAGCAGTCTGTTCAGTCTCTGTCTCCTGGATCCTGTCTGCTCACAGCAGGTGAAGCTCTTCACATGTGGCCTTGGTGTCTGCTGTTAGCTCTGTTAGCCATGTCTGTGAATAGCATGATGCTACTCTGCCCTCTGGTATCCCCTCTGTTGCTGGGTTAGCACAGCTAGCTCGTCCATCTTATTGGAGATAGATCTTACGTTCCCAATAACGATGGATGGAAGGACAGGTCCATGTCGTCACTTCTTAGCTCACACCTGAGAACCAGCACGTCGTCCTCACCTCCTTCTCCTCACCTTGTGGGAAACATCAGGCCGAGAAACAGTTAGCATCGACATGCTACAGGCTGCTAACAGCTGATTTCACATGTAAACAATGCAGCCATGGTTACATGTAGGATCTCCAGACAAACACAGGAGAAAAGTAGTAAAAATATCACTGAAGACAAAACCAGTTTGGTGTCAACGACTAATAAATAAACCAAACAAAGTAATGACCCACTCCAGCGCCCTTCAGCTATCTGGCTGCTAACTGCTGGGAGGTGAACTGATACTGGTTTGTGGCTTGTACTGAGGTCTCTGGTGTGTCTCACTTCTTAATGTATCTTTAACATTGTACTGGTTTTATTTTGTGCACTTGCTGATCCCACTGATCTGTTAGCACTGACATGAAGGTGAACATGGCTGTCTGTATGCTGCTGTGAGTGTTTTTCATTTGTTTTTTTTATTCTCTTATTGTTGAGATCATTTCAATAAGACAGGATAGACTGTAAACTGAATTGCCCTTCAGGGATTGATAAAGCCATCTGAACTGATCTGATCTATGTGAATAAATCATCTGTCTGCTTAATTGAAGCTTTTCATAGTTTCCAGACAATTGTCATTGCCACAAACTGCCCAGATGTGCTTGGTTTTTTGACCTCTTTTGGTTTTAATGAGATAACATTTGAAATTAGCAGCAAAATGAAAGTACTCATCACATTGGTGTGCAGTGACACGAGAGATCTATGGTCAAAGTGTCTAAATCTTGTACAAGTAAGGGGATTTTTGAATTCTTTGAAACAGTTAGATTCCTCATTGCTCCTCTGTGAAGTTTTGTGGATTCCTGAAAATGTAACGGTCTTAATGCTCAGACAGCTAAAAGGAGGAAGAAAAGCAGGGTTCATAACCTGTGAGTCACACTCTCAGATAGACCTTATGGGTGTAACACATCAGCATCAGCTTCTTGAGGGGAAGCAGCATGTGTATTTAAAGTTCAACGTGTTAAGGAGGAGCAGACACTTGGAAATGCTATACGAGATTGAGCACGTAGGAAATGTGTGTGTACATGTTATTCTGTTATTGGGTGACCAGATAGAGTTAATATGCTGTCTGTCTGTATAATGAACTAACCCTTAATTTCCTGGTGGTCATAATAATAATGATAATAATAATAATAATAATAATAATAATAATTTTGGGAGGAGTGCCTTCGTGTGAAACCAGATGTGTATCAGTATCTTAAGTTATCAAAATTTTAGGGATAATAACCCTCAAGTTTGCTCTTTCTGAAACAAAATTTGATAATCTAACTAACCTGTGTTGGTACTGACAATGCTAGCCCTGGATTAACTTGGTATTGGATCAATACCAAACTTTGTAGCATTGCACACCGGTGTGTCCCAGACTACTTTTAGAGCACGGTCACACTGGCCATCCCAACCGTGCTTTATGGCTGAAGCGTGCTTAGGCACAGCACGATTGGCCAGTGTGACCGCGTCCTTAGAGACTGTAGGCACGGTGAGTGGGGCTGCATGCTGGGAGATCAGTGAGCTTTTTAAGATAAATTAGAATTTAAAAAGATTGCTAGGCGCTGCCCTGTTGGCCATGGCTGCCTGTTGCAGCAGCTCTTTCTTCTTTGTCCCTTTCTTGTAATGTTTTTTCATCTCTTTTTCGTCATCTTTGTATTTGGAGTGGATCATTACTTTGTTTGGCTCATTTGTTGGTCATGGACACCAAACTTTTTGTGTCTTCAGTGATATTTTTACTATTTTTCTCCTGTGTTTGTCTGGAGATCCTACATGTAACCATGGCTGCATTGTTTACATGTGAACTCAGCTGTTCGCAGCCTTTAGCATGTCAATGCTAACTGGTGCTAGGCCGGATGTTTCCCACAAGGTGAGGAGAAGGAGGTGAGGACGACATGCTGGTTCTCAGGTGTGAGCTAAGAAGTGACGACATGGACCTGTCCTTCCATCCATCGTTATTGGGAACGTAAGATCTATCTCCAATAAGATGGACGAGCTAGCTGTGCTAACCCAGCAACAGAGGGAATACCAGAGGGCAGAGTAGCATCATGCTATTCACAGACATGGCTAACAGAGCTAACAGCAGACACCAAGGCCACATGTGAAGAGCTTCACCTGCTGTGAGCAGACAGGATCCAGGAGACAGAGACTGAACAGACTGCTGAAGAAGCTCAGTCCTGGACCCTGTGGAGGTGGAGGCTGGCTGACTGGACAATGATGGACAAGCTGTCAGCATCGATTTTCTTATGGAGCTTTTTACACTTTCTATACACATTCCTACTTTTGCCTCTGTGACTCCTGAATTTCCTCTCAGGAATAAATTGAGTATTTTCTATTCTATTCTATTACAAATGAGTTTGGGTGTGTGTAATAGTGCTGCCCAGAGGGGCCTATTTTTATCTGATTTACCCCCAACAACCACAAATTAGAATGAGAAAAAAAGGAAACATTTTATTGCCAAAAGAGCAACGATGATACAAAAATCTGACTTTCATAACAATGACAACAACAACCAAAAAAATCACATCAAAGAATATTTCAGAATCATAACACATAATGTTAAATAAAACACACTCATGTCTTCCTGGAGGAGTTCCGGTTCTTCAACTGGGCTCCATTAATCCTGAAGCAGACTCTACCTTTCTGATTCAGCCTGTCTGGCTAGTGGATTTACAGCTTTGCAGTTCTGTGTGCTTAAAACTCCTGCACTCTCCAGTACGTAAACAATCTTACAGTCCTGAAGATCTCTAACAACAGAACCAATCATTTTGTTTGTTATTCTGAATTTTTCATACGGGGGAATGAGCACTTCCTCCTCATCATTATCATAGGCTGGGTAGTTTTTTAAATAAGCACCAAAACAGGTCTTGATTTTAAAGCAGGTCTGGTTGCCAAAATCTATTAAGTTTGTCTTGAAAGAACTGGAGGCAAAGGTACCAAACCGAACTACCTGGTTTTCATGGCCAGTCATTACGTTTTTGGTGCGTCTGTAAGTGATATAACAGTGGTTATTGCTCTTCAAGATCTGTATGGCAGACGTTAAAAGAAAATGCAAAGAGTGAAACTTAAATCTGGTGTTGTAGACAGGTCCCTGTGTCCGGACTGCGTTATTAAACGTTGTGTAGATGTCATCACTGGTATAAACACAGATTGCATGCATGTGGGCTGTGGTAAGAGCTTTATCCTCTACCCTTGGTTTCTTTTTAGCACACCTAGCTGCATTATACCATGCATTTGCAAATACTGCATTTTTTATTTCCTTTTGAAAGTATTTGCTTCTTAGTATCATCATTTCTCTGTGGCAGCCAAAGTACATGTCATCAACTGACTCTTCAGCCATGCTCAACGGGATGTTCGGGTTGGCCTGTCGCTGAGGGATTCTGAAAGACAGCTAAAAAAGAAATAAACAAACATTATCAATAGGAGCAGGATCATAACCTTACTTGACTAAATGTTTATCTAAAAACATCTCAATGATAAGCAGCAATCAGCATATCTTAAAATCAGAATCAGAATACTTTATCGATCCGGAAGGGGAAATGTCATTTCAATTACATCCCTTTCAAGATATATAAAAAATGAAAACACAGAAATGGGATAAACCTAGGAGCTGCCTGCACCTTTTTGCAATAGATATGAAAAAACAACATTTGGAGAAGAGAGGGCAAAGAAAGTCAATTCCAGACTAATCCCAACAGGGGGCGTAGTTTGAGATTAAGAAAAAAATACCTCAGCATATAAACACATGATAACAGCAGACAAAAACTCAAGGACTTGCACGAATGTCACTGCACAGCCACAGAGGGGCGCTCATGCAGCATTACTCAGGCACGTGTGCATCAACCCACTGCAGCTGAACTGTAACGGAGCCAAAGAAGGCGTTGAGTCCAAGGGGGGTAGAGCATCTGTGTGCATACCATCCAGGAGAGAGAAGAGCGCTTATCAGCCTACTAAGGCCGAGGCGGAGGAGCCGAAAGAGAGATAAAGATTGTTTGGGTCAGGCAGACACCAGAAAATTTTTCTGTCCCAACTGGTCAACTCTGTGGCGTGCCAAATGACCTAAATTGGTGGCCCATTACAGCGAGCCAAGCGTCTCCAAGTTGTTATTCATCCCGCGAAGAAGTCCAGGAATCACATACTGCCTGGGATTAAATCAGACAAATTGCTCGAGTCTGAGTGTTGACAGTCCTGCACAATCCCTCAGTGACGAACAGCTTATAACCCAAAAGTGCTGCCTGCGTCTCCTAAAGTTTGCGATAAATCAGGAAACCGCCAGCTCCAAACAGAGAGAGCCTGATATCATAATTCCACATATGTAGAAATCTTCAACATCCTTGGCAGAAAGGATCGACAGGTGTACAGTCTTCGAAGTACCCCAGGAGTCGATTGTTTACCCTGCTTCAACCATTCTGCCGGGGCAGGCGGGCTCCCTTTTGCCCAGTTTGAGAAAATTTGATCAATTGCTTTGAGAGACCAGCCAATCAAATCCATGATTTTAGGTTTTGGATAGGATACAAAGAGAGGCTCTGATAGTTCAAACAGGGACAGACCAAGAGCAAGCAGGGCAGATAGGGAGGAGGGAGCTAGAAGAAAAGCATCTGCCTTTGTTGAAAGCAGAAAAGAACAAAACAGTAAAAAAAAAAGGATTAATGCAGACATCACGTCCCAAAATATAAGTGCATACGCTTTGAGCTCATGTGAGGTGTTAGCTGTGGCAGGCTAGGTTTCAGAGCAGCCTTAGATTTTAGCATGGTGTATTGTTTGCACACAAGTTCAGGTGGCCTCACAAAGGACAGCATGCAAAATAGATTAGGTGACTTTAACATAAAAAATTGCTGGGCTAAGTTAAACAGAATTAATAATCTTGAGACTTCTTAAGCTTACGTCTCTGATTCGATCAAATTTAGCTAACTTTTAGATTAGATAAGTTAATACTTCTTCTTACTCCTTTCTGCTCATGTAAATTGATAAACTAAATCAGTGATTGTCTTGTTCTGTTTTAATTTTTTTTTTTTCAGATTATAAATTTGTATTACTCTCTGTTTAACTTGTCATCTACATGAGAAAAATGAAGTTATTTATTCATTCACTTACCCCGATGGAGTCTGCAGGAAGCATCCAGACAAAGAGGAAAAACAGAGGAACCAAAGTCGGCATGATGGTCTTCCTCGTGAAGTCAGAATGGATGAATCTAGATTTAATTATGATCATTTTAAAATGATGAAGTGTTTGGTAATAATGACAGGAAATGAAACAGAATAAAAATACTGGTACAGAAAATATTAGAAGTATCTGTATTCCCCTTCTTACCCTTAATTTTTTGAATAATAAATACAAAATACAGAAAAACTCACCGGTCCTTCAGAGATAAGAACCCTTTGCTCAAAGTCATGACCAGGAAATAAGTGGTGGGTTTATTATAAAGAGCTTCAGTGTATAAACTCTCTGGTCACCAAATACCAGAAACACGTATCGTACTTGTTCATTATCACGTACTAGTGTGGTTTCATGTGTCTGTCACCTCAAAGCTGTGGTTCTCCTGATGAGCATGCTACTTCCTTTATCTGTGAGAACTTCTCAGCCGGACTCTCTAACCAAAGTGTGACACTCTGAAGATCCATCCATGAGCACTACGGTGTTTAAAGGATCATCTGAACGCAGAAAAATGAGAGAATACAACAAATGTGTTTGCTTTAAGCAGTTTAATGAGCAGAAGCATCACATTGGATTTTTTTTTGCAAATGGATAGTTTATAAAAATAGATCATTCTGATGCAATAAATGCCATGTTTAACATATTCAGCTGTGCTATAAGTCAGAGAAGTTAAGGTGTGAGCAGGTTTATTTATGTATTTAGTTTCCTGTGACCTGGATGAGGAGGCAGAGGTGGCTCATGGATTTAAAGCTCTGCAGTTCAGTGTGCTTACAGCTCCTATACTCACCAGTTCATAGACCACTTTACAGTCCCTTAGTTTACCATTAGTCTTTGTTACTTTGAATGTTTCATATGGAGGAATGAGCACTTCCTCTTCAGCCTTAAAGACTGAATAGTCTCTCAAATCAGCACCAAAACAGGTTTTGATTTTAAAGCAGGTCTCTTTGCCGAACAGATTATTTAAGTCTGGCCTGTAGGAGCTGGAGGCAAAGGTACCGAACCGGACTACCTGGTTTTCACGGCCGATAAACTTGAGGTCTGAGCGTCTGTAGGTGGTATTACAGAGTCTTTTGCTGTTTAAGACTTTAATGGCAGACGTGAGAAGAAAATGCAAAGAGTGAAATTTAAAGGTGGTGTTATAGACAGGTCCCTGTGTCCGGACTGCTTCATTGAACTCACGGTAAAAGAGGTCACTGGTATAAACACAGATTGCCTGTATTTGATCTTTAGTGAGAGCTTTATTCTTTGGTCCCCTTTTAGCACAACCAGCTGCTTTAGACCAGGCTTCTCCAAATTTTCTGTCACGCAATTCTTTTTTCAAGTAATGAGTCAGGACGCTGTCCATCATCTTGAGTTCGCAGCCACGGTACCCGTCATCAACCGAGTCCTCAACCATGCTCAGTGGGATGTCCTGGTTGGAAGCTGGTGGAGGGACTCTGAAAGGGACCTAAAGAATGAAACAAAGATTATTATAAGAAGCTTAGACAATGACTTAACTTAACCGAATGTTTATCTAAGTCAAAAATCAAAAACAAACAAACAAACAAAAAAAAAACACATGGTGTTAGCTGTGGCAGGGTAGGTGGCAAGTTCAGGGGGACTCACAAAGGACAGCATTTGATGTAGACAGTGTTGCCAAAGTTACTTTGAAAAAGTAATCTGATTACACCTTTAAAAAGTAATTTAGTTACTTTACCTACTGCTTGTTTTTAAAAGTAACTAAGTTAGATTACAAGTTACTTTAATTGTTACTTTCAGCAGCTGCGAAATTTGGCAAAAATTGAGCGATGGGATTAATATGACTAATGATATGGATCTACGTTTTGTTTTGAAGTAACATGCAAACATTGGTACTTGTGAAATGTGTACTTTACAATCAAAAACAAAACTATTCATTTTATACATTTTAAATTTCAAAATACAACTAAAGAAAGCTTTTACAGGACTATTTTGGTAAACTTCAGCACTGTTCATTTCTATTTAAGATTTAAGTTATTTTATTTTTAAATGCTTTGTTTTAGTCTACTTAGGTTTTTATCAGTTTCTTTTTTTCTGTTAAAGCTGTAGTTTTTGGTCCTTTAATTGTAATACAATAAGCAAAAATAAATGTTGCTGGAGTGTGGGCTCACATTATCCTGCCCAGGGCACCCCAGTCTGAAAAGTCTGGGCACACCCCTGCTTGTCACTGTTATGTTGCTCTGCTCTTAACGGTTGTATTTGGTCCAATCAGAGGGTTCAGCTCATGGAATACAGGGAGTTACAGTGAAAGACAGGACTCAAACAACTTCTCAAACATTTATGGCCTCAGTGTGCTGATCTCTCTCTGGTTAATTCCTAAATGTTTCAGTCAAAGATCTTGGGCGAACTGCCAGCACAGAGTAAACAACGAACTGTAATACTAAGTCTACAAAAAGACAAATCTGGAAGAAAATACAGATTTTAAATCTGTTTGGATGGATTCATTTGGCTACCATGCCAGTTTAATTTACATGCTTAAAATGTGGTAAGAAATGAGCAAACAACATGAGTTAAGCGACGCTATCAATATATGTTATCATTTTGCAAGTGTTTTTTTGTAGTTCTACAACTTCATTAATTAAAAAAACTCTTGTGTAGATAATTATTCAATATATTATATAATGGCTCAGGGATGACTTCAGTCCAGGTGGGATGAGGTGAAATGGCTCCTTTGATAGGAAAGGTTACGGACCCCTGATCACACAGATACCAGTATTCAAATTTTCAAACATAGTGGTTCAGATAAAAACACTGTGTTACAGTGTTATCATAAATCTAATCATGTCAGTCAAGTAAAGGCAGAGTCTTAGGTCCTTAAATACTTTCTCATGCAACATTTCATCCACTTCACTGTTGTTGGGTTTGACCGTGCTCCACTTACCCCGATGGAGTCTGCAGGAAGCATCCAGACAAAGAGGAAGAACAGAGGAGCCAAAGTCAGCATGTTGATCTTCCTCACTGAGGTCAGAATGGATAAATCTAGATTTAATTATGATCATTTTAAAATGATGAAGTGTTGGGTAATATTAACAGGAAATGAAACAGAATAAAAACACTGGTACAGAGAATATTAGAAGTATCTGTATCCCCCTCTAACCCTTAATTATTTTAAAAATAAATAAAAAATACAGAAAAGCTCACCAGTCTTTCAGAGATAAGAACCCTTTGCTCAAAGTCATGACCAGGAAATAAGTGGTGGGTTTATTATAAAGAGCTTCAGTGTATAAACTCTCTGGTCACCAAATACCAGAAACACGTATCGTACTTGTTCATTATCACGTACTAGTGTGGTTTCATGTGTCTGTCACCTCAAAGCTGTGGTTCTCCTGATGAGCATGCTACTTCCTTTATCTGTGAGAACTTCTCAGTCGGACTCTCTAACCAATGTGTGACACTCTGAAGATCCATCCATGATTGATGATTGATATACTACATGCTGTGTTTAACTCATCAGCTGTGGTAAGAGGCAGTTCATAAACAGCTTCACAGTCCTCTATCAGATTGTCACCCACACGCCACTTAATTTGGTTCCCCCTGCTAGTACCGGGTTGGATCCCCTTCTGCCTTCAGAGCGGCCTGGTCCATATTGACACAATAGCATCTCACAGTTGCTGCAGCTTTGTCAGCTGCACATCTTAACTGTTGTTAAGTCTTGTTTTCATCATTAAAGGCTGTTAGCAAAGGTTAAATCTTTTCTGTCCAGGCAGCACTTTGAAACAGTGCTTTTATTTCATCACATTTGGATTACTGTAACACACTTTATGTTGGAGTGAGTCAGTTCCTGCTCTCTCGTCTGCAGCTGGTTCAAAACACTGCTGCACGTCTTTTAAAGCTCTCATCTCCTGCTCCTTTCCTGCAGTTTGATCTGGATCATTGATGTCTTCATGAAATGGTAGTAACATGTTTTGGTCCAAAAAGCCAATAAATCAAGCACAGCAGCATTGTTTCCAGGCTCTCATAGCCCCTCTGTTCAGAACGCTCTGATTTAGTGGGCGTGGCCTTCATATGTAAATGAGCCACCGCTGATACCGCCCCGCTCTTCCACGTCACTGAGAGCGGCGCCACGAGCTCCGAGTGCACAATGTTTAGAAAACAGAGAAGCTCCTTTACCGTAACATTACAGGCTAAAACAACAGGCTAACTGCAGCTAAAGTTAGCATCCTGAAGCTAACACAGAGACAGGGGGGACACTGAGGAAAAGCTCTTCCATCTGCTCCACAGCACACAGCATTTAAAATGAAGAGATTTCTCTCCAGCAGCAGAGAGAGGAGTGGGTGGGGAGGGGGTTCAGGGGTATCTGCTGCGGTGGACCAATCAGGTCAGACTTGCTCCTGATTGGTCAAAAAAGGGAATCGCTGACGTTGGCAAATCCCCAAATTCCAAACAGCTGGTTTTAGGTCAGGATTTCACATTAACAAGCTCTACTAAGAACAGGTTTGGTCATTAAATATCACATTTTGTGGGCTGGGAGGAAAGACAAAGACCCACACATTTCACTAAAAGACTTAATAAAGTGATTTTTGCGTAATATGGGACCTTTAACCAGTACAGCAAAAGTGAGCACGTCAGCCTGGTACTGGCTTCACTCCACTGGCTGCCTGTGACTTTTAGGCCCAGTTTCACAGACAAATCTTAAGCCCAGTCCAAGACTAAAATGCAGTTTGAGCTGGCTTAACTTTGAATCACTTGCACAAATTAATCTTGCCCACCTTACCTCTTTGAGCCTCTTCACCCCCACTCACCCTCTCGATCCCCGTCCCTTTCTCTAATGTTGCTCCCTGTTTGTGGAACAGTCTTCCCCTGCACATTTTGAAACCCGTCTTAAAACCCATTTTTATTCTTAGCTTTTAACCTCAGCAAGACTGCCTGATCTTTGCTTTTAATTCTTTTTTACTACGTTTTCTTTTATGTGTTTATTTTTTCTTATCAGTTTTTATCATTTTATTTCTATCTACCTGTACAGCACTTTGTTTACAGCTGTGGTTGTTCTCAAAGTGCTTAAACATAAAGTTGGTATGATATGGTATTGCTACAGATGG
Organism: Halichoeres trimaculatus; assembly: GCF_033239565.1. Lineage (NCBI taxonomy): Eukaryota > Metazoa > Chordata > Actinopteri > Labriformes > Labridae > Halichoeres > Halichoeres trimaculatus. The sequence goes on along the minus strand of NW_027437180.1, from coordinate 42,203,719 downwards.
AGGTGTTTTGTGACCTCCAGCTCTCCTAACGAGCTCTCACTCAGCTCACCTGTCCTCGTTGCACCCAGCTGCTGCTCATCAGCCTGGGGAGTCTATAAAGGGAGGATCTTTCCCTCAGTTAGTGTGTGACACCAAAGAGCCAACACCTTCAGTTGGTTTCTCTTGGTTTGTGGGATGAGTGTTTGGAAGTGTGTGCATGTATGTGTTGAGGGAAGGAGGATATAGATCAGTGATTTGAGGGTTGATCTGTGAGGAGATTTTCTTTTTGCACAGCGTTATCTCTCTCCACCAAGCCACTCCACTTTGGTTTAAGGCGAGTGATGGGTAGATGAGGCCTCATGAGCTGTTGCTGCACATCACCCAAACTGTATTGATACAGTGTCAGTACAGAGTCACTGTGTTGCTCAACATGGACACCTGCTGGATCTTCAACATCATTGCAGGAATCAGAGTTAAGAGACTCAACTGGCGTACTGATTCAATGAGCCAGACTACACAAAATTATTTAAGTTATTACATTTTAGATTGCATAGTAATCTAAATGTAAAATATCTTTCATAGCTTTAAAATATATTGTGAACAGTTCGAACATTAGAATCAAAGTTAGTGTCGTAAATGATGATGTTGCTTTGGCACTTATCTTTGAGGCAGGGAGGTTTCATTTTAAAATAAAGTTTAAATCAAACAAACATCTTTGTGTCTTTGCAATTCAGTTTTTGGAGAAAGATCTCCAGCTTCAGATCAAGCAGAAACTAAGAGGAACAGAACGAAAATAAGGAAATAAAAACAGAAACCTTATGGGCCCACACGGCGGATACCTTACTTTTTTCAGGCTTCGTATCACAGTGGCTTGAAGGGAAGAATTGTGTTCGAATTATCTGATTGTTTAGGCAAAGACGCATCCCGTGGACAGATGCAATCCACAAACACAGTTTGGTGCCTCAGTGAGACAGGCGACAGCAGCTGTATGGGGCACGTGACTTTCTTAAAGTCACGGGGCTTCTTTCTATGAGCTGAGGCTTCAGTGTCACTGGACCCATCATTATTTTAAGGCCTTTTTTCCTGTTTGTCTCCTATTTTAGTGGATTCAGTGGTTGGCTGTGGAGCATGAAACCTCCACTCCACCTTTTAGACCCCAAAGGCTTTGTTATTGTTTTTGTTTTTTACGGTGCAGATTTTCTTTTGTTAGTTTCCTGTCTCTTACCCCTGTCCTTCACGTCACCAGACTTGTTGACACGTAACACCACTGTTAGCCAGTTTTTTTTTCAATTGGTGGAGCAGCAGCATAGACCAGCAGCAACTGCAAATCAATCTGCTAGATACCTCTACATCCTGATTTATTATTATTTTTTTAACCTAACCTACATTATGTGCTGGTAAATATTCCTAAAATCATACGAAGGAATAATTTTTGTGGTTGAGAGAGAAACTGCTCAGGCCCCAGCATCAGCCACATACCACCAGGCACCAGGTTTATAAAATCAGGTCATTTAAGGGCTTCCATAACTCTCCTTTAACATTGTGAGTCTTTTTTTGTAAATAGGCAGCTTCCTCTCAAGAAAATGATTTCTGCTCACTTTCCCATGTGTCATGCCCTGAAGATTAATCTGAGGAACAAGCTATGACCAGAAAATGCAATTGCTGCATTTCACACAGGCTGAGTCTTGTATCATGTTTCTGTTTCTCCTCCTCTTTTTCGCTGCCAGACTGTTTCATTTTTAGTAAGAAATTCCAGCCAAGCAGGCACGTCTCAGGTCATGGCACCAGATCTGTTTCTATTCAAGTCAACATGTGAACTCATGACCAAGCTGCAACCTTTGGTTTGATAATATGAGACAATGCTGAAGTGTTACAATCTGCTGTTTCTCCAGTGTCTGCATGAGGCTGGCTCCAGAAGTACTGGACGTCACAAACACACCAAGCCAAAAAAGCTGTTTTCAAAGCAGAAATCAACATTAGATTAGATAAACTTTATTGTCCTTTGCAGGAAATTTGTCTCAGACAGCAGCACTACTGGCCAAGGACGCAGTATTTTAAATGACAAAAGAGTAGACACATACAACGGTCACATAAGCAAGAGGTCGGCAGCAAGCATGGCCAGAAGTTATTACACATGGATGTTAAAGTGCAGTGCTCGTCATAATACGCAGTGAAGATAAACGGAAACGAGTTAAAAACCCAGTTTTGACGATAAGAACAAAACATGGGTTAAAAGTCGGATAACAGCTAAGAACAAGTAGAAGCAGATAATAAGTAAAATATGTAGAAACAAGTTTAAAAAATAGATAACAAGTAAAAAATAAAACCATGGATAAAGTGGAATAATCATAACAGGTCAGTGACTGGTAGCAATAGATAGGTTAACAAAAAATGTATATACAAGCATTATATATCAATTCAAGGAAGAATTAATTAGATTTTTTGTTAAGCAGAGAGATGGATGTTGGGAGAAACGAGAGCTTGTATCGATTCGTTTTGTGTTTGCTTGCTCTGTATCGTCTCCCTGAAGGCAGAAGTTCATTTTCCTAAGAAAGAATATGGGAAAGATCATGCAGAATTTTCCGTGCCTGGATAAGGATGACACTATCAAAGACAGACTGGAGAGAAGGCTGGTCTTTCTGACCTCTCGCCTTCATAGCTGATTTTATCAGTCCACTGATTTTTGATTTACTCTGGATGGATAATGTGCCAAACCAAGCTGCCAATCATATACATATTTACAGCCTGGTTCAAAAAAACGTGTCCAGTCTGAGTCGCTAATTTTACTATCAGCACACACTGTATGGGGTAGTGGGCTATAAAACCCTCCACGAGCTAGTCTGCACGGATGCCGACTCGCTGAACACGTGCAGCGCTAAATTGTGTCCGGTGTCAGCCATAGAGGAAGCAACAGACAAATGTAAGTTCCAGGCATATGTGCCAGCACAAACACTGTTAAACTAACACAAATATTTAATGATTGTCATGCAGATGTTCACAACTTTAGATGTACATGTTATTCATTAAGGCCTGCCTTGCATTTGTTCACAGTTCGTGTTTGAGTGTTTAATATTTACAAAAAACAAAATAATTTATTCAAGCGAGAATGAAACGTGAAAAAATCTTCAATAAAAATAGAAATGCAGCCAAAGAAGCGTGGGAGTAAGTTTCTTTTGTATTTCATACGTTATATTTTCTTTGTGTATCTGTTTCCGCCTGAGATCGAGTGAAGTTTCTGTCCCAAAGCTGTATTTATACCCTACACCCTGATGAGGTGAACTTCATTCAGCTGCGAGTGTGACTCCATCACGGAGTGCACTCCGTCACGGAGGGGGAGTGTGTAGGGGGCGGTTTGAAAAAGGCCCTAAAGCCGTGCGCGAAGCCCTATCCACTTCCAATATGGCCGCTATAGCTCATATTCTTCAAAATCTATTTCAATAACAGACCGGTGACGTCAGGGAGACTACAGCTGGAGAGTTAGTCCCTCCCACCAGAGATGATGGAGAGATGTGATGAAATGAAGAGAGGAAAGAGGAAAGGAGGAGATTACTTTTCCCACTATCTGCTGCGCCACCCACGCCCACGACACAAAGGCATGTTAATCATCTTTGCAGTTCAGTGTGGAGGCAAAGATACCAACAGAGATATCTTGTTTTTAAGGCCTTTGAAGTTGAATTACTTTACTGACTACTTGATTTTAAAGCTGCATAATTTGGCAAAATTGTCCAACTGCGATTAAAATGAATAATATCTACATGTTTTGTTTTAAAGTAACATGCAGATACTCGTAGTTGTAAAACTTAACAATTAAAAACAAAAATATTAATTTCATACATGTATAATTTTAAAATACAACTAAAAAAAGCTTTTACAGGACTATTTTTGGTACACAACAGCACTGTTTAGTTAAATTTTACATCAAATTATCTTTTTAAATGCTTTGTTTTAGTTTGGTTTTTCTCAGCTTCTTTTTTGTTAAAGCTGTAGTCTGATGATCCTATATTTGTACAATAAGCAAAAATCAATGCTGCTGGAGTGTGGCTGAAATAATCCTCAGTACCCTGCCAGGGGCACCCCAGTCTAAAAAGTCTGGGCACGCCCCTGCCCCCTGCTTGCCACTGGGTGCGCCTACATTGTGTTGCTCTGCTCCTCAACGGATGGATTTGAGCTAAACAGAGGGTTCAGCTCATGGAATACAGGGAGTTACAGTAAGAGACAGGTCTCACCTTTCCCCCAGGTAAAAGTCCAACAACTTCTCAAGCGTTTATGTCTGCAGTGTGCTGATCTCTCTCTGATTGGTTCCTAAATGTCCCAGTCAAACTGGCAGCAAAGAATGAACAACGAATTGTAATACTGTCATCTTTAGCTGACACAAACTCAAAACGGTGACTGTGTTTCCAGCTAGAAAACGTGAATCTCTCCTCTCACCCTCTGTTTCTGCTATTACACGTGAGTTGTTCTCACTGAAATGTGATGAACACGCGTCTCCTGTCACTCCTCGAGACACAAGAAAAAAAGCATACAGATTTTTTTACAAGAAAAAAAGAAAAGTAACACCCGTGATTTGGATAAGTAACTTAAATCTGATTACTGGTTTGGAAATAGTAACACGTTAGATTACTCTTGCTGAAAAAAGTGGTCAAATCAGAGTAACTAGAGCAATGAGAGTCAGGAAGACTGAAGATGGGAGCATTTCCTGAAACCTGAATGAGGAAGCAGAGCTGGCTTGGCCTTGGGGATTTACATTTCTGCAGTTCAGTCTACTTTCCTCATCTGTCCTCTCCAGTTCATACACAGCTTTACAGTCCTGAAGTCCTTTCTCTTTACCCTGACCAGTCATTTTCCTAGTTATTTTGAAAGCTTCATACGGGGGAATGAGCACTTCTGCCTCGTGGTCCTGGTAGACTGAATATTCTTTGAGATAAGCACCTGAACAGGTCTTGATTTTAAAGCAGGTCTGGCTGCCAAAATAAATCAGGTCTTTCTTGTAAGAGCTGGAGGCAAAGGTACCAAACCGGATTGTCTCGTTTACACGGCCGGTAAATACGCTTCTGGTGCGTCTGTAGGTGGTATGACAGAGGTGTTTCCTGTTCAGGATCTGTACGGCAGACGTCAATAGAAAATGCAAAGAGTGAAACCTAAATGTGGTGTTATAGGCAGATCCCTGTGTGCGGACCGCTTCATTGAACTTCTCATAGACGTCATCACTGGTGTAAACACAGAGAGCTCGCATGTGAGCTCTAGTCAGGGCCCTGTCCTCTGCTTTTGGCCTCTTTCTAGCACACCTAGCTGCTCTAGACCACGCATCTTTAAAATCTTGGTCTTGCAATTCTTTTTTTAAGTAATTCTTCAGGACTTTCTCCATCATTTTCTTTTGGCAGCCATTATACATGTCATCAATCGAGCCTTCAACAAAGCTCAGCGGGATGTCTTGGTTGGTCTGTCCTGGGGGGAAGTCAAAAGGGGCCTAGAAAAGGAAACAAAGAGTGAGGTTAGCCTGGCCATGATCTTATACAGTTTCTCTAGTCCAGCAACAGCAAATCAATCTGTGAGATATCTCTTAAATCCTGCTGCTAAACGTGCCTAACATAAAATTTAGGGAATAGTTTTTGTGGTTCTGAGAGAAGCAGGTGGATGTTGTATACTGAGCCTAGCAGCTGAAAGCTAGCACCAAGCTTTTTTTTTCTCATCTATTTTACGAGGGTGGACTGTAAAAAAAAAAAAAAAAGACATCATCTTGCTCGGCTTGAAATGAGGTCACCACATAAAGTGCTCCCCCTGGTGGCTGGCTGCAGTATAGGTCAGAAAAATCTCCCCAGCTATTCCAGATGGGCTGTGGTCAAACTTTAAAAAACTGAACCTGGTAGAAATGTTTCTCACATCTGATTGTTGTGGTGGTTTGAAGATATTATTTGGCTGCCTTGTATCCAGATCCTCTTTTTTCTGAAAAGTTTTGTTCTCATAAGTTATTAGAGGTTAGAAACAAGGCTTTACGTCACATTTAATGATGATTGAGAGCTGATGTTCTTGGGCAGATTTTTCATAGATTGTAAAATATTTTGGGAAGGAATGCTAAGAAGAGATTAGGATCTCTACAGACGGCAGAAGCAGCGTTTAGCTCCATTTGAGTCAGCATTTTTTAAACACTAAATTCAACCTGTTATCAGCATCAACATGTGTGGTTGTTCTGTGATCAGTTCTTAGAAACAATACGATACAACACAGGCAACGTCTATCAGGTTTGGACTGTCACAGAGCAACTGGTGTTAAGGAGTTAATAGCAACCATGCTGACTGGTGACTCTCAGCCGAAAGTATCAGTGATTAACAGCTGAGAGTCACCAGTTGACAGGGTCACACTTTACACCGAAACACCAGAGACGTCTGTGGGTAAATGATTAACTCTGGACGTAGTTTTCTAGTTCTTGTATCATGAACCGGTCTCAGACTCAGCAGTCTGTGTGCTCTTTTTAGTCTGTGAGGGTTTCTGATTTACTGACACATGTTTACGTCCTGGTCTGTCACAGTCTGATAAGTGTCCATGGATAATGCAGTCATGAGCATCGAGTGACAGTAGTGTGTTTAAATTCCTCTCTGGGTTCACGGCGGATTTCTTCTCTGAAAATCTTTGTCCACCTAATATCTGTCCACCTGCTGATCTCTTCTGTCACTGCTATTTCACAAACCTGGGAGCTGTTTACCATCCATAAAAGTGATGATATCAAGTTAAAAATGATTTTTTTGGTGGTGTTATCTCTAATTATTGTTTAAATCTTAAAGATTGTCCAAAGTTTTGTGCTGTACTTACCCCCATGGAGTCTGCAGGCAGCATCCAGAAAAGGAGGAGGCACAGGGGAACCAAAGTCAGCATGTTGACCTCCCTCACTGAAGTCAGGTGGACGGATGAATCTGCATCGAATTATCAGTTTGAAATAATGAGCTGTGTGCAGTAAGACAATAAAACTTAGTGTATAACTATGGAAAATATCACAAGTCTTCATCTCTTTTATGAATCTCTTTAAAATCATCTCTATGTTTTCAGCCTATATTTTTATAATTTTATAAAAGAATATTTCCAAAAAGGAAAAAAACTTACCAGTCTTTCAGATGAAATGAATCAAACTTTCTGCCTAAACTTTCAGTAAGGAGTGAGCTCTCAGCCAAACCCGAAGCCCATATATACCCTGAAGATCCATACATGAGGAACAAGCTCGAAGCAATTACTGCAGTTTACACAAGCTGAGTCTGCTTGTGTCATGTCTCTCTTCCTCTTTTATGCTGTCAGAACTGTTTCATTTGGGGTTAGAAATCCCCAAAGTTTGGGCCCAAATGGCCTCGTGGTCTAGGTGGTCTAGGTGGTTCACCCTGACACGGGTGGCCTGGTTTGAATCCAGCCTGTTGCCTCTTTCCTGCATGTCACTCCCCTCTCTCTGTGTTTCCCTGTGGTTTCCTGCCTTGTTTGTCTCTGTGTGACCCCTGAGCCTTTTTGTCACACCATGACTACCCTCTACCTCATGCTGTTGATGATTCTTTAAAGTAGAATGTAACACAACTGTTTCTTCAATGAAATCATTCAATATTTCTATCATTTATTATTATTTTAATTCTCTGGAATTTTCTTCTTTTGAACACAAATTGAACATAAAGATAAACAGTATGTTGTCTTGAAAAGATATAAGTCACATAAATAAACAAGTCCCCTTTGAACAACTTAAAAAAAACAGGAACAAACACTCAACAAAACAACATTCTGACTCACTACAGCAGTTTTACTCTTTTTGTCAGACTCGAGCGTTATGCAAACTTAATCACAGGCAGGATGTGATTCCTGGGCTTCTTCGCAGAAGTTGTCGGCTCAACTGGGCTGTGATTGGCCACCAAATTAGGTCATTTGGATCGTCGCAGAGTTGACCAGTTGGGACTTTAAGGCAGACGGAAAAATTTCAGTGTGTCTGCCTGACCCAAACAAGCTTTATCTCTCTTTCGGCTCCTCCGCTTTGGCCTTGGTAGGCTGATAACGCTTCAGTCTCCAAATGCTATGCAGACAGATGCTCTACCTCCTTCCATCCTGCACCTTTCTCCTGTGAACTTGTCTCTGGGACAGAATGCTTTGAAGTCATGTGGCACACACACTACCTTGGATTTAACGCCTTCTTTAGCTCCGTTGCAGTTCAGCTGCGGAGGGTTGATGCGCACGTGCCCGAGTAAGGCTGCGTGCGCGCCCCTCCGTGGCTGAGCTGTGACATTTGTGCAAGTCTGAGTTTTTGTCTGTTGATATCATGTGCTTATATGCTGAGGTTTTCATTTTCTTGATCTCAAACTATGCCCCCTGCTGGGAATAGCCTGGAATTGACCTTTTCCCCCCCCCTCTCTTCTCCCAATGTTTTTTATTAATATTTAAAAAGGGGCAAAGGGGCGCTGGGTAGCTGGCAGCTCCTAGGTTCATCCCATTTCTGTGTTTCCCTGTGTTTGTTGTCTTATATGTCTTGGAAGGGATGTAACTGAAATGACATTTCATCTCGGGGATCAGTAAAGAATTCTGATTCATCAGTTGTCTGAGCTTTGATGAGACACTGGGGCTTGTCTTTCTTATTTACCGGGCTGCAGTTGCATGATTCTATAATTAAGGGAACATCTTAGGTGTACAAAAAAGTGAAAAAAAAAATCTGTACTTTGTTGTTTCATATTCTATTTGATTACAAATGATACACCTGGAATTTTCTTAATTCATTAGTTGGCAAGCTTAAGCTCTGATGATTTTTTCAAGTATTTAAGTAACAATAAAACAACAAAAAAATTGGAGCATAATTTTGTCAGCTATGTTGTGGACAAACGTTATGACTATTTTTCCAACATAAATCCATATTAAACTAAATTTAGAATTAATCAACATTTTGATGCAAGACTATGCTCCCTAGAAATGTCCCTCATCATTTATTTCACAGTTTAGACAAAATCTGAAAGAATTATGGCACAAAAATCACATGTAACACAGTTGACATTTTCTCAATTTTTTGGCTCTTGTGCTAACTGCAGACCTTGAACATGGCATCACCTGACCTCCATCACCTCACATTTCTGTGTATTTTATTTTCACATTATTATTATTTTTTTTAACATTTATGGTAAAAACACCAGAAAATGTTGGCAACACCGCTGACCAACGATTAATGCACCCCATGTACAGACAATCATTCTGATGAAATATTGATGAGGAGGAATTAAAATATACAACACTGTCTTCATGGTTCCCACCAAAAAGGACGTGACTTCAACTGGTTGAAGTCATGTGACTTTGGAGCAAACCTCTGCTGAGTTGTAGGGGTTTTTCTATGGGTAACAAGGTTAACGCTGATATCGCTGACACACAAAATGAATTATTTTATCCACATAAATTCTTTAAATAGTTTTTAAAACAGCTTTGTCATGTTTAAATGATTAGCTTGAACAAATAAAACTAAAAATAATAAACACAAACACGTATTCTAGTTCAGTCAGGACCACTTTGTCAAAAATAAACTTTATTAACTTGCACAATTTTCATTTGGCGGTATGGTTCTGTTCTGGGACTCCCTGCTCTTCCACGCGCTTGTGTGGAAAGCCTGAGGCAGGAAGAGCACACCTTCCTGCCCATCATGAGCCATCATGAACGGCATAAACAGGGAGCGCAGAAGCAAAATAAAAACCCAGACAGAGCAGAGCAAAACATGAATAAAATAACAGGAGGAGCTGGGGTGGAGGTGGGTTGTGAAGTGCCAGCAGAGGAAGCAGGAAGTAGGTTTGACAGGAGCAGCTTAAATAGCCCGCTCTAACAGCAGTTTTCCAATAGGAGGTGGACACGGGAGTCAGCCGAGCCATCAGCTGATCTGCACCGATGATGACAGCTATGTTGTTAGAGCTTGACGTCGTGACCTGCCTGAACTAACACTACACTTAATTTAGTAATGGGTACCTTTCACATTTGAAACAATATGGTGCCGATGCCCAGTACCTGGCAATCAACTGTACAAATTTTCGGTACTTTTTTTGTGTTTAGGTGGTAAAAAAAATATTAATTTGTTTAGTAATAAAATATATATATTTTTCAATTTAGCATATTTATTCTTCAATGTATAACCTTGCAATGCTGCTCCACTCCCACACAGTCACAAGGATGCGTTTAGGAACCTAAACATAGTACCTTTTGACAGAATTTGGTTGGTACCTATAAAAGTACCTAATTTGGTACCCATCCCTGATTGTAGTGTTAATTATGAAGAGCAAACTTGACATTTGTAAAATCAGACATCACAAAAACTGCAAATTCCAACACATGATTTATATTTTTAGCTAAATAAATGATGGGGCCTGTTAACTTTCTGTATAAAATAAATGTGAAATATCACCCAGGTAAAATTGATAAATGTATCCCATGGGCATGAAATGTACCCCTAATTATAGAATCACTCAGGTGAGCATCTCTTTTGATTTTGGTGCGGCTGTGCCCAGGTTAATGTCTCCCTGGGGAAACTAGTTTTAGCACATGTACCATTTTATTGATGGGCTGATCTCAGTACTTTCAAGTTGGAAACAAATAATTAAATCATTCTACGTACCCCTACACGTATGTACGATCACTGTCCTCCTCCATCTGATTAAAGGCAGAAAAAAGCCCGAAAAATAACTGAAAGAAAAAAGAAAATCCCAAAGCTTTTCACACAACAAATATTTTTGCTTTAAGGAGTTTAATGAGCAGAAGCATCACATTGCAGTTTTTTTTGCATTTGAATAGTACATTGACATTTTGATCGATAAATCCCATGTCTATTATGGCAGCTGTGATAAGAGTCAGAAAGCATGAAGATGATTTTTGTTTGTTTTTCTTTTGTGTCCTTTAACCTTAAAGAAGAGGCAGATGTTTCTCATGAAGTTACAGCTTTGCAGTTCAGTCTGCTTACAATTCCTACACTTTTCAGTTCGTAGACAACTTCACAGTCCTCAAGTTCTTTATCTATATCCTGACCGGTACTTTTCTTGGTTACTTTGAATGTTTCATAGGGAGGAATGAGCACTTCTTTCTCATGGTCTCCTAAGACTGGGTAGTTCTTCAAGTCAGCACCGAAACAGGTCTGGATTTTAAAGCAGGTTTGGTGGCCAAAGCGAGTTAAGTCTGTCTTATAAGAGCTGGAGGCAAAGGCACCAAACCGTATTCTCTCATTTACACGGCCAGTAAATGTGCTCTCAGTGCGCCTATAAGTAGTGTGGCAGTGGTGATCCTGATTTAAGATCTGTACGGCAGACGTCAAAAGAAAGTGTAAAGAGTGAAACTTGAATGTGGTTTGATAGTCAGGTCCCTGTGTCCGCACCGCGTCATTGAACATCTTGTAGATGTCATTACGACTATAAACACAGATCGCTTGCATGTGAGCTTTAGTGAGGGCCTTATCCTCTCCATCTGGTTTCTTTGTAGCACACTTAGCCGCTCTAGACCAAGCTTTTTTAAACTCTTGATTTCGCATTTCTTTTCTTAAGTAATTCTTCTGGACTTTCTCCATCATTTCTGTTTGGCAGCCAAAGTACATGTCATCAATCGAGTCTTCGACCATGCTCAACGGGATGCCCTTGGGAACTTGTTGAGGGATTCTGAATGGGACCTGAAAAATGGAACAAAGATTATCATGAGGAGCAGATTCATTGCTTTTACTTGACTTAATGTTTATCGAACGAACCCTCTCAAAAGTGAGGCGTCACCTGCAGAGCTTTATAAGTTTCAATACAGACAACACGCACCAACATCAGCGAGCTCATGCATAGAGCAGAGAATCACAGTTTGTGATGTATCTGACCACTCACAGGACAAAATCAGCAGAGCTGAGATGTACTGGATTGTTCACAGGGCTCACCAAACTGACAGAAAGTTTCCTACGGGAACTTTATTTTGAAAAATCTCAATCTAATTTAAAATTGAATTCATGAACAAAAATCAACAACTGGTAAAAATGTGTTCAATATCATTCCAAACATTTCAACATACTGCTGTTGTTCTGTAACTAGGGGAGGGTATGGAAAACCGGTTCCTGTTAAGAATTGATAAGAAATGTTTCAGTCCATGGACATTAGCCTCTGTGCTTAGCAATTCCCATATTGATTATTTACATTATGCCGGAGCTGCCGGACTTTCTATCGATTATTTTGCCCCAGCTATCTTAGCGTAGCATTTGGAAAACAGTTTCTTTGATTCAGAAATTTTCACTTGAGGTTTTCCTGAAGAATTAAACACAAATCTCTCACAAGAGATTTCTACTCAATATATTCAACATGTTGTATATCTCTTTATGTACCAAAAATGATATAAACAAAATTGCGCTAGCTTGATGCTAATGTAAAATGTATTGATATGCTATCAGTTATTATACATCGGTAGAACTTTGTGTTTACAGCAGAATTTGAGCTTCCATCACTGAAATACATCACAGTTACTCTTTGTAAAGAATACTGAGAACTCCAAATGTCAAAACACTCACAGGCAAAGGAAAGAAAAAAGTTACACACAGGCTCATGGCTGCTTCGTAACTACGGCAAGGTTCCAAACTACTCATAGCTCGGCTATAAACACTTTGAGACACTAGATGGCCTTCTTCAGTCAATGGATGGTATGCACATGATGTCACAGCAAGCAGAAGTCACTGAGGTTACGCCCGCTGAGTGGCAGAAAGAGGGCGATAAGTGGCAGCGTTGGCTTAAATACCGTCCAGACTCTAAGACAAAATCAAAAAATGGGGAAGAGCTGTTGCTCAATTGAGTGAACTCACAGGTTTGAAAAGCAATCAGAGCTATCTTTTGACAGGCTACTGGAAGACAAAGAGAAGAGAAACTGATGGATTGATGCAATTTACAGAAACAATCCAGGCAACTATAGCTGGATTTGCGGTTCCCATTTTGTGTCAGTTAACGTGAATTTATGCTGTATTTATGGGGTAAATCATTCCCTAAATTACAAAATCTCTAAATGTTAGCATTTTTTCATTCATCAGATTTTTCATAACTGAAACATTTTTGTCTTTGTATGATTATGAACATTTTGCTCTACATGATTGGTGAACTAACTCAAACGGGCTAATCCAGTTTTCTAAATGGGGGAAAACTACAGCGCGAAAAGCTGTAGCTGTGTCGTATAAAGTATTTGATACTAAATATACTTAAACTAAACGCGTAGACTAAACGTTCATCAATAATACAGTCTTTGTTAAATTCCAAAAGTACAAATAGATAATACGTGTATTCACATGGGTAAATACACTTAATACTGTAAATTGAATCATGTAGAGGCTTTTGTAGCTTTCAGGCTTTACATTGTGTGTTTTCCTGACGCTGAAATCAGGTACGAAGTCAGGATATGATTTCTGTCCACATATCAATGTTCATGGATGCCTGGTTTTTTGGCAGCTTTAACAAATCAATGTCGAGTCCAACTCTCCATGATTCGATGTTATCTTCCACTTTTAACCGGTCTCGTTATGTTTACTGTCACTCTCCGCGATGCTAAGTGGGGTTTGTTTTGCCACTCAGTGCGACTGAAGTGGGCGTGTCCCAGAGGGGAAGTGATGTAAATGCATGCCCTCTATAACATATAATTGAACCGCACATCAACTTCACATGACTTATTTTTGTTCATTTATGTCCAGAGTTAATCAGATATAGTAACCAATTTTGTTTTTATTTACTTAAGAACCCAATTAAAAGTTGTTGATTGAGAAAACCTGGAAAGCTACTTTTTGTTCAGAGAAAATTTACAGGAGAAATTGATAGAGGAATTGATAAAGAACCAGATGGATAAGCAGATTCCATAAGGGTATTTGGTATCAATCAAGTATTATCAACACCCATCCCTACTTATATCACAGGTAACGATGGGAAAACACTTGGTCTCTTTTTAAATGGTCAAAATGAATAGATAAACAAATAAGTAAATTAAAATAAAGAAAAACAGGTTCTATTGTTCTCTATTATCAGAGTTGGACCAATACATTTTTTTCAGGGCCAATACCGATCATCAGTCATCAAGGAAGCTGATAACCGATATTTGGGGCCAATATTCATTTGCAGTCAAAGTGAAAATATTGGTTCAAAATGTCTCAGCATGTCACCAAACAGATGGTACTGTGGGTGGGACAACGCTAAAGACACAGCAGAGACTGCAGACAGAGAGGTGAGGCTATACTGGAGCCAAAACAGCACAGTCTTAGATTTAATTTCTTATCGGTCACAGGAAAAAAAAGGCCAATGCTAAATATTGGCACCGATAACCAGCCTGGCTGATTATCAGTCCATCCCTATCTAATATTACAGGTGTGTTTAAAATATGTCTTGAACCTGACCTTCTAAAAAGTTAAGTTCTGCTCCATTCTGCTGTTGTCATTTGTTGTTGCTTGTTGACATTTTTAAGATTGTTCAATGATTTTTTGATTGTGCTTCTCTTACCGCCAAGAAGTCTGCAGGTAGCATCCAGCCAAAGAGGAAGAACAGAGGAACCAAAGTCAGCATGTTGATCTTCCTCACTGAGTCAAGGGAACTGATGAATCTGAATGAAAAAAAAAAATCAAAAATCAAAGAATGGAGTGTGTAAAGTTAGACACAAAGCCAAATCAAACAAATCATCAGTATGGGTTGAAAAAGTTAATCCTGGTAAATATTTATCTGAAGGCTCAACTTACGGGTCTTTAGACAGAGGTGATGCTCAGCATGGTGCTCTCAGCTTGGTGCATTTTGATATAGGGGTCCACGTGTCCCAGCAGATCACAAGTCCTCCCACACACTTTAAAAAACTCACCGCAAAGACACCTGAAGGTGTGAGTGTGATCAAGAATGAGTGTGACTATGGTTCGCAATTTACTGAACAAATCTTTAACCAATACTTGGTCAGATGTACGGTAAGATTAGGTAACTGTGGTGATGTGTTGTTATTTGTCATAAAAAATATCTTTAGCTTAGCATAAGGAACTCTGACTCATTCTTTCTCAGCATGATGGACAGCAGCGAGGAGTTTAAAAACTGATGCCGTGGTTTCATTCCCACATTTGAGCAAGCAAAACAAAAAATGTGGAAATCTGTTAAAAAAAGATTATTAAAAACAACAACACAGAGAAAAAATTGTATATTCAACCACTAAAACACATTTAGCGTTCATACAGGAAAGTAAAGAAAACTGTGGTTTGTCAAAAAAAAAGTGCTTTAATATTTTTCTTGTTTTTTTGTACAACAGTACAGAGTTCATAAATACCATCAACAATAATATTTTACCACTACAGCTATCATTAAAAGCTTGTACATACTGGTGGATGAACCACCACAGAGACACAAAACCACAATATGCTTCACACATTCACAGCCTGCCTCTTTCTCACTTCGCTTCGACAACACTTATGACGCCTTTTCACCTCTGAGACTTTTTCACATCACTAAAGTGAAAGATTTGCAGCACCTCAGTTAGTGTTGCCTCCTGTGTGAGCTAAATTTAGTGACTTGTGCATTTTACAGATGTTAAACAGATGACTTTAGCTGCGTTTCCACCAAGCAGTCCGGGTCGGTTCAGTACGGTTTGGGACATTTGGTTCACTTAAGCCACATCCCGTTTGCGTTTCCACAGCAAACTGTGCCTCTCATGGTGGGCGGCGTGTAAGCCGGATGATGAAAGCCGCAGCTGTTAAATAATAGTGTGACCCCATAGCAGTGCGACACAGTTTACCCCACTAATAAATCAAACAAAGAAGAAATACACGTCACAGTAAACAAAGAGCACAGATGAAGACATGCAGCATTTCGTCCTCTCTGTGATTTTCATGTAGCTCTTTGATACAAAGAACAATCAAGCTTTGTTTCAGAGAAGACTGTGAGCCACCAGGAGAAATGCAGCCGCTGTCACACAGGAAGTGATGATTATCTTGATCAATCAACGGCCTGCAGTGTTGTGGCTCCACCTTCAGAGAGCAGATCGGTTTTGTCTGGCACCCATACGAAAGGGTACCAAAAAGTGGGACAGCTCGTCTCAGTTATTTGGGGCTCTGTCGCGGGATAAGACTGTGGAAACACTGTAAAATGCGTGCAGTGCCGAGACGAGACGAACTGAACTGAACTGCTTGGTGGAAATGCAGCTTTTGTGTATGTTGAAGTCCAGGGAAAACAACTTTCCAACTCAGATTTACAATATGATATGGCAGAGTTGGAATGGAGGACATCATATGCAACTCTTTCAGACTCTGTATTAGAAAGGAATGAAAAAAGGGAGTTTAGTGTGACTAGGTTCAACAAAAAACAAAAATAAATCTTTGAAAGCGATTGAGATACATCGACAAATAACTTCGTAATAATAACATAAATAATGATAATAATAACTATCTAAATCATAACAACAACAATAATAATAATAATGTATTATTTTTATTATGAACAAACACATAATATAGTAATTTAGTAGTTATTATAACAATAGCAGTTATAATGATAACTAAATATTAAAGTAATGGGATTAGCCATTAGCCTCCAGAACCTGTTTCTCTCACATCCTACTCTACGTGCAGTCTTATCACTGAGTCGAGGCCCATGGGGCTGACAGAGCAGTCTCTTTGTGTCCCACCAGGGCAGATAGAAGTTCACAGATGCAGCGCAATAGGTGTGAAAAAAAGAAGCAACACCTTAAAGAGCTGCAACTCTGAGTCACGCCAGTGGTTTTTGTGTGAAGCCCCAGTTTGCAGGTCATTGTTTTCCCCTGAAGCAAGGTTTGGCAACTAGTCTTCTGTGGTTGATGAAATAGGGTGGGTTTAAAGAGAAAAATGTCACATTCATGGCTTCCACTTTCCATCTCTGAGCAGAAACAGTTGCACAAACAGAGCCTGCCCTACTTGTCTCTCTGAGGGGCATATGCACAAATTATGCAATCTGAAACCTTCTGTTTCACTTATTCATGTCTGAATCACTAATTACACTATCGGCACACATTGTATGGGGGGCTACGTCCATTAATTGTACACCCAAAGCTACGTACACAACTTTTTTTTAAAAGCTTGCTTTTAACAGACACTTTCATAGTCTGACCAAGAGAGATGGGGTGGGGGAGGTGTGAAGTCAGCCCTACAAACTAGCAAAAGCTGGCAGCTGTCAGTATACACTACATTTATATATATATATATATATATATATATATATATATATATATATATATATATATATATATATATATATATATATATATATATATATATATATATATATATATATATATATATATACATATATATATATATATATATATATATATATACATATATATATATATATATACATATATATATATATATATATATATATATATATACATATATATATATATATATATATATATATATATATATATATATATATATGTATATATATATATATATATTTATATATATATATATATATATATATATATATATATGTATATATATATATATATATATATATATATATATATATATGTAATGGGTGAATTTAAATTAGAATATTGTCTTACAAATGTGGCACCATTCAGAAGTGAAATAACTGGCTTTTTAATAGTTTAACTGTTATTGCCATAAAGCATTTTTTATATCCCAGTCTAGGGGGACAAGGGACACAACATTTTGACCCTCTCCACTCTCTCACTCCTATCAAAGGTCAGTGAGACAGAGTTTACCGAAAACCAACTAGCAGTTTATTGTGACTCGTATGAGAGCAACGCCTAACATAACAAACAGAAACTCTCTGATATCTAACTTACCACCTCACAACAAGTCAGAAAACAAAAGACAGATTTCTTCCTGACTAACCCTCAAACAGGAGAATAACAGAAATGTCAAAATTAAGAAGCTTCACTTTCCTGCTTAAACTGCTCTTTCTACGAACAGTTACTAACAATCCTTCAACTTTTCACTGACACCAGTGGATCTTTGTTTGGAGCTGCAGATGTGACAATAAGGGGGTGTGGCTTAAAAAGCAGTTACTTCCAAAGCGCCTTCAGTCATGCCAACAGAGAAGCCAGTCCACATGGAGACCCAAACTTCATTCTCCACCTGCAGCACATACACTTATACACACTGACGTAGTGAAGAAGAGAGGCAAAATGCTCAAAATGCACACACACACACACACACACACACACACACACACACACACACACACACACACACACACACACACACACACACACACACACACACACACACACACACACACACACACACACACACGACAAAGGGCCTTGACAAGTTTTTACATCAAATGAAACTTTTAGCATCAGTTTCCAATACACAACTTTGAACCTTCCACTCTACAACAACATTATAGTTCAATGGAGTCCTAATTAGAGTACACTGCAAAAACTGGCATTTAAGAAAAGTTTATGTGGTAATAAATAATAATAATAATAGCAAAAACAACAACAACAACAATAACAATAATAATAAAAATAATAATAATAATAAATAATAATATAAATAAAAATAAAAATAATAATAATAATAATAATAATAATAATAATAATAATAATAATAATAATAAACTTTATTAATTTAGCACCTTTAAAATAAAAAATTTACACAGTGCTTTGACGGATAAAAACACGACACAAAAAAAATCTAATATAATTAAAAAAGGGAAAAACATCAGGTGAAGAAAGGGGAGAGGGTTCTGTGAGAGAGATAAAAGAAATAACATTTATTTGTAATATGAAGTCTTATTATGTCTTATTAGACTTAATATGAGCTACATTAATCTGAGAAGGCCCCAAAAATACGTAATAACACAAGAAAATGTAAGTAAAAGTTAGGCCTGAGCTGTTTGCAACTTAAAAATCTTCATGAGAGGGAAAGAAAAAAAAGAACTTTTTATTTTTTTATAAGATATTAAATTCAGGCCTCAGTTCAGTTCATCTATCAATATCTCAAAACCTGACATTTTCTGGACTTGTCAAGTGATTGTTGCTATGGGGCCAGAACACTGACAGTGAGATTTGGTACTGAAAAAGAAACTTGGCATTGTAGAAAAAGTTGAATTAAATCTGAAAGTGAAATTGGCGCTGTAAAATGTTGAATTAAAAACAAAATATAGACTTAAAAAAAGACTATTTTTTGAGGATTTTTTAAATGTTATTATGTGTTATTCGTCGCGCACACTGGCCTTCAATGAGCTGATAAGGGGGGATACTTCAGGGCCAGTCCGAAAAGTCATTACATTCACACATTTCCTAAAACACTGCATGCAAAAAAATAAAAGTAAAAGACTGACCCTGTCATTCATACATGGATCCTCAAGACTGTCGTTTAGGCTCCTGTATGGCAGCTCATACAACTGTCAGTGGTGCTTGTGGCTGTTGAGGAGCTGACTGTACCTGGTGTACTGCTGGTAAACATCAGGGCAGGTTATTTTGACTTTTTTCTCGCCATTTTGACTTTAATCTCGACATTGCTCCATCAAAAATAGCCCTAGTGCAACACACTCTCTGTCGGTTTGGGAGTTTGAGGTGAACTTGCATCCCTAATTGTCTAGAGTTCGACCACAGCCACAGGGGCAACAAGTTGCTGGTTGCCGACAGATGCTGCTCTCCTTTCCTGAAAACCTGGAAGCGAATTCTTGCGTTTCAAGCCCCGCCCCCAACCCTCATCCCTCCCCTCCATGTCAAAACACTGCCAGTAAGTTGAAACTGAAAAAAGAGAATCAAAAACTGAAAACCTGTGCTTGAAAAAAAAAAGTGTAAAATCATATCTTAATATTGGCTTTGAAAAACACATCATAACCTAAAAAAGTACTCAAAAAGTCTTTTTTAATGTCTCTATTTTATTTTTCAATTGACTTTTTCTACAATGCCAAGTTGCTTTTTCAATACCAAACCTTAGCACTTCCTTAGTCTTGTATTTTTGCAGTGCACAGACTGAGGATTTACTGATCTAACTTTGCAGCTTGGCAGTTCAGAGTGCTGCAGAATCCTACACTCTCCAAGACGTAGACGGTCTTACAGTCGCTCAGGTTTCCAAGTCTTCTTGTTATTTTTGAAATCTTGAACATCTCATACGGTGGGATGAGCACCTCTTCCTCTTTATCTTTTAAATGTGGGTATTTCTTCAGATAGGCACCGTAGCAGGTCTTGATTTCAAAACAGGAAGTATCCCCGAAATGTCGGAGTTGTGCGCTCTTGGAGCTCGAGGTGAAGAAACCAAAGCGGATCATTTGGTTTTCTTTGCCTGTGAATTCAGTTTTGGACCTACGGTAACTCGTGAAGCACTTTCTGTTGCTGTGAAGTATCTGAATCGCTGATGTGAGCCAGAAATGTAAAGAGTGAAATTGGAAGGTGGTGCTGTATTCTGCTCTCTTAGTTTGGACTGCAGTGTTGAACAGGCCGTAAAACCCTAAATAACCAGACGTGTACAGACAGATTGCCTGGAAGTGCTCCTTGGTCAGGAGCTTGTCCTCCTTGTCTTTGAGTTTCAGATTCCTCCTTGCGCACTTTTCTGCATTTCTCCAGGCTTTTTCAAATTTCCCTTTGTGCTCTTTGGGGAGGTACACATGTTTGACTTTTTTCTCCATCTCCTCCCGGCAGTCAGAGTACATGTCGTCAACAGAATCAGGAACCATGCTCAGAGGGACGGCTTCCTCATATGTGCTGCTGATGATCTGGAGAGGAAGAAATGAGAAGGTGAGGGTGAAACATCAAGATCAGAGGTCTGCGACTTTTACCTTCAAAGGAGCCATTTTGCCTCAGATTACCTGGATTAAAGTCATTTCAGAGCCACAAAATCTACTTTATCTTAACAACAAAGACCAAAGAGTCTGTAAAATTCTATACAAAGTTAAAATCTAGTAAATAATTATTTATTTGAGTTCAGAATTTTTTTTTTGTTTTTGCTTTATAAAATTGTACATGTGATATATTGGATTTTTATGTTTTACAAATTTGCAAATATTTAAAAACAAAATTAAAAATAAAAAAATGAAAAAATTTGGAAATTATAAAAATAGCAAAAATAAAAAAAAATGAAATTTTTGGAATTTTATAAAAATGCAAAAATAAAAAATGGTAAAATTAAACAATTTTTTAAAAATTTCCAAATATTGCAAATATTTCAAACATTTATTGATATTTCATAAAGTGGTAGTCTTAATTGACAGATGTGGTGCATATTTAGTTCAACAAAATGTTAACAAATGTTTTTGTTTAATGTCAGTGTTTTTCATTATTTACACCCTCTGTAAGAAAAATATAAATTCATTTTTCAATAATATTATTTAAAGCTACGAGGAGCCACTGCAGAGGAGTATGAGATCTGCAGGTTGTAGTCCAGAGTAGCTTTCTGTTCTCCTCTAATTTTACCAACACATTTTACCTGTGAGGTCAATTCCAGACAATGATTCACAGAAAGTTCTTGAACAAGTTCATCAGTTGAATGCATAAAGAGCCCATCTGTGAGTTGACCTGTCCTCTAGCGCCAACATCAGGCCAAACTTTTAGCTAGAATGAATGTATCTTAAAAAGTTTTTATTCAAAGCTTCTTAAATTTATGAGCACAAGACAATACACCCTACTGGTTTCAAATTACAATATATATATAAATATATATATATATATATATATATATATATATATATATATATATATATATATATATATATATATATATATATATATATATATATATATATATAAAATTCTTTTTTTCTTTTTTCTTTTCTTTTTTTCTTTTTCTTCCCCCAAAGAAAAGTTTGAGGTGGGCCTGTCAGAAAGCGAGTGGGTCTTCCTCATATGTGCTGCTGATGATCTGGAGAGGAAGAAATGAGAAGGTGAGGGTGAAACATCAAGATCAGAGGTCTGCGACTTTTACCTTCAAAGGAGCCATTTTGCCTCAGATTACCTGGATTAAAGTCATTTCAGAGCCACAAAATCTACTTTATCTTAACAACAAAGACCAAAGAGTCTGTAAAATTCTATACAAAGTTAAAATCTAGTAAATAATTATTTATTTGAGTTCAGAATTTTTTTTTGTTTTTGCTTTATAAAATTGTACATGTGATATATTGGATTTTTATGTTTTACAAATTTGCAAATATTTAAAAACAAAATTAAAAATAAAAAAATGAAAAAATTTGGAAATTATAAAAATAGCAAAAATTAAAAAAAATGAAATTTTTGGAATTTTATAAAAATGCAAAAATAAAAAATGGTAAAATTAAACAATTTTTTAAAAATTTCCAAATATTGCAAATATTTCAAACATTTATTGATATTTCATAAAGTGGTAGTCTTAATTGACAGATGTGGTGCATATTTAGTTCAACAAAATGTTAACAAATGTTTTTGTTTAATGTCAGTGTTTTTCATTATTTACACCCTCTGTAAGAAAAATATAAATTCATTTTTCAATAATATTATTTAAAGCTACGAGGAGCCACTGCAGAGGAGTATGAGATCTGCAGGTTGTAGTCCAGAGTAGCTTTCTGTTCTCCTCTAATTTTACCAACACATTTTACCTGTGAGGTCAATTCCAGACAATGATTCACAGAAAGTTCTTGAACAAGTTCATCAGTTGAATGCATAAAGAGCCCATCTGTGAGTTGACCTGTCCTCTAGCGCCAACATCAGGCCAAACTTTTAGCTAGAATGAATGTATCTTAAAAAGTTTTTATTCAAAGCTTCTTAAATTTATGAGCACAAGACAATACACCCTACTGGTTTCAAATTACAATATATATATATATATATATATATATATATATATATATATATATATATATATATATATATATATATATATATATATATATATATAAAATTCTTTTTTTCTTTTTTCTTTTCTTTTTTTCTTTTTCTTCCCCCAAAGAAAAGTTTGAGGTGGGCCTGTCAGAAAGCGAGTGGGTCTGGGATTGTTGGACCCACCTGTGACACCTTGGAAAAAACCATCATACTAATTTTATGCTTACTGAACGGTTCCCATCATGTTAGGGAAAAGTGGAGAGCAGTAGTAGACTGAAGTTACCGTTTTGGAGAGCAGGGGCTGCACACAGAAAATCAGCAACACTGGAGCAAAATGGAGGATGTTCCTCTTCATCACTGCAGTTACAAACAGCAAACAGCTTCTAAAATTCAACACACAGAACACAAACACAACAAACACCAGCCTTTACATCCAACACAGGTGATATTACATCAAGTTTTTCACTTCGTACTCTTTGAGTTTTAAAAAAAGTGACTTACATTTTGCAAAACTCACCAGACTTTGAGACGAACAGAACCTCTCTGCTCAAACCTTATGGCAGGGAATGAGGTGTCAGAGAAGTTTAAAGACCTGTACCCCCTCTCTGGTCCGGAACAAGTCACAGAAAACCAAAACCACTAGGACACGCATTTTGCACATTCTCATGTTCTAGTTTTTGATGTGGTTTTGAGAGTCTGCCTGTCACCTTTACATTGTGGTTTTTTATGCAAGCATGCTACTTCCTTTGAAAGAAGAGAGGTAGCCTACACATTTACCTGAGAATAGAAACATCCTCCCTGAGAAACACTCAGCTGGACTCTCAGACCAATGAGTGACAACCTGAAGAGCAAGCTTTGAATTATAAACGACAACAAGACGAAAAGCTGTACCCTTCAATAAGGGCTTTCCAAACTAGTTAACCCCACTTAGTCAAGTCAAGTCAGCTTTATTTATAGAGCACCTTCAAGAAGACAGCAGTCGATCAAAGTGCTGTACACAAATACAAAGAAACAAGTTAATATAACAATAAAAACAATAAAAAGATAGAAAAACATTGTAATAAAACAATAAAAATTTATAAACTAAAAACTAAGGTGCCTGTGTTTTATATTATTGATGAAACGCCAGGGAGAAAAAGTGGGCCTTCAAGGAGGATTTAAAAATCTCTATGGTCGGGGAGGCTCTTATATGGATGGGGAGACTGTTCCACAGTCCGGGGGCAGCCGCTGCAAAGGCCCTGTCACCTCTCCACTTGAGTCTGGTTTTGGGAACCTCCAACAGCAGCTGGTCAGAAGACCTAAGGGCTCTGGTTGGGGAGTAGAGATGTAGCATTTCAGACAGGTAGAGAGGGGCAAGACCACTGAGGGCTTTAAAAGCGATTAAAAGAATTTTAAAATCAATGTGAAAACGGACTGGGAGCCAGTGGAGGGACGCCAAGACTGGTGTAATGTGGTCGCGCTTTTTCTTTCCAGAGAGGAGTCGAGCAGCAGCGTCTGGATGAGCTGAAGGCGGTTAATTAATGACTTATCCATGCCAATGTCTAAAGAGTTACAGTAGTCAAGTCTACATGTAACAACTAACAGACGGAGTTGAAGAAGCTAGCTTTAACAACGGCACTGATCTGCTTGTCAAAGTTAAAATGGTTATCTAGGATGACACCAAGGTTCCGAACTTTAGTCTGAATGTTAGAACGCAAGGGGCGCAGATTTTCTGCAAAGCAGGCCATTGTGGGGGTGTATCCTCCAAAGAAAATGCTCTCTGTCTTAGATTCATTGAATTTAAGAAAATTTTCCCTCATCCAAGCCCTGACATCACTGAGGCAATTGAGAAAAGCCTGCACAGTGTCCTGGCCTAGCGATCTTAGCAGCATGTATATTTGAACATCATCAGCAAAACAGTGAAAAGAGATTTTATGCTTCTGAAAGACATCCCCAAGTGGCAACATGTACAGAAGGAAAAGGATAGGACCTAGGATGGATCCTTGAGGGACTTAAACCCCTCATCCCTGTAGTTATTAACCCGTTAAAGGCCTCTTTCCTGATGTGCTGAAACACTACATGCCTCTGCTTGTGTTGCGTTACCAACACCTTCCAGCAGATGGCAGCATTGTCCAATAAATCAGGCCTGAATCATTGCCTTTCTTTGCCTCTGTCTGAGCTTCTGTGTGTGTGTGTGTGTGTGTGTGTGTGTGTGTGTGTGTGTGTGTGTGTGTGTGTGTGTGTGACTGTTGAAAATGTGTGGCTGAGTCTTACGCCTACAGAATTTTGATTATTTTCAATTTTATCCTCTGTTGAGGCAACACGGTGAGACAGGGTTAGAGGGGAGGAGGCGGGCCGTGGTGGAGAGATACGGAGAGGAAAGAGAAGGAATAGATTTAAGAAACAGAGACAGGGAGTGGAGATACAAGATGCGCTGTTAATAAGTGATATGTCGGGAGGAGGGTTGTGTTGTTCTTCTTTATTTGTTGTTGAGAAAAAGGTAGCCATCCGTCAGAGCACTGAACCAGCAGGCCTGAATGTGCAGAGGACGCCAGGTGTGGAGATCCTGGAGACAGGAGCACGGAGTGAAGTAAGAGTGCAACAAACGGGGGATGTGAAGACGGTAAGACAGAGGTTTGGGTTCAGATTAGCAGCAGAGGGATACGGCAAAGGAAGAGTGAGAGCAAGGAGACGTGCAGCAGAGGGTAAGAGCTGCACCAAGGTAGAAGTGTGAGTGTATGTCCCACGCTGAGATAAGAAGCAGCGTGTGAAGCTAAAAAATAGAGAGGGATGGAAAGTCAAAACACAGAGTACATATCACTGACAGAGCTCAGAGAAAAATAGGTGGTGAGGAAAAAGGAAAGTCTCAAGAGATTATGATATAAGGGAAGAGAGCGCTGTGAGGAAGAGGAGAAGAAGAGTGGGATGTGGAGAGATATCAGGAAGAGGATGAGACAACTGAGATGAAAAGATGAGAGGCTGCAAGTCTACAAAGTTTGAGAACACGAAGGAAATCTGAGGAAATCTGTCTCATCTCAAAAAGTGATCAGTTTGGAGCACATTCAGATCCCAGTTTCCAAAAAAAGCAGGTCTATGTTTTGATCCTTTGAGTTATTTCAGATCAGCGGATAACGCCATTGATGGACAGACACAAAGGAGGGGAAGTTCCTGTCCAGAAAATGGAGGAGATGCTGATGTTAAAGTTAAAAATAGGTCAACCTGAAGATGCATTTCCAAAGCCTGGAGAAGGAGGGCGCCACATTGGAAACACTGGCTTCAACTAACTTCTGACTGAAGGTGGTGTTAAATCCATACCCCCACTTCATGATTAACAGTGAAATTCAACAATAGTAGAAGCCCTGTTGGAAATGCTGACTCACTCTTACCCCTTTTCCACCAAGCTGGTTCCAGGGCTGGTTCAGAGCTAGAGCCAGACTTAGCACCAGGTCTTTGGTTTTCCACAGACTAAGCACCGGTTGCTGGCTCTGAAAACTGGTGCTTGGCAAACACCAACTCTTTGCTGGGCCAGCAGGAAGAACCACGTTACGTTGGGGGCTACGGGCTTACGTCAGGAGGTGGGGGTGGGATTATTGACAGAGAAGACGAGTTTGGAGTAAGCGAAACAACAGAAGAAGAAGAAGATAAGTTAATAAGCTGACACCCATTTGTGGAAAAGCAAACTGTTCTTAACCGGTTCTCACTTGAACCAACTGCAAACCAGCTCTAGCACCAGCCCTAGAACCAGCTTGGTGGAAAAGGGGTGTCTGAGGTACACACCAAGCCGGGTATTTTCAAAAATGAATATCCTCCTTGTTAAAAAAAATAAATAAAACTTTTGTCCTCACAAAACTGGGCAAATCTGCAGCTCGTAACATGCCAAACCCATACGTGGCAGTGTTTTTCAGACGTGACATCTGTGTAAGCCAATCAGAATGAGCTCTTGTCATTCAGCCACGATGTTTGAGAACCAAAAAACTCTGTTTTTCTGCGTTTACATCAAACCATGAAACCAGAGGTTTCCTGAATCTTCACCTGTTAACCGGTGACTCTCAGCCGTTACCGTATTTTCCGCACTACAAGACGCTTCTGAGTATAAGGCGCACCTTCAATGACTGGCCTGTTTGAAAACTGTTTTCATATATAGGGCACATCGCATAATAAGGCGCATAGAATAGAAGCTACAGTAGTGGCTGGGGTTGTGTTATACATCCACTAGATGGCGCTGTGCTAAAGGGAATGTCAACAAAACATTCAATAAGTCAGTCAAACTCAGGCTACATCCACACCGAGCCAAACATTTTCGGTAGCACTTTAGATTACAGCCCGCGTCTTACAGTGTAGTTTCCCGTCTCTTACAGTGTAGTTTCCTCAACTGTAGGGGTAACTCTCACACATGTACCTTGACATTTTGCGGTACCTATCGGGTAGTTACGCTCTCGTCTTTCAGTGTAGTTTCCCGTCTCTTACAGTGTAGTTTCGTCAACTGTAGGGGTAACTCTCACACATGTACCTTGACATTTTGCGGTACCTATCGGGTAGTTACGCTCTCGTCTTACAGTGTAGTTTCCCGTGTCTTACCATGAACTTGTCAAAACAGTGTAATTTTCCTGGGCGTATGCTTTTGCTGTTAATGTGCCACTTCCTCTTAACAATTAGTATTGTGAATAAAGTAGACCAATGATGAACCTAAACACTGTAATGTATTGATGAGTATGTGTTTCACACAATAATGATAAGACTTGCAGATGTAAAAAAAAAAAAACTTTATTTTTTTAAACACACAGAGACCCCACATAGTAATTCACCTTTTAAGTAACCCGGCCATTAAGTTAACACTAGCCACTGCTTACTGTCTAACTGTCCAGTACTTCCACTGCGACAACCCACTACTTTACCTGTAACTACTGGTCAACAACTGGAACCGGGCTGGATTATAAAGTGCACACTTGTTGGCTTTACTTACTGTGTAACTACCCACTACTTTACCTGTAACTACTGGTCAACAACTGGAACCGGGCTGGATTTTAAAGTGCACACTTGTTGGCTTTACTTACTGTGTAACTACCCACTACTTTACTGTAACTACTGGTCAACAACTGGAACCGGGCTGGATTTTAAAGTGCACACTTGTTGGCTTTACTTACTGTGTAACTACCCACTACTTTACTGTAACTACTGGTCAACAACTGGAACCGGGCTGGATTTTAAAGTGCACACTTGTTGGCTTTACTTACTGTGTAACTACCCACTACTTTACCTGTAACTACTGGTCAACAACTGGAACCGGGCTGGATTTTAAAGTGCACACTTGTTGGCTTTACTTACTGTGTAACTACCCACTACTTTACTGTAACTACTGGTCAACAACTGGAACCGGTCTGGATTTTAAAGTGCACACTTGTTGGCTTTACTTACTGTGTAACTACCCACTACTTTACTGTAACTACTGGTCAACTACTGGAACCGGGCTGGATTTTAAAGTGCACACTTGTTGGCTTTACTTACTGTGTAACTACCCACTACTTTACTGTAACTACTGGTCAACAACTGGAACCGGGCTGGATTTTAAAGTGCACACTTGTTGGCTTTACTTACTGTGTAACTACCCACTACTTTACTGTAACTACTGGTCAACTACTGGAACCGGGCTGGATTTTAAAGTGCACACTTGTTGGCTTTACTTACTGTGTAACTACCCACTACTTTACTGTAACTACTGGTCAACAACTGGAACCGGGCTGGATTTTAAAGTGCACACTTGTTGGCTTTACTTACTGTGTAACTACCCACTACTTTACTGTAACTACTGGTCAACAACTGGAACCGGGCTGGATTTTAAAGTGCACACTTGTTGGCTTTACTTACTGTGTAACTACCCACTACTTTACCTGTAACTACTGGTCAACAACTGGAACCGGGCTGGATTTTAAAGTGCACACTTGTTGGCTTTACTTACTGTGTAACTACCCACTACTTTACCTGTAACTACTGGTCAACATCTGGAACCGGGCTGGATTATAAAGTGCACACATGTTGGCTTTACTTACTGTGTAACTACCCACTACTTTACTGTAACTACTGGTCAACAACTGGAACCGGGCTGGATTTTAAAGTGCACACTTGTTGGCTTTACTTACTGTGTAACTACCCACTACTTTACCTGTAACTACTGGTCAACATCTGGAACCGGGCTGGATTTTAAAGTGCACACTTGTTCGCTGTACTTAATGTTTAACTACCCTCTACTAGTGTGCATTTTATAATCTAGTCGAGTTCCAGGTGTTGACCAGTAGTTACAGGTAAAGTGCTGGGTTGTTGCAGTGGAACTGTTGAAGCTAGTGACATCTATGTTTCTATGATGAATAATGCTTGGACACTTTATCCATACAGATACTCCGGTCAGAGAGTAAAGGCAGATACACAGTTCACAGTTCAGTCTTTTATGTATCCTTTAAGAAACAGCATTACAGCAACGGCCGGATGCATGGAGAATGAATGAACGAAGAGGATGAATAATGTGTGTGACATCAACGTCCAACAGCCACTTATCAGTAGTGCATCTCAACAGGGTTGGCAGTGTATGGTATCTGAAACAATAAATAACAGAAGGTGAATCAAAGACAGTGTCTACCAGACGTTAATGATGCGCCCACTAGCTATTTAGCATTAGCAGTGCAACGTAAGGGAAATAAGAGCCAAAATTCCTGCCACATAAACAAACAAACTAAATGTTTATTCCCCTCTCAACACTCCTTAAAGATAACTTGTAAGCTATT
This sequence comes from Halichoeres trimaculatus, assembly GCF_033239565.1. Lineage (NCBI taxonomy): Eukaryota > Metazoa > Chordata > Actinopteri > Labriformes > Labridae > Halichoeres > Halichoeres trimaculatus. The sequence goes on along the minus strand of NW_027437180.1, from coordinate 42,174,248 downwards.
AAAGTACTTACTTCCTCAAGAATGCATCACTGATAACTTATAAGATGTTTTGAAGATGCTTTTAAACAATCGCGGACTCCCCGTTCGGGATATACAACTTTTAGGACCCCAAGCTGCCCGCATAAAGGCATGAACGCAAATACGCAAAATCCTAAGGACCCCGGTCTGCCCTCCAAGTTGCCTGAATAAAATTATATACAAAATGCTTACAACACATCAACGAAGAACAGAGGCAATTTATAACAGAAAATACTGGATAGTTAGCCAGTAAGCAAAGACAAGTGTGATCTTAATGGATCAGTAACTTAAAAGGAGAATTACAATGTGGGGTCTCTGTGTGTATAAAAAAATAAAGATATTTTATACGTCTGAATATCATTATTATGTGAAACCCATACTCATCAATACATTACAGCTTTTAACTTTATCATTGGTCTACATAATCTTTATCCATGCTGATTCTTAAGAGGAAGTGATACATCAAGGTTTGCATAGTTAGAGCATATGTCCAGGAAAATTACACTGTTTTGATAAGTTCATGGTAAGACACGGGAAACTACACTGTAAGACTCCGGGACTTACACTGTAAGACGCGAGCATAACTACCCGATAGGTACCGCAAAATGTCAAGGTACATGTGTGAGAGTTACCCCTACAGTTGAGGAAACTACACTGTAAGAGACGGGAAACTACACTGTAAGACGCGGGCTGTAATCTAAAGTGCTACCACATTTTCCTATCCAACTGTTTTCTGTGCCGTTTTCAAAAAAAGTGCGCTGTAAAGACGAAGCCGTTTCTGCCGTCAACAAAAGCCGTTTCCAGAGATCAGTTCAAATGCCAGACCTTTGGGGGGCGCTGTGTTCCTTTAGCAATAAACAAGAGAAGAAGCCCGGGCCAGCCTGTGAGCTAATGTTAGCACTTAGCAGAATTCCTCTTTACAAGTTCTTACCGCTGTTACTTCGTCAACTACTACAGTATCCATGATTAATCAATATCTATCCATATATAAGGCACATCGGGTTATAAGATGAGAAAACTGAAGGCTTTTAGGTGCGGTGCCTTATGGTGCGGAAAATACGGTATTCCCTGATACTTTCACAGAAACCATTGTCTGTGGCCCACGGAAACAAAGAGAAGGGTTATCAGTCACCTTCAGACTCTCTCTGAATGTGAGTAACCAGGTTAGAAATCTAGGGGTGATATTGGACTCAGACCTGAACTTTAACAGCCACATCAAATCAATAACATCAGCTGCTTTTTACCATCTCAGAAACATCTCCAGGATTAAAGGAACAGTGTCTAAACCTGACTTAGAGAGACTGATCCACGCATTTGTCTCCAGCAGGTTAGATTACTGTAACGGCCTGCTCACTGGACTCTCAAAACCAGCTGTAAGACCAGAGTCAGTACATCCAGAACGCTGCTGCTCGGGTCCTGACCAGAACCAGGAAATACGACCATATAAGTCCAGGTCTCAGGTCTCTGCACTGGCTTCCTGTGGCTCAGAGAATAGACTTTAAAACAGCTCTGCTTCTTTACAAGTCCCTTCATGGTCTAGCTCCAAAGATCATCTTGGACATGAGTCAGGACTAAACACGGTGAGACTTCATTCCAGTTTTATGCTCCTAAAATCTGGATCAGTCTTCCAGAAGATGTGAGACAGGCCTCAACTCTGACAATGTTCAAAGCCCGGCTGAAAACAGTTCTGTTAGCTTAGCATACGACAACTGAAAGTATTTTATCTGCACTCTCCTCTTTAATTTAATTAATCATTTTTAATGTTTTATGATGTGATTTTATGCAGTGATTTTGTTTTGCCTGCTGTGATGTATTTTATGTTAGCTGTAAAGCACTTTGAATTGCCTTGTGTATGAATAAACTTGCCTTGCCTTACTGTCGGCTGAGAGTCACCAGTTAGCATGGTTGCTATTAGCTCCAAAACACCGGTTGCTCTGTGACCGTCCAAACTTGATAGACGTGGCCTCTGTTGTATGGTATCGTTTCTAAAAACTGACCACTGAACAACTGTACATTTAAAAAACGCTGAATGAATGTGCGCTGATAATCCCTCTGTACCGTTAGCTGGCCATCCCGGTACTTTATACTGTCTACAAACGACATAATGTTCATGTCTTTGGTCACACTGATAAAGTGGTCGCTTCGATTGTGGGGTGTTGTCTATCGTTTCATCATTTTACCGCTAGGACTTTCTGAACTCAAAAGACCAAGATTTCTTGCGAACAGATTATTGCAGAACACAAATTAATGTTCCTTTTGATGAGAATATCTGGATAGACATGACCAAATGTTTGGGTTAGAAAAGGAGTAACCCAGGGATGATTTTAGGGTTGTTAAAAACCAGAATATGAGCATATTCTGTTTTCTTTTTCTTTTTTTTTTTTTTTTTTTTTTTTTTTAAAAAAAGGGGTATTACAAATATGAAAGGGTTAATGACTGCATGTTAACGTAGCTGGTGTTCTAACAAGCTTTTATTGCACACAGGGAAACATTAAGGTACAGAAAGACAAGATTTCTACGAGTTGTTATACAAACCGACTCTGCAGCTTTAGATCTAACATGGCCTCTGAAATCCAGTCTTGGCCTTCAGGTTCATGGTTGGACTGCCAGCACAAGAAAATATGTAGACTTAGCCAAAACTGCTTCCACTGATTACAAGCGAAACAGGAAGCCCAGAAAGAGTTGGCTGTGGAGGCACACATCTCCAGCTGTGTTTACTTTACATATATAAAGTCAGCCAGTGGGTTCAGAGTCTACCACCAGGTTACAAGGCTGGATGAAGGTGGAGCAGGAAGTGATCAGCTTCAGAATTACATACATTAATGATATACAGAACTTAGTAAAGACTCAAATCTTAGGAGGCAGAAAGTGCGTCCCCTTCAGGTGAATCAAAAACATAACACACAGAGAGTAGAGGGCTGAGCAGGAAAAGTGTGGAGGAAATGTGTTTTGGTGAGTTAGTGTCAGGCCACACTGAGGAAAGGATCTTCTTCAAGTGGGTCAGAGGGGCTGCAGGGACAGACATTTATCATACATGGCAGCGCAGCATTGTGTATGCATGTGTGCATGTAAATCATGTCCTATTGTTTCTTCCCCCTTTGTCTTTAAAGTAAAGACGGAGGAGAAAAAAGAGAGGGATGGAGAAAGAAAGAAGACGTGTGTCTTGCCTCTTATTGTAAGTCAAGCAGCTCTGACAGGCCACAGATGTTTCAGGAGGGGCTGCTCCTCCGCCTGCTCTCATTCTTTCCTCTCCTACAGTTTTCCCTTTTTGGCTTTTGGATAAAAATCTAGTTTGATTCAGTTTTAGCTTTAATTTTCTCAACCTTTTCCTGATTTTCCTGCAGCAACTCAGTGCATTTATTCATGTAGACATGGTGAAAAGGATCTCAAACTGAGCATCATGTGGAGAAGAAAAGTGATTTAAGGGACTCTGAACGTGGCGTGGTTGTTGGTCTGAGTATTTCAGAAACTGCTGATCTACTGGGATTTTAACCCACAACCATCTCTAGGGTTTACAGAGAATGGTCCCAAAAAGAGAAAATATCCAGTGAGCAGCAGTTCTGTGGGACAAAATGCCTTGTTGATGCCAGAGGTCAGAGGAGAATGGACAGACTGGTTGGAGCAGATAGAAAGGCAACAGTAACTCAAATAACCACTGGTTACAACCGAGGTCTGCAGAAGAGCATCTCTGAACACACAACACGTCCAACCTTGAGGCAGATGGGCTACAGCAGCAGAAGACCACACCGGGTGACCCTCCTGTCAGCTAAGAACAGGAAACTGAGGCTACAATTCACACAGCAACACCAAAACTGGACAATAGAAGATTGGAGAAACGTTGCCTGGTCTGATGAGTCTGGATTTCTGCTCCACATTCAGATGGTAGGCTCAGAATTTGGCCTCAACAACATGAAAGCATGGATCCATCCTGCCTTGTATCAAGGGTTCAGGCTGCTGCTGCTGGTGTAATGGTGTGGGGGAGATTTTCTTGGCTCACTTTGGGCCCCTTAGTACCAACTGAGCATGGTTTAAAGTCCACAGGAAAATAAAGAAAAAAAAAAAAGTAAAACAGAGAAAAAAAGGAAAAAGAAAAAGAAGAAAAAAAGAGAAAAAAGAAAGGGGAAAGAAAGGGGGAAAAAGAAAAAAGAAAAAAGAGGGAAAAAAAAAGAAAAAAAAGAAAAAAGAGAAAAAAGAAAAAAAAGAAAAAAGAAAAAAGAGAAAAAAGAAAAAAAAGAAAAAAGAAAAAAAAGGAAAAAAAGAAGAAAAAAGAGAGAAAAAAAAGTCAGCTGGTAAGTCCTGAGTATTGTTGCTGACCATGTCCATCCCTTTATGAGCACAGTGTACCCATCTTCTGATGGCTACTTCCAGCAGGATAACGCTCCATGTCATAAAGCTGGAATCATCTCAGACTGCTTTCTTCAACATGACAATGAGTTCCCTGTACTCAAATGTCCTCCACAGTCCCCAGATCTCAATCCAATAGAGCACCTTTGGGATGTGGTGGAACGAGAGATTCTCATCATGGATGTTCAGACCACAAATCTGCAGCAACTGTTGATGCTATCATGTCAATATGGACCAAACTCTCTGAGGAAGGTTTCCAGGACCTTGTTGAATCTGTGACACCAAGGATTAAGGCCGTTCTGGAGGAAAAAGGGTCCAACCTGGAACTAGGTCTACCTGATAAAGTGGCACATGAGTGTAGGTTAAGTCCTGTTATAAAACAGCTTCTTATCTGCTCCTCAACTTAACAACAGCACTGGAGAATCAAATTTTAAAGATGCTCAGTAAAAAAGACACTAAGCTCACGCTTTTTACATTTTTTAAAATATTAAATGAATTTTCTAAATTCTCAGACCTCCTCGCTGAGTTGATAAGCAAACTAAAACATGCTTTTAGCAATTTATTTCTCTCTCCAAATAAGCCTGACCCTTGGTGAGCTCCTCAAAACATGATTTAACATCATTAATTTTGGTAAACAAGCAAGGTCATCACTAAATTAGCCATCATTGTGTGTTAGTCGCCCCCCCATCAACCTTGAATTTCTCCTGCCCTTGCCCAACCTCTCTGTAAGTTATTTCCCTAAATCTGATTCCTACGCTGTGAGATTTCTTCCAAACAGACAAACAAACCAGCAGGGCAGAGTCATAATTTGCATCTCAGAGCAAAGGTTTTGTTGTGCTTAATTTTTTTAAATGATCATAAATTTAATTTCTACAACAGTTACATGAAAGCGTGGTTCCTGCTCTTTCTTTGAGCGTCTCTCTGTAGATCCAGATCCTGACTTTCTCTCTTCCTCCTTCTCTGCTTTACAGGTTCATCCTGTTACACATTCAAAATGAGGTTTGTAGTCAGACGGCCTTCTTCGACTGTGAATAACGCATGAAGTGTCCTTCTCCACTTCTCTGGATTATCTTTCAGCTGCTTTTTTATCTATGCCACTCTACAATGCAGTGTTTGACTTTTGATTAACTTTACTGACAGAAGAGAAAGAAACAAACTGTTTTAAAGAGTAATAAATGATTACTGTAAATACAGGAACATAGGAATATAACAAGGAGTCTGTTTTTGGAGTTTCCAGCTGGGGAAAATGATTTTCTATAGTTGCTTTCTACCAAACAAATGTTAAACAATGAGTTAATGTGTTTCCCACAGTCAAAGCATAAAGACACTGTCTTTGTGCTTTGACTGGGCTGGGTGTGGTAAAAAACATCTTCTCGTTGACATCAAACAGGGGGTATTCTGCTCTCCATTATCTTAAACACAGATATAAAGAAGTAACTCAGGATGTTCAGACATAACCTGTGTAGATTTTCAAAGCTCTACATCTTCATATGTTGTAAAAATCCTCAAATCTGTCTTTTAATTATGGCTCTGATTAGTGAATGGTGTCAAAGGTTGAAAAATATTAGTGATGTTAATTTCATTTTTGATGTGGTTCGCTGTGGCAACATTATTTTAGATGAAAAATAAACAAAAACAAAGAAAGCACTTCTCCTAGCACTAGGTGGCAGCACCTGCAGCAAATAACTTGAAGCCCCATTTCCACCAAGCACACATCAGTACGGTTTGGTACGGATCGGCTCAGTTAAGCCTGATCCTGTTTGCGTTTCCACAGCCAACTAAGCCCCCTCATGGTGGACGGCTTGGAAGCCAACTACCGATATCTGCATCAGTTACACATTAGTGTGACTAGTGATGGGAACCGAGTTAGGCACTTTTATGGGTACCGACAGAATTCTGTCCAAATTGCTGCGTACCGCTTCACTAAAAATCACAAGGTGCTATTTTTAGATAGCTAAATGCATCCATGTGACTGTGAGGGAGAATTGAGAACCGTTGAGTACCGGTACTGGTTGCCAGGTACTGGGCATCGGTACCGTATCGTTTCAAATGTGAAAGGTTCCCATCCCCAAGCATGACGCTGTGGCAGTGCAACACTGTGAACCTCGCTAATAAATCCAACGAAGAAGAAAAACACGACACAGTAAACAAAGAGCACAGATGAAGACATGCAGCATTTCCTCCTCTCTGTGATCGTCATGTAGCTCTTTGATACAAAGAACAATCAAGCTTTGATTCAGAGAAGTCTGTGAGCCACCAGGAGAAATGCAGCAGCTGTCACACAGGAAGTGACGATTCTTTCGACCAACCAACGGCCTGCAGTGTTGTAGCTCCACCTTCTGGGATCAGATCAGTTTAGTTTAGAGCCTCTACGTGCCAAAAAGTGTGGACCTGTCCCGGGATTGGTCAGTGGAAACACCATACAATGTGTGCTGTACCAAACTAACTGTACCTTGACAAACTAAACTGAGCTGCTTGGTGGAAACTGGGCTTAAGGTTTTAACTCTTGTCTGTGTTGTACACCGCTTGCTGCTGATTAAAATTGTAGAATTTTACATTAATCTCAGTACCCCCTCTTTAAACTGTCTTCTTGAGTTATGAATCCAAATGCAATCCAGTTAGCTGCTACGACAGAACTTATACTGACTGTTGCAAGGGGTCGTTGCTCCACTCACGGTCAAGCTATGACCAGGATCCACTATGAACTAGATCACAGTGCCATCTTTCAGCTAAAGTACTGTAACATACTTTAATACCTCTTGCTGTGTTGTATTGATTTAATGGCCACACTAATATGACTGTGTCTAATACACCAAACATTACGGTAATTCTTCACAGGGAACTCTAAATATCTCTCTTTTCTTTTGGAAAAAACAAAACACATTAATGAATAGAGCTTATCATGAGAAATGACAGGTTGTCTCAATTTTGCAATGATAAGTTGTGTTGTGATTTTCTGAATCATGAAATTACAAAAAGACAAGTTTTGTGTGCACAGAAAGCCTGAATTGAAAAAAAAAATGTAAGTGGTTATAAGAATCGAATCAATGCAAGGCAGAAAATCATGCTCTAACATTACAACAATGACCTGAGATTTTGTGATGGAATAGGACTGATAAAAGATAACAGAAGCATGAACCAGAACCAGGACTTTGCTGCATTTCTGCACAGTCTGTGGTTAGCGCCCACAGTCTCTCAAAGCTGCCTTCCTCAGGAATACACTACAACACTTTTAAGGTAAACAAGTCGAGCCCAATTAAAAGTCTTTCTTTCCTGGCTGTTCCGTTTGCCCCCTTCATGCCTCTGCCCTCCTTTTTGTCTCTTTAGTTTACTATCTGAGAGAACACAGTGTCAGCAGCGGCGGCGGCGGCGGCAGTCCCCAGCGTCCTGCTATCACTCTCACTTCCTGCTGTACTTCAAATGAACTGCTCTGTAGGTGAGACTGGTCGGGGGCCAGGAGTCACACTGAAGTTTCCAGAAAAAATAATGAAAACCCTGTGACACATAACACAAGTGTGGGTGTGCCTGTGGAGTGTGCGCCTGTTTGTGTTTTTCCTAAACAGACTGTTTCAGATTGATAGAAGACCTGAGGGGTAAAGATGTTAGGTTTGGCTCAACGCTGCTGCGGCCTGTGTGATTTCCTTCAGGAGAAACGTGTGGTGGGAAATGTGATGTTTTATTCCCGTCACGCCATCATTAAAGGAATAAGTCACTCAAACGTAGAAAAGTATCATTATCTCCTGACAGGTACGCCACTCCATGTCAGGAAAATGTCGGCTTATTCAAAATGAAAACCAGACCAGGTGATGAGTTTGAAGCGTAAACAAAAGAACTGTCAAACCACTAAAACCTCTTTGGTCCCTTTAAAGGAAAAAGGTTGTAGAAAAAAAAAAAAAAACTGCAGAAGAAGTTCATTCATAATGCATGGAGCCAAATTTGAAGACTGAAAGTTTGGCGTGTGTAATTACCTGTCTCATGTGTATTTATTACTGTGGCGTCTGAAGCCCACATTCCTGTAATTAGGGTGTTTTGAAAACCACTTGAAGGAAGCATTTTATGCTAATTCTTTTGTGACTGGCAGCACAGGAAAGAATTAGAGGAAAACAGAAATAATGAGGTAAGTAATGTGGATTGGGATTGACAGTTGGTTTGTTTGGTTTGGGGATGATTTGATTAAGTAAAACAAACTATTTCAAGAACCAAGATGAAAGAACAAACCTTAAAGTTTTGGCTTCGTTAATTCCTTTATCATTGTGAAACCCAACAACAAAGTTAGCAATCCACTGTGCCAGACAGACTTTTGCCAAGCTATTTTCTACAAGCTTTTTTTGTTTAGTTTATTTATTTATTTAATTATTTATTTATTTTTTGCGTTGAATGATTTTTTGATGGTATAAATAACATGACCTCTGTTGGAATGGGAAGTTAAGTTAGTAATCATACAGTAGTTTTGCAACACCCAATTATGCCAGAAAGACTTTTGCCGAACTATTTTTCACAAGCTTTTTTGATTGTTTTGTTTTGTTTGTGTGTTTGTTTGTTTGTTTTTGCGTTGAGTGCTTTTTTGATGCTACAAATCAGATGACTTTTGTTGGGATTGAAAGTGAACCATTGTTCAGTAGTTTTGCAACACCCAATTATGCCAGACAGACTTTTGCTGAGGTATTTTTTCACAAGTTTTTTTTGCTTGAATGATTTTTGATGCTACAAATCAGATGACCTCTGTTGGGACGGGAACATCCAGAGTGAATGCAGATGGCCTAACACCCTCCAGCCCCTGTCCTGCTTTATCCACTCCCAAAAAATAACTTAGAAAAAAAGAAAAGAAAAGGGAACTTAGAGATAGTTGTTATGTCTGAAAACACCAACAGAGCATGGTGTGGTAATTAAGTCCTGCACAAACGAAACATTGGGGTTGGGTGAACTGAAAGATTAGCTCTTATAACCAGAAAGGGTGCATTTCTTCCGGCTAATGTGTTGAAATACTGAGAACTGATGCAGCAAATGAAAAAATGTGAAACAAACGTACTAAAGCGATGTGTGACAGCTGAAAATGTGCAACATGTGAAATAAGAATCACCTAAAGCAGTGACACAAAGCTAAGAATGAGGACGTGTAATGAAATTGCAGAAAGCTGCACATGCGTGGGTTTTCCAGCTTCCTCCCACAATCCAAAAAAAACCCCATCAAGTCAACTGAACTCTCTGAATGATGTGAGTAGGTGTGAGTGTGTGAGTGAGTGGTTGTCTGTCTCTGTGTCAGCCCTGTGATTGGCTGGTGACCAGTCCAGGGTGTACCCCGCCTCTCGCCCAATGACAGCTGGGATAGGCTCCACCCACCCGTGACCCTGAACAGGATAAGAGGTTCAGAAATGAATGAATGAATGAAAAATGTGAAGGCGGTGGAAACGTTGGTCAGAATCGTCACTTGCTCGTTAATAACGGTTTATAGTAAAAGTCTGTTGATGCTCAGTGTCTGGTTGAAGTGAAGCCTTGTACTCTAGTTTTGCTTTGTAAATCCTTGTCACATAGTTCTACTGTTCAGTTAATGCATAAAGCCAGTGATGAGAAAGCTCAGTTTATAATACAAATCTAATCTTTATCTTTTTCTAAATAGACCTGTAAGTTTGTTGATCGTATCTAATTACTAACTACAAATAATACAAGAACTATTTGTTTTGTTGTAAATGTAATTTTTCTTCTTCTTCTTCTTCTTCTTCTTCTTCTTCTTTTCTTTAATCACCAAATAAAAAATATTCCTGGTGTTGGGTGAATGTGTGTTTACAAGGGTGTGTGTCTATTTTCTCATCCATCCATCCATTTTCTTCCGCTTATCCGGGGTCGGGTCGCGGGGGCAGCAGCCTAAGCAGGGAAGCCCAGACTTCCCTCTCCCTAGCCACTTCGGCCAGCTCTTCCGGGGGGATCCCAAGACGTTCCCAGGCCAGCCGAGAGATGTAGTCTCTCCAGCGTGTCCTGGGTCTGCCCCGGGGTCTCCTCCTGGTGGGACGTGCCCTGAACACCTCACCAGGGAGGCGTCTAGGAGGCATCCTCATCAGATGCCCGAGCCACCTCATCTGGCTCCTCTCAACGCGGAGGAGTAGCGGCTCTACTCCGAGCTCCTCCCGGATAGCCGAGCTTCTCCCCCTATCTCTAAGGGAGAGCCCGGCCACCCTACGGAGGAAGCTCATTTCAGCCGCTTGTACCCGCGATCTTGTTCTTTCAGTCACTACCCAAAGCTCATGACCATAGGTGAGGGTGGGAACGAAGATCGACCGGTAAACAGAGAGCTTCGCCTTCCGGCTCAGCTCCCTCTTCATCACGACAGACCTGTGCAGAGTCCGCATTACTGCAGATGCCGCACCGATCCGCCTGCCGATCTCTCGCTCCATCCTTCCCTCACTCGCGAACAAGACCCCGAGATACTTAAACTCCTCCACTTGGGGCAGGATCTCATCCCCGACCCGGAGAGGGCAGTCCACCCTTTTCCGGCTGAGGACCATGAACTCGGATTTGGAGGTGCTGATTCTTATCCCAGCCGCTTCACATTCAGCTGCGAACTGATCCAGAGAGAGTTGAAGGTCACGGCTTGATGAAGCCAACAGGACCACACCATCTGCAAAAAGCAGTGATCCAATCCTGAGGTCACCAAACCGGACCCCCTCGACACCCTGGCTGCGCCTAGAAATTCTGTCCATAAAAGTTATGAACAGAATCGGTGACAAAGGGCAGCCCTGGCGGAGTCCAACCCTCACTGGAAACGAGTCCGACTTACTGCCAGCGATGCGGACCAAGCTCTGGCACCGGTCGTACAGGGAACGGACGGCTCGTAACAAGCAGCCCGACACCCCATACTCCAACAGGACCCTCCACAGGACTCCCCGAGGGACACGGTCGAATGCCTTCTCCAAGTCTACAAAACACATGTGGACAGGTCGGGCAAACTCCCGTGCACCCTCAAGGACCCTGCTGAGGGTATAGAGCTGGTCCACAGTTCCACGGCCAGGACGATCAATTTTCTCATTTTGTATTTATTCATTTATTTATATTATTTATTTATGCTCATTTTCACATTTACTTTTATTTCTCTTTCTCTGATTACTGTATGTATGTCAATGATGAAATTCAATATTTTTGGCAAGAGATGATTTATGACTTCATGCACCACTTTGAATATTAAGATTTGTACTCATCTAATCCATTTCAAGAGAGCAAGCGGGGGAAGCTGTAAGAAGGAAAAAAAAGACTGCTGTTTGTCTTAAACAAGAACACAATTTTAGTTGTGATGTTGTGTAATTATTAAAATGCTAAATGTCTGACAATGGCAATGTTCTGAATATAAATTTGCAATACTTTGAAAATTAAAAAGAAAAGAAAAGAAAAGAAAAGAAATGTGACCCCAACATGGTGTGCAAAAACTGCCGCCCCTCATGTGTTCATCTGAAAATGGCCGAAAAGTCGAATGAACCTCATCACAGCCCAAGCGCCATTTTTTAAAGCACAACCAAACATGCGTCCAGCCTCGTAAGACGAATGGTTTACTCACTACTGCTCATTTTTTACCCCTGATGACTTTCCATCCATCATCAATGCTTATTCTGAGCGTTCGGCATAATCAAAGGCTTTGATTGATTGATTGACCGGCAGGTTGTGACGTAGCAGTCAGCCAGGCCGCGGCCTCATATCCACCTCTGTACCTGTTCCTCCATCAGCCTGGAGTTTGTTGGCGTTGGCATTTCCAGCCTTCATCTTTATCAGGAAAAGTTCTCTAGCTGTATAATGCCTCTTCAGAAATCAATGGGTGTTGCCTTGAGGCTGTTTGCATGGTTTATCCAGCCTGTGTTTGACGAGGAGCAGCACCGATGCAGGAAAAAAGCAACAGTCTGGATTTTATGGGCGGTTCATAAAACCAAGGTCGTTTTTCTTTCTAATACAACAGCAGATTCACGTTTTATTACAAGATTTTTATTATAAAAAGAGACTAAAATAAAATAGATGTGCTTGTACGCTTAATCTCTGTATTCAAAGTTGTCTATCCCATGACCTGTGTTAAAGCCGGAGGGCAGAGAGTGTAGGAAAATGATCGTCTACTTTGAGCACGCTATTGAACTGCAGCTCAGGCTTCTTGATTGTCCATCTCTTCATATCTATATAACCTGAAAAACACAGAAAGACAAAGACAAGACAAGATTGAGTTCTTGTGTGCCTTACATATCATCTGCTCCACTATTCCAGTCACAGAAATCAGCTGAGCCCTCACCAAAACTTTCAGTTTGTGATGTTGATATATGAATTAAACAAGAATCCTTCTCTTTACACCGCTGCAAGAATTAAAGCACATAAAAGTACAGACAGCTGGATGTATGTTTAATACAGCAGGGTCCATAACGTTGCAGTTTGAGAAATAGAGGATGAGATTTTTTTTAATCAACACCACCAAGGAGGGTGATATCACTCACACTCATGTGGATGGATAAAACTGTCCCATCCTTAAAAACCTCTCACTGTCAGGCCTTGATACTGACTCTGAATCTTCCCCCAAACTTATCAAGACTCTGTTATCACCAGAATATCAGGATAAAATGTCGGTGGAGAAAAGAGGGACACACCAAGCTGCTGCTAGTGGCTTTGCTTCTAACAAGTAACCAAAATGAATCATCCACTCTCGGTTTCAACCATAAAACACTTGAGTCTTTATTTTGATCAGCCAGACCTCAAAAAAGTATGCCACAATTTTTAAAAAAAGGGTAAGAATTACTTTAATTTAGGTCAGTGCCTGTCTGTGCATTTATTAGAGAATAGAATAGAATAGAATAGAATAGAATAGAATAGAAAATACTACATTTATCCCTGAGGAGAAATTCAGGAGTCACAGCATCAATCAAGAAAACCAAAGTTAGAAAGTGTATAGAAAGTGTAAAAAGCTCCATAAGAAAATAGATGCTGACAGCTTGTCCATCATTGTCTGTGAATAGCATGATGCTACTCTGCCCTCTGGTATTCCCTCTGTTGCTGGGTTAGCACAGCTAGCTCGTCCATCTTGTTGGAGATAGATCTTACGTTCCCAATAACGATGGATGGAAGGACAGGTCCATGTCGTCACTTCTTAGCTCACACCTGAGAACCAGCACGTCGTCCTCACCTCCTTCTCCTCACCTTGTGGGAAACATCAGGCCTAGCACCAGTTAGCATTGACATGCTACAGGCTGCTAACAGCTGATTTCACATGTAAACAATGCAGCCATGGTTACATGTAGGATCTCCAGACAAACACAGGAGAAAAAGTAGTAAAAAAAAAAATTTACTGAAGACAAAACCAGTTTGGTGTCCACCGTCAGCCAATGAACCACACAAAGTGATGATCCACTCCAAATACATGAGAGAGGAGCATGAGTGTCCTGTTTGGTTGCAGAGCAGAGTTATTCAATGATCCTGTGGCTGTGTGCGTGGTCACTCATTCCAGAGAGTCAGGAAAAATAATGTCCCAACCATGTCAGGAGAAGTAAAACAATGGCTAATTATTCCTAAATTGAAATATTCAGAGTTTACTTCAAGCTACACTTAAATAACCCTTTTTGGTCAGAGTATCATACAGGCCACCTGGACCTTTTTTGTTGATATTTTGTCCTTAAAAGAGTCAGAGATCATTCAGAGATAATCCATCTTCTCTTCTTTCAAAAACTGTTTGAATGTTTTCTCTTGCCCAAATGTTTGAACAGTTACGGTAATAAGAACAACTTGCATCAATTGTTGCCTGTCATTGGAATGTCCTTGCACAGATTTGCATTACCGTAATACCCCAGGTGTCACCACAAGGCTTGCCTTTTCTTCTTTCATGAGCTATTTGAATATCCTCGCTAGCTCAAATGGTTGAGGAGTTACGGTAATTTAAAGAGCGCTTGTAAAATGTCAGTGATAGCTGGCTGATGGTTTTTAAAGCATAGCCGAACACCATCTCCTCCTCTCTGGATTTTCTTCCCCAGACTGAAATCTTTAGACACAAAATCAAAGTTTTCTCCCTTGTCAGCTAGCGCATTCAGTTGAACGACGACTGTCAGACATTTTTTTCTTCTTCTTCTGATCGCTGCAGAGACTGAGACTGTCTTTCCTCAGTGTGTAGCAGCAGGAAGCCTTTCTTGCCCACTAGGGGGTCTGTTCCATAAATGTGTGACATCTTGTGGAAATTATGAATACTGTAACAAATCAGTGGAAATAGATGAAGTACGACAGTGACGGCTCAGAGGGAATTCGATTCTCTCACGTCTATCAAGAGTGATAGATGCTGTACGTAGACGATGTGAAACAAACATAAAGACACTCTTCCTCCTGTAACTGGACCACCAACATTGGATCCTTGATGACTATTTGTCCAGCCGTGTCATTAAGTAAGAAGTAAATCCCCACCAGCTCGAGTGCTGCCCCTGGTCTCCTTCAGAGTCACCATGTCCCCCTTTATGATACAAGACCACGTTTGCTTGTTGGGATCTGAGGCCTAATTCCTCTGGATTGTGGAGCTTTCCTCTGAGCAGCGCGGTGGGGAAAACAGGACAGGCTGAGAATTAGTGTGACTACAGCACTGGAAAAAAAGGATTGTACTTTTGAGTGGTGATGTGTTTTTCAAACTGGCCGTATCGACTGGATTTTAATCGAAACGTGCCCCACAGTCAGCGCACTTTTCTCGACAGGGCCTTCCACGGGGGAAATGCGGTTTCATTGAAAGAGTCCAGGGATTTATTTTGGATTTGAGTTTATTTTGAAGTGTTTTCTAAAGCCTCTACTTTCTCATGGACTGTGTGTGAGCACGAGGGAATACTGGGTTTGATTTGTGATCAGTGCTGTTGTTTGGCGTTGTCTACCACACCCCGCTGAGACGATCCGGTGGGGGGAAGGAAAAGTGATTAATGTAGTTCCTTAACAGGAGCACGTCCAAAGTGTTATCAAGCTAGGCTGACAAATGCATGGAGAGACTCAATCTGTTCACGACGTTTGTTTTTCTGAGCATTTCGTCCATGATGCTGTAAAAACTCATCGAGTTTACTTCGCTAAACTATGGATGGAGCAAAATGTGTGTCCTCACAAAAGAAGAAAAGTTGTTGAATCTCTGTTTACTTTCACATTTCAACTTAACTCGAAGCTGCAAAACTCAAGGACACAGGTATCAAATTTATGCATCAGATATCTTATCACAGGACAAACTAATATTTTTCTGCATCTAAAAACAGCTGAATCACCCTGTCTCCAGTGGGAACGGGATGTCTCTGCCTGCTCAAAGTCTGTAAATAAAACAAGATACATTCCAGAGCAGTGACTCAGGGTCTGAAGATGAAATAACCAAAATGTTTTTGAGGTATGCTATTTCAATAAAGGCGCAGCTTCGACTCACAGAGCCCAGAAGTCAAGTATCTAAGCACTTTAACAGTTTGCCTCCCTGAGCCTGACTGCTGTGGATTGAAGTATCCAGCACTCCATTAGAGATGTTTTTATCGGATCTATGGTAAACAAGCAGCACTTTAAACCACAAGTCAAGCTATCAAGGTACCTTGGCACTGAAGTATGTTCTGAATAGCTTCAAACTCTTTCATGTTTTCTTCATATTGAAAAAAATGTCGATTTTTACAGGAATAATCCTGCTCAATAGTCACTTCTTGGCCTCTATGTATGTGCGTCAGTGTCTGTGTCTGCCTCAACCCCTCCTTGTATCTGTTGTGTGGAGACTAGTGCTGTCAGGCGATTAAAAAAATTAATCGCATTTTGATCCCATATCTGCTTAAGGTCCCCAAATAAAGAATTTAAACTTCAGGAAGTTACAAAATTGTACTGCGTGACTAATCAAATGGTTACAGGAAGAAGAGAAGATTTGTAAATCAACGTTTTTTTTTCAACCAGCCATAGAAATGTCTGTGTTCGCTGCCATCGACGTCCATACAGACGGGGTCTGGTGGAGCTCGTCAATCAAAATCCTGCTCGTTACCTCCTGTGGGTGAGAGTGGTGTGCTCTTTGGATGAGAGCTCAGCATGGATATGAGGAGAAGATGAGAGATGATGAAGACACAGAGACACAGAGAGACGCTGCGAGTCAGAAAAGTTCAGGCAGCTCACGCTCCAACTGAGGATGTGTCGCCGTAGTTCAGAGAGAAAGAGCGGCGCCATCGTGAGAAAAGATGACAGAGATCATGGAGAGGATCAGAGGATGGAGCGCCTGAGATGAACGTGATCAAAAATAATAACGTTTTCTCTGGTTTTTTGGAACAAAAACAGGAAGAGAGACATGGAAGAAGAGAGTCCACTCTTCTTTGGTAGTTTTGGTGTTTACATAATCAGAGAAAACAATATTATTTGGGTCTTGAAAGATCGTTCAAGATGCTCTGGAAATGGCTGGCAGCAAATGAGTTAATCTTGTGTTAAGTTTTAAAATGCATTGATTTGCAGTGTAATTAATTGATCTAATTATCGCGTCTAAGTGCATGCCCTAGTTGAGACACTTCTAGGCGTAGAGCAGACATGGGTGCACAAGTGACTTTGCATGTTGATAATAGCAAGTCAAAGAAGCTAATCAGAACAGCTACTATAGTGGACATAGCATAGACTGTTAAAAAACAAAAACAAAAAACAGACGTCATCTTGCTTGGCTTGAAATTAGGTCCCACAAAATGTCTCCCCCTGGTGGCTGGCTGCAGTATAGGTCAAAAAATCCATCTCTCCAGTCATTCCAGATGGGCTGTGGTCAAACTTTAAAAATTAATCCACCTGGTAGAAATGTTTCTCACGTCTGATTGTTGTGGGGATTTGAAGATATCATTTGGCTGTCTTGTTTCCAAGTCCTCTTTTTTTTTTTTTTTTCAAAAAAGTTTCATTTTCATTAGTTATTAGAGCTTAAAAACAGGGTTTCATGTCACGTTTAATGCTGGTTGACAGCTTCCGTTTTTGTGTATTTTTTTCAGGTGTTGTAAAATATGTCTGGAAAAAGAGCCAAGACAAGATTAGAATCTTGAAAAAATAAATAAATAAAAAAAAGTATGTATATATATATATATATATATATATATATATATATATATATATATATATATCCATCCATCCATCCATCCATCCATCCATCAATCTTCTTCCGCTTATCCGGGGTCGTGGGTATTTTGGCTTCAAACCGTACAATGGTAAAAGGCAGAGCCACACTGTCCACCCTTTCTACAGGCTATTGGAAGCAGCATATAGGAGGAAAAACACCAAAGTGAAACGAAACACCAAACAGATAAAGCTTTTTCTTAGTTAGCTTTCTGCTAACCAGGTATGTGTATCTGTGATTAGTTTATGCTAACGTACCAAGTCTGGTGCACGGCTCTGTAGTCTCTTTCATGTAGAAACACAATGCTACAGGTGATAGCTAGGCTAGTGAGTGAGTTCACCTAGACACGGTCGGAGGCTGTGGGTGTGTGCTGACGCTCACACTGACACGAGGCGGAGGAGCCCAGTTTGAATGTTATGTTTACTTACAATTGACAAAAATTCCTGCGGATCTTACCTTTAATATTATGGCCAAAGAATGTTAGAGACTCACTTTAATGTTGAGAACATGAATGTAAGTCTTGGGGAAGGCTAGAGGGCCCCAGGATTGATCAACACCGTGATGTTTTTATGGGTTTGTCTGTATTAAACAAATCCAAGCTAAAAAAGAGCATCTTAATCTGATCTACAGAACCTCAAAAGCCTTCCCCAAGGACACAACACTGAGAAACACAAAGTAAACAAAGCATGCCAAAACTGACATTTCTCTCTTTCCTGTTTGTTTCCCGTCACCGCTGGCAGCAGGTTGCACTCATACCATGACTTGCAAAATGAAATACAGGAATCCAGCTGGCTGGCAGCCAGAGAGCGTCTCTGGGATGGGGGGAAAGCAATTTAGATTGCTCCTGCAGTTTATGTCAAACACAACAGCAGATTTCAGCACTCGTCAGACCCTGGACTCTGATCGTTGACTTGTTGAGAGAAATCTTCCAAATCTGGGACTAAAAAAAAAAACTTGATATTTTAAGAGATACAGATTATAAATGTGAGAATAGAACTTTATCACCACATGCCACCGTGGAGTCACCAAAGCTTTTTTCTCTATCATAATGAATTGCAGAGACGATGCGTGGGAGGATAATTTGTCAAAAGCATAATTTACTTGAGGGAATCTGTCTCTATCTGATTTTGGTTTCCATGAGTATAATTTTAGCTCAGGCTGCTCCATCCATGACTTTCCTCCCTTTCTCATTTTCTATTGTCTTCTTTCAATTTCTTTGTCCTGCACCAGACCTGAAATTAATTGTTGGACATATTAGAACGCCCTTCAGGGAAAATATAGGTCACTGGCAGGGCGGTAGCAATTTTTATCAATATTCTGTCAAAGTATTAATTAAATGAGCAGAGACAGAGCAGATAGTTATGAGTTTCAGACCACATGGGTATGAGCCGTGACGGCTGCTGCATCCTCGCCTCCCTCCCACACAGCGTAGATGTTAGACAGGTAATGAACCTCTTACCCACACATGCACTTGTGCGCCCACACGTGCAGAGTATGTATGTACGCACATGTAATAACACAAGGCTTAGATGCTGCTAACCATTTTCTGGAGACATCAGACGGCTGATCTTTAATAACTTTAATCAGATGTAATATGATAGATCCAGAGGCTGAGATCATATGCACAAATCTGTGTGTGTGTGTGTGTGTGTGTGTGTGTGTGTGTGTGTGTGTGTGTGTGTGTGTGTGTGTGTGTGTTTCTGCCTTAGAGGCTGTGCAAAGTGGTGTGATTACAGGTGTGGATGCAGCAATCACCTCCCACACTTTTTCTGTGTGTTATAGTAGTTCTCGTGTGTGTGTGTGTGTGTGTGTGTGTGTGTGTGTGTGTGTGTGTGTGTGTGTGTGTGTGTGTGTGTGTAGCTTCTGCCCCTGGATTATTGCTCTTTGTGGACTGTGAAATGGTAGGTTAATGCGAACAGCTGTGCGCCCACCTCATCTGTTCTAATAACGATATGTACATACATGCAAAACCTGACACAGAGTCTGTGTATGAAGAACACAGAAGGTAAGAGTGTCAGCGTGGAAAAGAAGTTTTAATGACAGGAATATGAAATGGAAAATGTAGCATACTATCACATAAAAGCGAGCCAATGCGGCTGATACTGAATTTCCATTTATCAACTGCACTTTTAGGTCTCATCATAATTCCTCATGGGTCTCTTCATAACACAGGTTTGTTATCCAAGCTTTTACTTCAATGTGATGTTGACTCTTTGAAACCCATCGCAGGCAGTAAGTGATGCAAGCTGTTCTCATTACCGTAACTCTTCAACTATTTGGGCAAGAGAAAAATTTAAACACCTCTCACACAGTGAAAGGAGAGAGAGTGTGAGATTTCTGGGCATGCTCTCTGACTCCAAATAACAAAAGAAGTACAGTTGGCCAGAAAAAAACTTGGGTGATAAATGGTTAATTACAGAATATATGTAGATGAATTTGGTATGCTGATTATTTTGTGTCATTGGCATGAGATTGGAAGCCTTTAGAAGCAAGTGAAAGACAGTTACATATTTTTAGTACATTTATAAAGATGATACACCAAATGAGGCCAAACTTAAAGGTTGGGTCTGCAGGAATTCTCATTTCCTGTTTGTAAGCAGAAAGCCAAACGAGGCTCCTCCTCTTTGGCTCAGTGCCAGCGGCAGCACACACACACACACACAGCCTCCGAGCATGACTACATGAACACACTCACTAGCCCAGCAAACACTTGTAGCATCATGTTTCTACATGGGAGAGACATGAGAGTCGTGCACCTGAGTTAGCGTGTTAGCACAAGCTAATCACAGGTATCTGACACATACCTGGTTAGCAGAAAGCTAACATGAAATGCTCTTTTTCCCGTGCAGCTCTTGTGACTTTTGGTCTTTGCACATTTATGGATCTTTTAATCTTGTTTCCCTTTATTTTTACAGATAGTACTTTTTACACTTGTATTTATTTCCCTATTCTTTTTACTGACTGGTGGTTGATTTCATTTGAATGTTTTTTATTTATTTTTTATTTATTTTTCACTTTTCCACATTTGCTTTTCATGCCGATCACTTGTGCCCAAAAGCGGGTGAAAGTCAAGTTTCACCCTGATTTATCTGTTTGGCGTCTCCTCCTCGCCCACTATCACAGCTGCTCTGATTAGCTTTCACTGATGATCATTAACACACAAAGTCACTCGCGCACTGTTTGCTGGGTGATTGATGTAACCATGCGCACTCTCCATTCAAAATCCTGACACAACCAAAACATCAACATCCAGGCTGAGGAGGGGTTGAGGCAGACACAGATGCTGACACACATGTACAGAGGCCCAGAGGAGACAGTTGAGCAGGATCATTCCTGTCGAAAAGTGGAAATTTGATCTATTTCAGAAAACCATGCAGACCCAACATTCAGTATTTGTTCACGGCACCAAATGTGTTGATTTTTCATTTTTCGTCTTGTTTGCAAAAGAGTCAGAAAAGGTTAGAATAATATCCATTCTCTGTTGTGTCAAGGTATTTCTTTCCAAGGCCTTTTTGTATGCTTTAGAAAGAAGTTCTCTTTTATTCATCATCGTTTTATGGATATTTTAATCTTATTTCCTTCATTTTTACCGATAGCACTTTTTCACTTGAATTTATTCGCCTGCTCTTTTTATTGATTGGTGTTTGGATTAATTTGAATGTTTTTGATTTGTTTTTATTTATATATTTATTCATTTATTGCTCTTTCCCACTTTTGCTTTGTTTCATGGCGATCATTAGTTATTGTTTAAAAAAAAAAGAGAGAGAGGCTGATTCATTAATGGTCAACCAGATCTACTAACGAGTTCAAATAAAGTAACTTTGAACCTTAATATTCAATTCAACAACAGTTTTTAATGCATATGCAAGTATCAGACAATTAAAGCCTGTCTTGTTTTTTGTTTTTGTTTTTTTTAACTGGTGAGTTGGATTGTTTTTTATTCTCTTCTTTCTCATAAAAAAGTATGTTAAATGTTTTTCTGGATAATCATGCAGATTCAAAACAATTTTCAACCTAATTTGAAATCTTTTCTGAAAAACCCAGTTGTGAAAAGTTTCTTTTTCTCTTACGTCACCAGCGACGATCTCTCTGTATTCACACAACAGGCTTGAATATTTCTTCTATCAGAAACACCAGACTGTTTTCAAACTGCCAGTGCCCTTTTTATCTTTGCACTGATCTTTGTTTGAGCAGACTGAAAGCAATCTGATCTTATTTTTGGGGGTTATGGTGGTTATTCCATGAGACGTGAGCAGAGATGGGAAATGAATGGTTAAGACCAAAGTGTAGCAAACTAGTCCAGTCTTTATAAAACTAAAAACTAAACTTTTCCTTTCCTCCATGCTCCAGTTAATACTTTAAATTAATATTCAGTCCACTCCACTAATGTCCTCAATCATTTCCACCAATCATCACTCATCACACACGCTCCGTTATTGAATTTCTTGCAGTTTTTTCTTTTCCTTCTTCCTTCCTCTCAGTTTTCTGGTGACCGCTCTGACAGCCGTCCTGCGGGGTGTTGGTGTGACTATCCTCAGACCACAGAGGGAGAAGTGATCAGTGGACAGAAGCTGTGTGTGTGTGTGTGTCATATGTGGTTTATGTGCATCAGCGTGTGGGCAGACGGCAGCAGAGGGGAACATGCTGATGGTAATGACGGCTGCTGGACCAGGGAGGAGCTGGAGAGGAGGTCAAGTAGAGCACAGTGAAGCACACACACGCACAGTACACACACGGTGAGTCTGCATGCTGGTCTGCAGAAAAAGCCAGCGCACCTTCCTGCACCCTGATGACTCAGAGGACTTTGTTCGTTCAGCCGGGAATGAGGGATTACATACACATACATGTGCACATGGGCCACACGCCCACGCATCCTGCAAACTCTTCTCTGCTCCTGATTTCTGACAAAGCAACACCAGAGCAGAACTCGGGCACATAATGAGCAGCATGTAAAAATAGAAACCCTGGATTTGCACAAAGAACAGATGCTCGGCTTTCAGAAAATGCTAATTCTGTCATGTCGCCACATACTAATGTATGGGATACAGGCGCTCCTTAAAAGAAGAGCTGCTGAGGGACATGTAAGAAATGAAAGGGTGAAATGTTTCACAATCATGCTAGAAATAACTATGCAAAGGGAAAATGCAATAATTAGATTCAAGTTCTAAGTAAAAACAAAATCAGCTTTCACAGCAATAAAAAGGATTCTTTTTTATTTAAACTAAGACGCACATTAAGTTGTTTCATTTCCTAAGTTATTGTTTCTAATCGTGGGACGTCTGAGCTCAGAATATCCAGATCACGCCACAGATTGTCTGTATTCATTTGATTAAAATGCTGTCCACAGTCAGAAATGGAAAACTGAGCCAGCAGTTAATCCAAACTTTTGAGCTTGATCTGAGTGGCTCTGACAAACTGTTATATTCATGTACTTGATGTAATTTGACATTTTTTAGGCCATTTTCTGGAGCGTATGTGTTGAACAGGGAGAAGAGCTTTTCCTTCCAGTCATGAAGACAGATGGAGCATCTGACCAATCAGAAAGAGTTCTGGTCCCTGACAGGTACATTTTCTTCTCTCTAGTTGTTTTCACATTTAGTGTTTTGGATTATATTCTTTTTTACGTTTTCCTTTTTTGTTTCTGTGTTTTTTTTCTCTGTTGTCATGTTCTTTTCCTTGTTGGTTAAATTTTTTGTTTGTTGTCATACTTTCTCTTTTCATGTTTACGTATTCTCTTCTTTTGTTTTCATGTTTCCTTTTACTGTCATGTTTTTTCTTTGTTTCCATGTTCTCATTTTTTTTGGTTTCACATTTTTTAATTTTTGTTTTTGTTTATTTTTCTTTTTTGTATTGTGATGTCTCTTTTTGTATCTTTTGTTTTCTTATTTTGATTTTTTTAAACTTATTCTTTGTCATGATTTCCTTTTGTTTTCACGTTTCCATTTCTTTTTCACCTGTTTCTTTTTTGTTTTCTTTTTTGCCTGTTTCCTTTCTTTTCTTCTTTGTTTATGTGTTTTTTTCTATTGATTTAATGTTTTCTATTTTGTATTCTTTTTGTTGTTGTTGTTTAGTTTACTGATTAGTTTTTTACTTTGTATTTATTTTGTTTTTTGTTTTCTCTGTTTGATTTTCATGTTTGCTTTTTTACTCTTTCTTTCTACAATTCTTTGCCTATTCCTTATTTTCCTTTCTTCACCTTTTTACTTCGTTGATATCTTATTTCTCGGTTTCTTCTTAAGTCTTTCTTCTTTTCTTCAGTTTTTTTTTTAACCCATTGATTTCATGTTTTCTTTTTTCATGTTGTTGTTGCCATGTTCTCTTTCTTGCTGTTTCGCTTCTTGGTTAAGTGTTGTACCTTGTTTTTCTTTGTTTTTCTTATTCTCTTGACTTTTGTTTAATTCTTCCCTTTTACTGTTGTGATCTCTCTTTTTTTGTGCTTTCAACTCTGTTGTGTGTTTTTTTTTTTTTTTTTTTTTTTGTAGTACCTTCCACTTCAGGGCCACCATAGAGATGTAACAAATTTACTAAGTTTTCTTATTTTGTAATTGAACAGTGTTTTGTCCATGAACTAATCTTTAGTGAAAGAAAACCCACTCACCTCTCCGATCAACAGCACTGCCCAGGCACAGCAACAATAGTGAAGACATAATTTACCTCTGTTTCATACCAGCTGCTTGCAAACTGCCAAAGCCAGTGAGCTTTTAATGTTAAGACTGAAAGTTACGTTAGTTTAACACAATGCTTGTCAGTTTGCGCCACCTACTGGTGAGAGTGTGAGGTGCGTTTAATGAAGTCTGACCAGGGGTTGGGATGAAACGTATCCCTGTTGTATTTTCTTAATGAGGCGATCCGTCCTGAAACATACAGCTGCTTTCTCGTCTGTGGATACTCGAAATGTTTAAGGGACGGAAATTGAGTTGGAGGTGGGCGCGCATGAATAAAAAATGACTCTCCAATGGCAGGGGAAAAATTCAGAACAATCTGGCTTGTTAAAGAACCCATGAAATGGAGATTGGAGCTGACTTTATGACGAGTGAACCTGATAAAAAGGAAATAGGCAGGAGGTTTGCAAGCTGATGAGCAGCAGAGCACATCGCATCAGAGCTTCACAGTACATTTAGCAAACAGTGGAGAAAATGATTCAGGTCTTTTTCGAGGGCAATTTCTAATAGGTAAACTTTTATGAAACTTTTGGTCTGTATCATATCCTCAGAGAACTGCAGGGTGAGGTGCAATTCAGAACACCTCCAGAAGTCATTTTTCACTGCATAGGGCCTTTACCAGTCAATGCTCATCACATTATAACAGCATTAGAGCGCCTGTTTGCTCTGCCCTATATTTGGCTGTGTGGGAGTTCAGGGCTGAAGGGAATTTGGTCCAGGAGAAGAAAAGTGGAAACCTTCACACAGGTTGCTCAAAGCTGTAATGATACGCCTCGCCGTTAAAGAGAACATGAAGTCGTATATAACGCTCATACTTTCCCATCATTTACCTGATCCCCTGTTACTTCTCCTCTCCTCAGCTCACTCTTTCAGGCAATTAGTGTGTGCTCATCACACCTTGTAGAGAGGGGAGAACAGGAGGTGAGAGCCTTTGTAAGGTATGAATAAACACAGCTTATCGTAGTTTACATTCTTCCAGCTGAGTGACTAATTAACCCCCAATCTTCATCATCCTCATCACACCCCGACAAAAATTAAGCAAGTCACTCAGGATTGTATTTTTACGTTTACCAACATTTATCAGGAAATAATCTGATTGGGATTCATTGCTGTTAAGAATCTAATAAAGTAGATCAGAGTTAATTAGAGCTTAATTAGCAGGGTACTTAAGGACTTGAGGAAAATGAGGCTTTAATTAGGAATCTAAAGTGTGATTACACAATAGCATCAAAGTTGTGACCAGCAAAGCTCAAGGTAAACAAGATAAAGTGTTAGACTGTGTGTGTTTTAAGCTGGTGTCCACTGAGTGGCTCCAGCATTGTGGACATCTGCTCCTCAGCCTGTCTCTACATCTGTCTCCTCTCAGACTCTCAGCCTGTCTCTACATCAGTCTCCTCTCAGACTCTCAGCCTGTCTCTACATCAGTCTCCTCTCAGACTCTCAGCCTGTCTCTACATCAGTCTCCTCTCAGACTCTCAGCCTGTCTCTACATCAGTCTCCTCTCAGACTCTCAGCCTGTCTCTACATCACTGTCTCCTCTCAGACTCTCAGCCTGTCTCTACATCAGTCTCCTCTCAGACTCTCAGCCTGTCTCTACATCACTGTCTCCTCTCAGACTCTCAGCCTGTCTCTACATCACTGTCTCCTCTCAGACTCTCAGCCTGTCTCTACATCACTGTCTCCTCTCAGACTCTCAGCCTGTCTCTACATCACTGTCTCCTCTCAGACTCTCAGCCTGTCTCTACATCACTGTCTCCTCTCAGACTCTCAGCCTGTCTCTACATCAGTCTCCTCTCAGACTCTCAGCCTGTCTCTACATCACTGTCTCCTCTCAGACTCTCAGCCTGTCTCTACATCACTGTCTCCTCTCAGACTCTTAGCCTGTCTCTACATCACTGTCTCCTCTCAGACTCTCAGCCTGTCTCTACATCAGTCTCCTCTCAGACTCTCAGCCTGTCTCTACATCAGTCTCCTCTCAGACTCTCAGCCTGTCTCTACATCACTGTCTCCTCTCAGACTCTCAGCCTGTCTCTACATCAGTCTCCTCTCAGACTCTCAGCCTGTCTCTACATCACTGTCTCCTCTCAGACTCTCAGCCTGTCTCTACATCAGTCTCCTCTCAGACTCTCAGCCTGTCTCTACATCAGTCTCCTCTCAGACTCTCAGCCTGTCTCTACATCACTGTCTCCTCTCAGACTCTCAGCCTGTCTCTACATCAGTCTCCTCTCAGACTCTCAGCCTGTCTCTACATCAGTCTCCTCTCAGACTCTCAGACTTTCTCTACATCAGTCTCCTCTCAGACTCTCAGCCTGTCTCTACATCAGTCTCCTCTCAGACTCTCAGCCTGTCTCTACATCAGTCTCCTCTCAGACTCTCAGCCTGTCTCTACATCACTGTCTCCTCTCAGACTCTCAGCCTGTCTCCACATCACTGTCTCCTCTCAGACTCTCACCCTGTCTCTGTGACAACCTTGAGGTGCTCTTCGACCACAGGAGCAGCCATGCCCGGGGGGTGGTATGTTTCTCATGTCCAGGAACTTTAGGGGGCAGGGCCTGCAAGTTGAATGCTTCTGATTGGTGGAGCAGCCACAGTGGTTTTAATCCGTCTCACTCTGTGTGACCATAATATGATGATCCCCAGCTGTGACTCACTTGGTGCAAGGAAGCGGTCAAACTGGCAAACTGTACCATGCTCAGGCATGCTTCAATCCTAGAGCTTGTTGGGGTAGTGTGACTCCTGGCCGTACATGTCTTGTAAGTTTTTCATCTCCTTTAATTTGGATCATTACTTTGTTTGGTTCATTGTTGGTTGTGGACACCAAACTTTTTGTGTCTTCAGTGATATTTTTACTACTTTTTCTCCTGTGTTTGTCTGGAGATCCTACATGTAACCATGGCTGCATTTTTTACATGTGAAATCAGCTGTTAGCAGCCTGTAGCATGTCAATGCTAATTGGTGCTAGGCCTGATGTTTCCCCGCAAGGTGAGGAGAAGGAGGTGAGGACGACGTGCTGGTTCTCAGGTGTGAGCGAAGAAGTGACGACATGGACCTGTCCTTCCATCCATCGTTATTGGGAACGTAAGAGCTATCTCCAATAAGATGGACGAGCTAGCTGTGCTAACCCAGCAACAGAGGGAATACCAGAGGGCAGAGTAGCATCATGCTATTCACAGACATGGCTAACAGAGACAAGCTGTCAGCATCTATTTTCATTTGGAGCTTTTTACACTTTCTATACACTTGTATTTTTGTTTTCTTGATTGCTGCTCAGACTCCTCCTGAATTTACCCACAGGGATAAATAAAGTATTTTCTATTCTATTCTATTCTATTCTATTCTATTCTATTCTATTCTATTCTATTCTATTCTATTCTATTCTCTCTGTGGGAAGCCTCAGTGTGACATAACTGTGTGTTCAGTTATGTCACACAGAGAAACGACACAACACTGATGATTAAATTACCTAGACTCGCAGCATGTGATTCCTGTCGGAGATCTTTAAGAATTAATTTCATACTGATTGTGAAGATCAGAGGGCCAGGAGTCTGTTCAATAATACACAAACAGATGAGCAAAGTGGACAAATTGGCCGATCAGTCTCACTTTTAGTTGATGGCACAAGCTTTCAGCAAACAGCCCAGCCCAAACCCATGAAGAAGAAAAAAAAATCTATTTTAGTGATTGCTGTCCTGAGACATTTGTTCTTTTCCAGACGAGTTGTGAGGATCATTCCTCACAAGGGCACGAGTATCGACTGTGTGTTCAGCTTGAATCTGTCCCGGCACAGAGGTCCAATCAGCTCGCCCCTTTTAGCCATGTTTACTCATTCATTAGAGAGTTTGTGGTAAAGAAAACAGTAATCTCAGATAATTGATGAAGACATCTACTTCACTCTGACTAACTGAGTTTCTGGGGTTTGGGGAAAGCCGCAATTGACTGTATTCACACAACAGCCATTTTCCACTGACATGAAGCAGGAGGAGGCTAAAGCGTGGTTAATATGCCAAACTGCTGAGAACACTGACATTTTTACATCTGAAATAATTTCATCACTTTTCTACAGAGCAGAAATAGTGAAAACAACAAATCTGGAGATGCTGAAAAAATATTGACATCCTGTTGGTGTCAGTCAAACGACAAGGCTATTACTGCTGACATTCAGCTACATAAAAGTTCAAACCTGAAAATAAATTAACCCTTTTAACTCCAAGGTCATAAACTCTTCAATTTGGGTTTTCTCGCAGAGACGCAAAAATCAATACTAACTTTGAGACAGGATCAGTTTGAATATCTACACACAATAACCTCTATATCTAAGATATCACTTCCCTAGCTAACTTGATATAAGCTAGGTAATTTGTTGCTAGGTGCTGCCCTGTTGCAGCAGCTCTCTTTTCTTTATCTGCTTCTTGTACTTTTTTTAAAATCTCTTTTTTGTCATCTTTGCAATCAGAGTGGGTCATTACTTTGTATGATTCATCTGTTGATCAGGGACACCAAACTGGATGTCATTGCCAACTGGTGCTAGGCCGGATGTTTCCCACAAGGTGAGGAGAAGGAGGTGAGGATGACGTGCTGGTTCTCAGGTGTGAGCTAAGAAGTGACGACATGGACCTGTCCTTCCATCCATCGTTATTGGGAACGTAAGATCTATCTCCAATAAGATGGACGAGCTAGCTGTGCTAACCCAGCAACAGAGGGAATACCAGAGGGCAGAGTAGCATCATGCTATTCACAGACATGGCTAACAGAGCTAACAGCAGACACCAAGGCCACATGTGAAGAGCTTCACCTGCTGTGAGCAGACAGGATCCAGGAGACAGAGACTGAACAGACTGCTGAAGAAGCTCAGTCCTGGACCCTGTGGGTCTTGATTGCTGCTCAGACTCCTTCTGAATTTCCCCTCGAGGAAAAATATACTATATTCTATTCTATTCTATTCTATTCTATTCTATTCTATTCTAAGAGATGCATAATTTTGCTAGCTGCAGTTCTCAATCCAATGAAGGCAACTGTACTTGGAGATTCTTCTGTCTTCTCTGGTTTTAAACAGACTGGTAAGTGAAGCTAGAAAATAGAAGCCTCTGAGAGTTGTCAGTTTGCCCGTGACTCTCAAAGAGTCGTTAGCAGAGTCGCTGACCTTGATCCAGAGGGTCATAAGGACCTTTAGTTGTCAGTTCGGTCTGTCCCTACAGCAACAGACAGCTGAAGACTGTCTTGACAGCAGTATCTAAGAAGACCACAGACAACTGAAGAACCTAATAAGCTAGGCTGGCGCCTCTCACAATGACTCTCCTAACGACTCTCCTAACGACTCCATGTGACACTAGCTGTTGCTGACCATTTACATGGTCTGAAAAATAATGTTTTAACATGAATATGTCTTGATTCCCCTCCAGATGAATGCTGATGTCAGTAATCAGAGAAGAAATGATGGCAACTGTTGGACAAGTGAAATATTAGAATGAGAAACCAAGAGTATCACACACTGAATATTCCTGTGGGAATGACAGCTGTGGGAAAACAGAAAACATTGTGATTGCTATAAAACTATAAAATGAGTAAATGCAAAAATTCCCCATAGAAAGCTTATCCAGATCTGTGTAAAAAAAAAGAGAGTAGATTTAGAATAAATTAACAAACAAAAGCTATAAACTCCCTGACATAACTTGCTTTGATCTTATGGAAGTACTAAGTCCAGCACAGCGGCAATCTGACAGTTTTTTAAGCAAGCTGACCTTAAAGAGGGGGTATTCTGCTTTCTGCAAGACATTAAAGGTGTCACAAACAACGTCAGTTTACGACAGTCCGAATGGCTGCCTGAACAGGTGGGTCTTTAACTGGTGGGTCTTTAACTGGTGGGTCTTTAACAGGTGGGTCTTTAACAGGTGGGTCTTTAACTGGTGGGTCTTTAACAGGTGGGTCTTTAACTGGTGGGTCTTTTTAATGTGCACACAGACAGATGCTTGTAAGACCAAGGGTAGCCAGTTCCATATGTTTGGTTTTCAACTTGTCCGTGGCACAGACAGTAGCTCCTGGTCAGAGGACTTCAGTGACCGGCTGACCATTTCCATTTCCATTTCTGAGTGTGTGAGAATAGACCTGGCTTTGGCTTTGTTTCTGAGGTGGAAAAAACAAGAGATGGTTGAAGATTTAACTTCTTAAAAAAAAAAATACAGGAAGATAGGAGGGCCAAACAAGCTGAGATCTTTTACACATTCAACATAAAGACTTGTGGGTGTGTTGGCGAAAAATGCTCAGTGGTTAAAATGTGTTTTATTTCTGTAAGGATAAAAAAAGAATCTAACGATGTTTGTTGCTGAGGTTGTTCACAGGTACGCACAGGTTGCGGTAAATCCAATCTTTAAGGTCAAACAGAAGAACAACTGCTCCAGCGTTATTGGAGCATTAAATCAACGTGACGTGCAGGAACTGAAGCTTTCTTTGCTGTGTCGCGGAGCATTCAAAGGTGTTAATATGCACACAGGTGATTGAAGGTATGTCACTCTTGCACATAGTGTTAACAATCTGCTGCAAAGTGTGCTAAAGTAATTCACTGCGACTCAACCATCGATTAGAAAAAAGGTATGAATTTGATGCAGCCTGCTCCAGACAAAGGAAACAAACACAGCTCTGAGAGTAGTCACTGAAAACACTTTCAAAAAGAACATATTGGTTAATTGAAAAATTATATAACTATATAGAAATTAATTTGTTAAAAAGACATAATTTTTAATATCAAAGAACATATTTTTTTAAGAATATGTATTATTTATTTTATAGTTGTGTGTATATATATATATATATATATATATATATATATATATATATATATATATATATATATATATATATATATATATATAATATAATATATATATATATATATATATATATATATATATATATATATATATATATATATATATATATATATATAATTTATTTATTTAAATTTCTGAAATAAAAAAAAATATATATATTTGTTATATTATAAATCCGACCATCTCAGGCACATCCAAGCCGTGTTCGAGAGGTGGAAAACAGCTAACCTTACCGTCAACCTGGGAAAGTCTGTGCTGAAGCTACTGTTCAATTCTTGGGAAAAGTGGTGGGGCAGGGTGAGGTGCTCCCTCTAGCTGCAAAGGTAGAGGCCATCACAAAGTTCCCGGTGCCTACCACCCACAGGGAGCTCTAGCGGTTTTGGGGGATGGCTGGCTCTTACAGGGCCTTCTGCAGTAATGTTTCTCAAGTAGCATCCCCCCTCACAGACTTGACCAGCCCGAAAGTCTCTTTCCAGTGGACCCCTGAATGCCAGATTGCATTCAAAAAGTAAAAGCACTCTTGGACACAGCCCCTGTACGAGCAGCTCCTGATTTTGGTCGTCCTTTTGTCCTTTACACACATGCTCGTGATGTGGGTGTTGGAGCAGTACTTGTCCAGGCAGATGACAGTGGAGGAGAGCACCCTGTGGCATTCCTCTGGAAGAAGCTAAGTCCTCGTCAGGTGCACTACTCCACCTTTGAAAAAGAAGCATTAGCGTTGGTTTTGAGTGTAGAACACTTTGAGATCTTCATATCAACATCTGATCCTTTAGTGGTTTACACTGACCACAACCCTGTGTTGTTCCTACAGAGATCGGCCTCCACTAACCGTAGGTTACTCCGATGGAGTTTAGTTTTGCAGGAGTTTCCACTGAAAATCCAACATGTAAGTGGTAAAGACAATCTAGTAGCTGACTGTCTTTCACGAGTGGTAATTGACTGAGTGATTTCACGTTTTGTTTCCCCCAGAAGATTTCCTCTACTCAGATCAGTCGGGTGTTTTTTGTTATGTATGTAAACAAGTTATCTAGTGTACTGTCTACTAGCTTTGTGTTTATAGGGTAGAGTTAAACGATATAAATGATAGATCCCCAGGGTAAAATTTGTTTTGAATTTGAAGGTTTGTTTGGCTCAACAAATATTAGATTTGTTGTCTTTTTGGGTTGAGGTGTCACATATGGAGGTAGTTTCTGACCTCCAGCTCTCCTAACGAGCTCTCACTCAGCTCACCTGGTCTCACTGCACACAGCTGCTGCTCAATCAGCCCAGGTAGGTTTTAAAAGGAGGCTCTTTCCCTCAGCTTGCTGTGTGACACCAAAGAGCCAACACCTTCAGTTGGTTTTCTGTGGGTTTGAAATGAGTGATGTGAGAGGGTGTGTGGTTGTGCGTCTTTGAGGAAAGTGATTTTAATTAGAGCTGCACGATTTGGGGAAAAGGTGCGATTTGCGATTAGGTGGACAATATTGCGATTGCGATTGTGCTTGCGATTTAATAAAAAAAGTTGTGTCATGATGAGTCTACACGCTTGCTTGGTTATCATGGAGAAAAATCTGAATTGCATGTGCTGACATTGCGATTGCGATTGCGATATCCTCTTTTGCGATTACATAATTGCGTGTGCTGACATTGCGATTGCGATAATCGTGCAGCCCTAATTTTAATACATGAGTTGTGATATTTAATCTCTTAGGAAGATTTTTTCATTTAGTGTTTACCCCCCACCAAGCAAACTCCACTATTGTTAAAGCCTATATTTAAGTTTGTCTACTCTGTGGTAGAATCAGTGGGTGGGTGTTGTGGTGGAATTTTCATATTGCTTTATGCCTTCCCTTAGTTAGTTCTCTAAATTGTCTCTATATGTGTCCCAATAATACCTGTATTTGTCTTAAAGTTATCTGCACACAGAGACAGTGTTTTTCTTAGTCTGGGTTGGATCTGATTCACACGTTCCTGTCTCCTTGAACGTTGTTTCTCACATTGAGTTCCCAAGCTGAGCTGAACCCCCCTTTCTGATAGACAGACATAACAATCCCAATCTCAAGAATACTAAATACTGAGCAGACGGACTGCTCTGTTACAACTGACTTTGCATTACACTGGGCACCATGTGTACTGTCTGTCATATTCTCCTCGATCGAGCTATATAAACTATTTCAACTTCAGCCATCTGAGTCTCCTGAGTCTTCAGGAGGTCTTTTTGATCCATTCCTAGACACTGAAAGAGGGGATGGTTTTTGGCTTCTTGTAGGCAGTGTGTGACCTATGATTTCTGGGATAACTCTTTTTTTAACACTATTGATGTGGTAATTAGATGAGTAAGGAGATAAACTAGTCCAGAGTTATCTTGCTGTGGCGTTCCTTCTCTTAGGAGCAGGGCTCATAGGCCATATACTGGTAGAGAAGTTCTGGGTGAAGAAAATTCTTTGAAACTGATTATGCTTTTGATGATTTACAAATGTGATTTTTGCAGTTGAAACAATCTATATCTACATAATCAATTTCCATGTGTATTAATTTGCATCACAACTGCAAGATGTAATCTAATCATGTAATGTTAGGTGTATGCATTTTCAGCTCTGCAGACCTTTCCAGAATTATGAATAATCTTGTTAAATGTAATAGTTAATTCGGTAGTCAGTGTTGATCTTGTGATCAAACAGGAGGGATCTGTGGTGGAATTTTCATATTGCTTTATGCCTTCCCTTAGTTAATTCTCTATTACACTGGGCACCATGTGTACTGTCTGTCATATTCTCCTCGATCGAGCTATATAAACTATTTCAACTTCAGCCATCTGAGTCTCCTGAGTCTTCTTCATCAAGTGTCAAGATTCCTGAAATTTCTTTATCAGGTGTGGGGAGTCAAACCTCCACTCCACCTTTCTGAACCCAGAGGTTTTATTTATGTTTGAAAAAGGTGCATTTTTTCTTTTTGTTAGTTTCCTTGTCCGTGACCCCTGTCCTTCATGTGACGTGACTTGCAAAAAACATATATGCATATATGTTTATTTACATAAGTGTGTGAAATGGTAAACAGCCTTATTCTTACAGCTTTTTCATGACGATACATGACAGAATTGATTAAAAATAGTCTGTTAATCTAGGGTGTGGAAGACAGCCACAATGTACACCAAACCAACAAACCATACAGTAGTACATACAGTGGACACCTGCATGCAGACGAGCACACATCAACATGATTTAAAGACAAGGACACTTGCTCAGCAGGGATGTTTTTGCTCCCTGCTGTCTGACACATTATTGAGTGGCTCACACACTCGCACAGGTTGTAGAGGACAGAGCGTTTTGAACAAAGAACACTTCCCATTTGACATTTATATATTCATGGTCAGAGTACAAACTTAACCAACAGCGCGGCTGCTGTCTTGGAAGTGAAATTGGCTCCCTGATGCTCTGAAGTACACAAGGGTAAAAGATTAATAAGAAAGGACAGCTCAGGTTTGTGTTATCTGCAGTCACTCTTGATGTTTTGGGGATCTGTTTTGATTGTATTTGTGTAAAGTAATGAACAGTGTCTCCTGTGCTGAGACACAAGAGGAAGAGGAAGTCTCTGAGGAGAGCAGCAGGGAATAAAAACCACAAACAGGGCATGCTCTGGTAGAAATGAAGAGAAAAAGACATGTTTGGATCAGCAGATCTAAGATCGTCAGCACAATGTTTGCTGCACAGATTCTGGGGGAAAGAAAGGTTTCACCTTGTTTAGAGTCATGATAGTGGGTGTTACGTAAAGAGGCTCTTTGTGTCTCTGAAGAGAGCTCACTGACCCTCACATGAACTGTTTTTGTTGCTGTTCTGTGTTGCAGAGCTTGATCCTGTGCCTGCTGAAACATGACACAGTCGTCACAGTGGGAGAGCCGTGACAGGATGACACTCTCCATTCAGATCTTCATAACCAACTCCCACACAGTGGAAAGCATGGAAACCTTGGCTTTCTGAATCATATTGTTTGCTGAGAACAGCTCTTCTGTGGCGTCAATAAGTATGAACTGTAAGACCTGTGAGATCCTCGTCTCCTCTGACAAAGGAGCGTGTTTCCAGCAGAAAGACGATGTAAAAGGTTTAAGTAGCAAAGGACGACACGATGTTTCTATTGTGATGAAGCTTTTTCTGCAGCAGACTGAGGCTTTTCCAGCTAAATAGGATCAATGGAGTATCTCTGTGAATCACAGAAACATGGTGTTCAAGCAGGATTAGTCTGAAAACTCATGGTTACAACACGAGCGACCTGACGCCTCATACTCCTCCTCACAGAAGATGTTATTACCTTAACCTTTAATAAACCAACTTTAACCAGAGCCAGGCTTGAAAGACTTCAGCTTCTATTCACACAGATGCTTGTCTTCATTTTCCTCCTTTTTTAGTCTCATTCTTGTTGATTTTATTTCTTTTTTAAAAATGTTCTGTTTCCACCAGGTGAGGAAAAAAAAACTTTCATGACATAATTTTCACTTTTATCTCATCATTTTAAACCTGTCTCACAATTTTTAATATTTACCCAAAAATTTCAAGTTGGAATTGTGAGACACCAAGATGAACTCACCAGATACCGAATCAGAATTATGAGATAAAATGTTAAAAACATGTGATTCAAGACCGATAAAGGGATTAGAAGTTAAAATTATGACACTTTATTTAAAATATCAGATGCAAAGTCAAAATTATGAGATCTGAAAAAATTGAGATCACGAGATAAAAAAAGACTTTATGAGACACAAGTTGAATTTTGAGCTAACAATTATGAATAGGAAAAAAGTAATTAAAAAGAACAGAAATGTTAGAGTTTTGAGATGAAATGCCACGATTGTAAGAGAAAACACAAATTATATGATTAAAAAGAAAAAAAAAGATTTAAAGTTGAAATCACGAGATAAAAGTTGAAATACTGAGATTAATACCAAAATTATGAGATACAAGTCAATTTTTTTCTGATAAAAAGTTGAAATTATGAAATGTAAAGTCAAAACTATGTTACAAAAATTGAAGTATGTGATACAAAGTTGAAATTTGGGGGAAAAAGTTGAAATAATTAATTATAAATTTGAAATAATGAGATCAAATGTTGAAATAATGACCTAAGAAGTCTTATTTCCCCACACACCTGGCAGAAACAGAAAAGAAAGGAAGAAAAGTAAACACTGAGAGTAAAAAAGTAAAAGTAAAAGAGGAGGAAATTGATGACAAGGCAAAGAAAAAAAAAAAAAAGAGAAGACTGTGACGAATGAATCAAGAGATGAGGATGAAGATGAAAAGATGGGACAAAAGAAGACGAGGAAGAAGGAAAGCTTTAAGTCTTACCTTCACCTCATTGTGAAATGTTTTTTTTTTTTTTTATAGGACTTTGAGTTAATAAAAATAAATAAATTAAATAAACCATACATTTTACACAACGTCTGACTGAAAATACAAAAGCAAAGAGAAGGTAAGACCATGTTTCAGCTCCAACGTTCAGTCATCTGAAATGCTTCAACAGCAAAGAGTGTGTCCCTGCTCTTCCTCCAGGGTCAGCAGCGCACAGATCAGGTCATTAATTAAGGAGTCAACCAGGCCTCGTCAGAGCTTTGAACCGGACTAAATATTTAATAGCCATGACAAACAGAGGGGCAGGCACAGGGAGGTTGTCATCATCCAAAATGTCAAGTGGCAAAATGTGCTACCCTCTGGGAAGGCAATCAGTCGGCTGGCAGAGCGCTCAGTCTGTTATTTTCCAACACGTTTGAAGAAACAGAAGTTGTTGTTTTTTAATATTACGACTCTTAGTGACACTTTTATTTCGTATGTTCAAATAACAGGAAAACACAGATGAAAAGTGACGTTTCAACAAACTTTTTTATTCTGTTTTCAGTTAATATCATGATTGGCAGGTGGGGTCTGCTTGGCTGAACATGTTGGACATGTTTTATTCATCCAGTTGATCTGCAATGAAGAGTGGCCGAGAGCCCATTAGAAGGTGAAGCATGTGTGAAATAGCACTTGGAATTTCAAAGTTGAGAAAATGAAGTGGCATTGATTTTCATATGAGGGCGGCAGCGTGTGGCACGACCCCCCGTTGGAGGGAAAATGCACAGAGAGACGTTTTCTTCAAAGACAGACACGGAGGATGAGGATCTACAGAGCTTCTTCCATCCTGCTCATGTCCTCTTTATGGCTGAGAATCCCCTCACACACACACACACACACACACACACACACACACACACACACACACACACACACACACACACACACACACACACACACACACACACACACACACTGTCATCATTAATGCACAGATGTAACACACTCCCTTGCTCTTTAACCGTCTCGTAGCTGACTCCGCCGCTGTCGCTCAGATCTCTTGGAGGATGAATGATGATGATGATGATGATGATGATGATGATTATGTGCTTGCAGAGCTGCACTTTTGTAAAGCAACCCTCACACATGAGTGCATTTATTCAAACTCCACATTCAGCAGCAAATCACCCACAATTCCCTTCACACACCCACTCACACCCACACTAACACATCTGCCTGCTCTTGCAGACATTACAAGCATTAGCAGACAGGATGAGGACATGACAAAAGCATTATTTGATACACCACTCGGTCCTACGATGAGTCTTATTGTCCTTTTATCTTTTGATGAATTTGTTTTGGATACGGTAACTCTATAACTCCAGCATAAATAACTCTAAAAGGCTCAGGTCAGTTTCTAATGCTAACTTTACGTATCGTAGGTGATTAAAAAGCAACAAGTTAGTGACTTTAGGGTAAAAACAGAAGGACTCCCTTCATCTAGTATTCGTCGGGCTCAGAGCAACCAGCTGTGTGTTTCAGGATCAGGATTGGAGACAAAAAGGGGTCAAAAATTTTGTGCACCACTGAAGACAATGGATGAATGGACAGGCTAATTTTGACAAACAACATCAAAAACACTGAGTTGAATGGTTTAAGTTGTTCGAAAAGATGGACAGCACAACAGGTTTCCAAAAGTGAAGACAAAACCACTTGATGTCCTCCTGGTGACTGGATTGCTGTACTAGAACAGACACAGGCCACATCAGAAAATTATTATTTACGTGTCAATGTGTTTTTCTAACGAGAGCAGGGGTCTGCGACCTTTACTTTCAAAAATGACGTTTTGCCTCAGCTCGACCGGATAAAAGTCGTTCTGGAGCCACAAAATCTATTTTATCTTCACAATAAAGACAATAAGGTGCATTTATCTTATATTTGTGTAAATTTATACAAATGTTCATGTGATGTCTTTGTTTATTGTTAAAATAAAAAAAAATAAAAATAATTTGAAATTTCAAAAATTTGGAAAATTTGAAAAGAAAAAAAAAGAAAAAAGAAAATGTATAAAACTAAAAAAAATTGCAATTTGAAAAATTTGAAAAAAAAAAGAGAAATTGAACTACGTTTTTTTTTGTTTTTTAATCGAAAACTATCTGAAATGTATAAAAAAAATCTTTTTTTTTTTTTTTTTTAAATTTGCAAAATTTTTTGGATTTACAAAAAAATGCAAAAGTGAAAAAAAAAACATACTTGAAAAAAATAAAATGCCTATGCACATTTCTATGTGGTGCCAGTGTCTTCAGTCATCAAAACCCTTTATAAGAAACAAAACTTATAATTAAAGAAAAGTCGGTTTATAGTTTTTTGTTTTTTTTTTATCTACAAGGAGCCACTGCAAAGGAATCAGAGAGCCGCATCGTGCTCCAGAGCTGCAGGTTGCAGACCCTTAAACTGGAGTACGTAGGCAGACTAGAGCAGCTCCACACACAGAGGTGCCCGCCTCCATCGCTTTACACTCACTCCAAACCTGGCTTGTTCAAAACAAGAAAAAAAAAAAAGATCACTAGGGAGCGTGAGCTGCCTGAACTTTTCTGACTTACAGCGTTTCGCTATGCCTCTGTGATCTCACATCTTCTCCTCATATCCATGCTGAACTCTCATCCAAAGAGCACACTGCTCTCACCCACAGGAGTTTTAAGAGCATGATTTTAATTGACCATAAGACCATAAGCACATATGAGATTAAAATGCAATTAATTTGATTAATTAATCACAAATACTGCAATTAATTAGGTTACTGAGTTTAATTGCCTGACAGCAGTCGTGTTAATACATTCAAATGATTGACTTGGGTGTGCATTAGCCTCATCATGTTTATAATGGTCTTCGTCACATGGCTGAACTGTCTTAAAACACCTGAGCAAATGACAGGTCAGTTAACACAGATATGGATTTCTAGAATGAAGAAAGGTAGGTAAAAGGAAGAAGGGAAGCAGCACCACCAAGGAAAAGCATTTTGGGTTGAGAAGGACTGAATTAAACGAACGAGGAATCAATGGATGAATTCAGAGAGGAGGGGAGAAGTGGAGGAGGGAGATAAAGAGTCTGGGATGAAGTAGCTATTCATGGGATAAGTGCAACAGAGACAGCGCTGAACTGATGGCTGACATCCACTGTGAGCCTTGTTAATAGTCTTGCTGGCTGTTTATGTGTGTGTAAGAGTGTGTGTGTGTGAGAGTGAGAGTGTGTATCGCATAATATAAATGTGTTTATTGTGCCTGTTCATTCCAGATAAGTATGCCCAACCAGAAGTGCGATATTACAATATCTATCCATATGACGGCTGCATATATATGAATCAGAAGGTGTGTGTGTGTGTGTGTGTGTGCGTGTGCGTATCTGTGTGTGAGGCCTCTATTACTTTCTCTTTGCACACTAATATTCACACACACACAAAGTGCAGCTCATGCTCATGTATCCTCTCGTCATCCTCACCCTTGTTTCATGCCTGATATACAGATTTCACACACACACACACACTTTCTCACACACACACACACACACACACACACTGCTGTTCTGCTGACGACGCAGTTATCAGCTTTCCTCTGTCATTCTTTCTCACTCCCTCTTTGGGTCCGTCCTCTCCTGCAAACTTTAATGCTCTTTCTTCTGCTGTGAGGTTCAAAAGTGCAGACGCTTCATAATACATTTTTATCACCTTGCTTATAAGATCTGCATTCATTTATGGCTTCCAAAACTGCCACAAAGAAGGGGTATTGAAAAAAAAAAAGAAGGGAGAAGAGCAGAAATAGCAAATTAAGAAACTACCTGATGAAGAGCTAAACAGCTCCTCATCATCGTCCTCTTCAAAATGACTTTTTCATTAAAGAAATAACTCTTACATCTCTGAAAATTACAAATTAAGGAATAAGGCCTGTGGCATTTAGGTGCCATTAACTGTGAGCTCAATATTTTGTGGAAATTTTCATATAAATTAGAAAGCAATCTGCATAAAATATGACCTGAATAAATCCCTTTCCTGTGATGGATAAAGTCAGTGATTTTACTTTGAATGTTCTCCGCTCCGTGATCAATTCATTTCATATGCATTACATTTTCTTTGTCAAGTATTCATCAAATTGATGCCAATTTTGAAGCTCCCTCATGCAGTTAAGGCTTTGAGATGATATTGGCCTTGTGTTCATTTTTCAAATGTTTTTAATCTGGTCTGGGGGAAATTGGTTTAAAGGTTTCCCTGTCGGGCACGGAGCAGCGAAGGATATTCAGCGAGTTTTAATAAAGCACAGTGCTTTAACTGAGAGGTGTTTTCAGATGAACTGAGAGACGTCAAAACAAGTTACTGAATAAGAGAATCAACTACGGCTGAGGTGAGCAGGTGTCGTGATTAAAGATGACTTGTAGATTAAAATCCTTGAATCTCTTGTAAGTGTTTAGTAAAAGGAGTTTTCATACACTGATGATATTTAGTCACCTTTCCATCAATCAGGGTTTGTAAAGTGGCACAGCACTGCCACAGCTGCTCTGGATCTGGTTACACTCTGCAGCACTTTGTATTCATTTGTCCAAAGCTTTTGACACAAGCTGCGTTTCCACTACACCTTATATTAGTGCTGTTAGGCCATTCAAAAATTACTCTAATTAATTACAAGATTTTTAATTAATTATCTAATTAATTACATTTTAATCCCATATCTTCTCAAGGCAGCAGTCCCCAACTTTTTAGCGCAACACCCTGGTTTAATGTCAGACGATATTTTCAGGGACCAGCTTTTCTTCTGTCTCCTCACTGGCTCTTTTACCCTGCCTAAAGAAACTTTCCAAAGATGTTTGTTTTTGTCCATTTTGCTAGCTTGGGGGGTTTGGCCTTAAGAATAAGTGATAGACAGGCATGACAGAGAGAATACGGTCATTTTTCAAAATAAAACATCATTCTGAATCACATAATAAATCAAACTGAAATAATGATAATAAGTTGAGTATGTTTTAATGTGTGGCCTGGTACCAATTGACTATAGGTCCAGAACTGGCCTAGAGATTTCTAGAGAAATCTCTCCAGCAGCGGGGAGGAGCATGCCAAAGTTGAAGAGCCATCACTGCTCTGTTTTTGGCTGTAAACAGTCACATAGCTCCATGCTCAAGCTTCCCATCTCAGAAGAAGACAGACTAAGTGTCTAGAGTTCATTTATCAGGAAAT
Source organism: Halichoeres trimaculatus (assembly GCF_033239565.1). Lineage (NCBI taxonomy): Eukaryota > Metazoa > Chordata > Actinopteri > Labriformes > Labridae > Halichoeres > Halichoeres trimaculatus. The sequence goes on along the minus strand of NW_027437180.1, from coordinate 42,132,823 downwards.
GTTCCAGCTACACTCAGTAAAACTGAGCATGTGTGTGCTAGTCACTTCACGGCCGACTGCTTTTCCAACTTTGGACAGTCCAACAGAGGGCTAGCCAATAGACTGGTCCTGAATCCAGGCGCATTACCAACCATCCTCCAACAAACCTGGGACCCTGGAAATGTGAGTATTTTAAATGCTGTGTGCTGTGGAGCAGATGGAAGAGCTTTTCCTCAGTGTCCCCCCTGTCTCTGTGTTAGCTTCAGGATGCTAACTTTAGCTGCAGTTAGCCTGTTGTTTTAGCCTGTAATGTTACGGTAAAGGAGCTTCTCTGTTTTCTAAACATTGTGCACTCGGAGCTCGTGGCGCCGCTCTCAGTGACGTGGAAGAGCGGGGCGGTATCAGCGGTGGCTCATTTACATGTGAAGGCCACGCCCACTAAATCAGAGCGTTCTGAACAGAGGGGCTATGAGAGCCTGGAAACAATGCTGCTGTGCTTGATTTATTGGCTTTTTGGACCAAAACATGTTACTACCATTTCATGAAGACATCAATGATCCAGATTAAACTGCAGGAAAGGAGCAGGAGATGGGAGCTTTAAATCTAAAATGACAGACATGGAAGCAGTTTCCACAGGATGTCAATGTTTTAGCTGTGTCTTGAAAAACTGCCTAAGTTATGACTCATTGATGGCTCTGTTTTAAATCCATAATGATGTGTTTTGGAAATTGTTTGCTTTGTCTCTCTTTGGACTTTTTGTCTGCAATGTTATGTTTTTGCTGATGCCTGTCTTGGTAAGGTTTCCCTTGAATCATAAAAGAGGTGTTCATTTCAATGGGACCAACATGGTTGGATAAAGGTTAAATTAATTATTAAAAAATGGATTTAAAAAAGCTCTTTATACTCTTAAATTTTTAAAGAAGTCTCTCTGAGACCTCATCAAAGCAAATCTCGTGCCTGTTGTTCCTGCAACCTTCATCGGGTCCTTGTAAGACTGGTGTTCGTAAATGATATCAGAGACATTTCTACGACTTTAAACATGATCCTGTGAAATAAATCAAACTTCACTTTGAAAATAAAGAACAGGATGACTGTTTCTTCATCCACTTCTTTGTTACGAGCAGGCAGAACATCATCAAACTCTCTATTCAACAGAGCCATGTATGAGTCACCAGTCACATAGCCTGCTATAGAAACACTGATCATTAAAACACAACTTCTGCAGATTTTCCAGAGAAAAACAGCATGAATTCTTCAGACCCAGCTCATAAAATGTAGAGGCAGCACGCTGGAACACCTGGCAGTGTGAAAAGCCAGGGGACAGAAGAAAGGAGGTGTTTGGCGCTGATGAGGTCTCTCCAAACTCTACAAAGGTCAGGTCAGTAGTTAGATTCCTGCAGGACTTCATGGCACATCTGAAATTCAGCCTGTGAGGAGTTTTTTCCTGTCTTTCTTTCTCCCAGCAGGCCCCCTTTTAGTGAAAGCAGGTGTGACTGCTGCAGAGGTGATCAAAGTGGAAAAGTTCACAAGGTCCTCGCCTCTTCACAGCATCAGGATTTCACACGAGTGGAAAACCATCTCATTTTAAGTGTTAGAGCCAAGCGCGGCTGCGAGGGCTGTGCTGTCTTTCACTTTTTGATTTTACTTTTATATTGAGAGGGGTGGGCGCTGAGTTCTTAAGTGGAGCCTCTTGATGTGTGTATTATGCTCACACAGGGCGCTGATTAACACCTCGGCCCGGTCATTCAAAGGAAATCCAGATGCTTCAGAAACCTCAGAATGAGTCACATCTTACAGTTTTGCATTTTATTTTTTTTATTATTGACACAACAGTCAGGGCTCTGTGAGAACTATCTGTTTGGTGTTGGTTGCAGTGACACCTGTGGCCAGAATTGGTAGTGCATCATCATCCACTGTCGTAAAGACCTGACTCTTACCACAGGTCTTCTTTTAAAAAACAACTGTGAGGACGTAATGTACATATCAAGAGTTACGTAGTGCTGTTGTTTTAGTCGTGACAACAAGCAAAATTTGTCTGTAGTATAGTTTGGTTATTAAACTATGGTACAAACGTATATTGTTTGCTTGCTGTCACGTTTCAAACTGTAGCACTATATAACTGAGGATAAATACCTTACCTCGTCACGTCATATCTGGTAAAAATTGTCTTGAACAAAGAAAGACAAAGAACATAAAAAGACCCATCTCTACTGTGGCCGGTGGATGTCAGACGGTTTGCAAAAGCCACAACACGAATGCAAGAGCAAAAACACAACAGAAGTTAGAACAGGTTAGTTATCCTGATGGACGGAGAAAAGTTGTGAAAATATCTTTTTCATCTTCAGCTATGATGAATGAAGCTTCTTAGGGGTCTCACCCTGTAATATTCTTCAAAGTCTTTTTTTTTAATTTACGGGGAAAAATATGTCATTTTATATTTAGCTTAATGAATCAACAGCGTTAGTATTTGAACTATTTATTATAACTGAAGGTATTAAAAAAAAACAATCATTTACTGTCACAACTTTTCTGTGTCCGTCAGGTAAACTGTCCTCTTACTTCCATTGTGGCGTCACTTTGGTTGTGCTGTTACTGAAGCCTTTGTGTTGGTGTTCCTGCTCTGGCATTTGTGTTGTAGCTTTTTCAAATTGGCTGACAACCACCAGTCACCTTAGATCTCCATCAGTGGTGATTGCTCTAAGACTGAAGAAGAAGCTCAGCTTCCCCTAAAATGTCCCTAAAAAGTGTTGATATGTCCTGCTGTGTGAACATTTCATTGATAAAATCTGAGCTAGAATTCCTTCATCTTTAGCTCAGAATCAGCTCCTATCACAGGTATCTGGCTCCGCCTCCTTCTCATTCATCCCTGCAGCATCTCAGCGCTTTAACACAGTCGGACGCTGAGCGTCTTCTGACTTCAGCGGGGAAGCGTAGAGTGGGTTGTTCCACTGTGGAAACTGGACAGTCATTGGATAAACGCTGGGCTTTGTCCCGCCCATCGGACGCTCAGCGTCTCTGGGGGTCTATGAGGCAGTGGGCTGGCCTGGACGCTGGGCTTCTGCATGATGATTGGATGATCTGTCTGAGGCTGAATCCCTTTTTGATTGACAGTGAAATGAGCCAGTCAGAGATCTTGAAGTATAACCCTCCACCAGAGCATCTTCTCAGTAGTTCTTGACTGATCTGGAGGTTTTATCGATCCTCAGGGAGTTTATTTTTCTTAAAAACGACGAGCGTTGAGAGAAGTCTGGTAAAATCCCTGAAAAAACTCCTAGTTGGTTCGACAGGGTCACAGATCATTTTCTTGGAAAGGAACGAAGGGTAGAATTTACGTTTAAATGAATCAACAAATTTATGACGTAGGCCAGAAAAAAATGAGCTTCCCCTCCTTGACTGACCAGCAGCCACTGAAGATTATTTTCAAATGATGCCATAAAAAAATTCTTCATATTACTTAAAAATCAATCAATCAAACTTTATTTATAAAACACTTTTCATACAATGAATGCAACTCAAAGTGCTTTACATAGAGAAAATTAAAAACATTCCCTTAAACCCACCATCCCACCCCAGCTTTACGTGGAATACCCACACTCATGTACGCAGCTACTAACAGACACACACACATACACACACTCATACACACACACTCATACACACACACTCATACACACACACAGACTAAAATAGTGCAAGAAACTAAGAACTAGAACAAAGGCTGAGCACAGACGAACCAGGTGAGAGAGCGTCATCGGAGGAGCCGTCTGCAGCAGGAGCCCAGAGTCGACCACAGCCACAGGACACCAACGCAGGACCCAGAGGAGACAAAACGGACTTCAAAACTCCTCCAGGGACCTACAAGACAGAGCCCTACAGCCAGAGTCAACCACAGCTCCCGGCGCAGACGGCTCCCACAGAGGAGACACTAGAGATCCAAACGATAAAAGAATCTAATGAGTAAAAACTAAGATATCAATAAAAACTACAAACCAGACCATAAAATAGTACACCTAAATATTAAGATAAGAAATGAGTAAAATCCATAAATAAAAAATAAAAACAAAGTGGGAACCTAATATAAATAAATGTAATAAATCAAGTTTTAATTAAAAGCTAAGCTAAAAGGTGTGTCTTCAGCCTGAACGTCCAAACATGAACGTCCTCTGCGTCCCTGAGCTCCTCGGCAGGCTGCTCCCCTGGCGAAACTCTGAGGGAGGAAGAAACTCTCAGAATCTGAGGGTGTATTCAGACCTGGACTGTTTGGTCCACTTTAAACGGACCAGGGTTCGTTTCTCACGCTGATGCGGACTTTTCATGCAGGTGTGAATAGACACAAACGAACCCTGGTGCAGACCAAACAACCGGACCCAGACCCACGTTTTGAGGTGGTCTTGAGCCGCTTCCAAATGAACCCTGGTGCGGTTCGTGGTTCTCCGGTGCAGGTCTGAATACAAACCAAGGTCCATCTGAACTAACTACAGGATACATGCTCCTTTTGGGCCTATAGAGCCACCGTAACCTAACCGTCTTTGGTTCATACCTGATCCTCCGTCTTCTGTTTAGCCACGCTGTAGCTAGCATGTTGTGGGTCAGGACACGCAGAGCATAGCGCCTCCTTGCTGCGATCATTGGTCTTCCTGTTCCTAAATTGTAAACGGTGTTGTTAAGCTGCTTTGAAGGAGCTGCTCTTGAAACTGAAAATGATTTAGCAGCTCTAATAAGAGCACAAACACACATGTTTACCTCCATTTCCAGGTCTGTACTCTGTGTGCCGCCCTTTGTCAGTGCTGTCCAATGAGAGCACTGATCCTCACACACCTGGATGTGTTTACAGAATATAGTCCACTTGATAAAAGTACAATCTGAATACGAACCACACCAAACGGAAAAATAAAGTCTGCTTTTGGTCCAAGCACAAACAAAGTCCAAACAAGTGGACCACAGGACTTTTCTGGTCTGAATACAGCCTTAAACTCGAGATGGATAATGGAGTATGCACTCCCCATATCCAGATCTGGTAATCTGTCAAAGTGTAGTATCTGATAAAGTTGATCCTATCCAGCTGTTTTCTGAAAAACAAGGACAAAAGCAGCTGGAATATTTGCCCTGTTCATGGAGGAAGCAGATACCCCAGATAATCGCTTGTAGTTCAGGTTTTAGTCTAGTTATGATGCTACCCTGCTGGATTGATCTGTAGAAACCAGGTCGTTCAACACCCTCCTACCCACCCTAAGGAGCATATACACACCTGATCTCGAGTCTTCTTTCTTTGTGTCCAAGAAACTGTCAGAAGCAAGAATCATTTTCCTGCAGAAAGTCATCATCCAGGCTCCAAGAAGGATCATTTTCTGAGGTGGGAGAGAACACAGCAGCTCCTGCACAGGCCTCCTCAAGGTCCCCAGCTCTGCAGTGAGACGACTGATTTAACAACCTCGCTCCTCATCACATTAGCAGTTTGAGCTCTTCGTTATGAATATTAAAGAACACAAACACAAAAAAGGCAATAACTGTAATCACTGTCTGGTTCATCAGACTATGGTGGCTGATAACCTGATAATTGTAGTCTCGCAACAGTGCGCCATCATCCTGTAAAGGCTGATTGTAATAACTGTATGCAGCTTTTAATTGCAACATGGATGATGAAATAAAACAAAGACAAATCGCTCGTCATTTTAAACGCTGGTGAAACATAATTGTTATTCAGGCGGAGGCCGCAGCAATCTGAGACGATGAGCTGTAACAAAGTTAATGTGCCGCAGTCGCCGTGGTGATTGTGACCGTAAATGTTTACCACTCATGAGGCTTTCCTTGCAAGAATCTTAAAAGATAACATTTGCACAGAGGTGATCTTGAGGTGCCCCTGCTCAGTCAGCTGGAGTCAGGTTTGTGTGAGATCTCCGTACGCCCTGGCCTCTTCTGATATCAGTATTCTCCGCTCACTCGTGGGACCAGCTTCCTGTCCTTGTCGGTGTTTATGTCTTGCTCCATACAAAGGGATGTAAGGTTGGACAGTCTGGCCTCATCTGAGGGTTAGTTTCTGAAAAAGTCTCAGAGCGCTGAAACCTGATGTGGGAGTGACTGCTGTTTGGATTTTACTTTCTGTTTTTGTGTTTTTGGAAAGAATGCAGTCATTTCTCGTCTCTAACTTCCTTCTGCCATCTTTGAAATCAAACCTCACCTGTCCCCCTATCGTCTCTCGTTTCCAGATGATCAGTTTTCTGCAGTGTTACCTGCTGCGTCAACATCAGCAAACTGCCTCTAACTAAGGAACATGTTCTCCATTAGGGGGCGATATGGGGAAAATATGTCAGGATTGTTTTATGGCAGGATCAGATCAGGAGTTTCTCAGTATTTTTTTTTTTCTATTCAGACTATTTAGACCTGAAAACAACATTTGGCCCCCAAATATTTTCCATTCAAAGCATTTTTTGTATTTTCTGCCCCTTTTTATAACTTTAATCTCATTTTGTGTCCATTCAGTGTTTTTTTTTAACTCAAACATTTTTACATCATGATAAATCCATTCATTTAAAGACGTCAGCTGTAAGATTTGTTAAATTTCAGCAGATTGTACAGAGCTGTAGCATCATTCAAGTAGCCTATGCACAGTCCAAATGTAGTTTGGTGAGAGCTTACTAAAAAGACTTTTGTTTGGTTTTTAACCCTTGACAGAAAATGTAAATGTTAACATAACTTAGATCTGAGAGCCATGGGCTGTATTTAAATGGATTTCTAGCTACACAGTCAGTCATAGCTCAAACTGCAGTCCACCAGTGCCACAATCACCAACAGCTGTGTGCAGCTGTTTAACGGCCAGTCTTTTTTTGACAGAGTGCGCTGCAAAAATGCATCAGTTTGTGCAGGGCAGAACATACCAAACAGGAAACAGGCACAAAAACAATCAGAGTCGTTTCAAAATACACTTATCGACCACTTTATCAGGTAGACCTTGCTAGTACCAGGTTGGTCCCACTTTTTCCTTCAGAACAGCCTTAGTCCTTGGTGTCATAGATTCAACAAGGTCCTGGAAACCTTCCTCAGAGAGTTTGGTCCATATCGACATGATAGCATCAACAGTTGCTGCAGATTTGTGGTCTGAACATCCATGATGAGAATCTCCCGTTCCACCACATCCCAAAGGTGCTCTATTGGATTGAGATCTGGGGACTGTGGAGGACATTTGAGTACAGGGAACTCATTGTCATGTTGAAGAAAGCAGTCTGAGATGATTCCAGCTTTATGACATGGAGCGTTATCCTGCTGGAAGTAGCCATCAGAAGATGGGTACACTGTGCTCATAAAGGGATGGACATGGTCAGCAACAATACTCAGGTAGGCTGGGGACTTTTTTTTTTCTTTTTTTTTCTTCTTTTTTTTTCATTTTTCCTTCTTTTTTCATGTTTTTTTTTCTCCTTTTTTCCCTTTTTCCTTTTTTCCTTTCTTTTTTCTCTTTTTTGTTCTTTTCTCTTTTTTTCTTTTTTCTCTTTTCTCTTTTTTTCTACTTTTTTCTCTTTTTTTCTTCTTTTTTTCCCTTTTTTTTCTTTTTTTTTTTTTTTTTCCTTTTTTCGTTTCTTTTCTTTTTCCTGTGGACTTTAAACCAGGCTCAGTTGGTACTAAGGGGCCCAAAGTGAGCCAAGAAAATCTCCCCCACACCATTACACCAGCAGCAGCAGCCTGAACCGTTGATACAAGGCAGGATGGATCCATGCTTTCATGTTGTTGAGGCCAAATTCTGAGCCTACCATCTGAATGTGGAGCAGAAATCCAGACTCATCAGACCAGGCAACGTTTCTCCAATCTTCTATTGTCCAGTTTTGGTGTTGCTGTGTGAATTGTAGCCTCAGTTTCCTGTTCTTAGCTGACAGGAGGGTCACCCGGTGTGGTCTTCTGCTGCTGTAGCCCATCTGCCTCAAGGTTGGACGTGTTGTGTGTTCAGAGATGCTCTTCTGCAGACCTCGGTTGTAACCAGTGGTTATTTGAGTTACTGTTGCCTTTCTATCAGCTCCAACCAGTCTGTCCATTCTCCTCTGACCTCTGGCATCAACAAGGCATTTTGTCCCACAGAACTGCTGCTCACTGGATATTTTCTCTTTTTGGGACCATTCTCTGTAAACCCTAGAGATGGTTGTGGGTTCAAATCCCAGTAGATCAGCAGTTTCTGAAATACTCAGACCAACAACCATGCCACGTTCAGAGTCCCTTAAATCACCTGCACATGGCCAGTCATCAGCAGGTCAGATCCAGAGGAAATCTGTTTTTTGATGAGGAAAAGTTAATCTCCCAGGAGTAAAAATGTATAATTCTCTATGACACAACACAGTCTTTCTATGAGGACTGAAGGTGCTGAAGTATTGGGGGGGACAGGTGGGATTCCTGCAGGAACATGTGGTTCTCCTGTGATCTTGGGATCTCTGGTACCCAGTTGTAATGGGCACTGCCCTCTTACAGTCCAGTGTTGGTCATACAGTGAGTCCATGTGTGTTGTTTCCCCTGAATATGAAGTTTCATACCCACAGGAAGGAAAGCTGTGAATCAGAATGTGTGGTTATGTATGATCAGTGTGTGCTGTTAAAGCTTACAGCGATCCACACCCACCCACACAAACACACCAACTCAAACAGCAGGGGTTGTCTGCACATGTGAATCAGAAGGAGCATTTACACCCTGCGGAGTGATGGATGGCTGGGGAAATTATGTTTGCATATCAGTGAGTGTGTATGTGTATGAATCTTTGTGTTTTTCTTTGTTAACCATTCATTTCTGTAAGCACATGTTTTTATTTTAGCATTAATCTTCCAATTCTTTGCAGGGAAAGTTTTCTGAGCAGCAGTTTCTATGCCTGTAGGCCGCCAGAGATTCATCAAAGTCCGGCAGACTCTCTGGTTATGCAGAGCTGGTGAGAAGAGACGTCTGCAGAGATCAAACTGGAGAGAGACCCAAACTTAGCGATAGATCTACCTGAATCAATGAGAGATGAGACGAAGCGTTTCATCTGGTCTGAAAGAAAATAAGACAGAGCAGGAACGAACTCGTGTCTGATTCAGGAACACCCACCACGTCCAGATAGCGCCAAAGGATCTGGGTAGGGTGGCTTGCTCTGTCTGCCTTTTTGCATCATGCCAGAGGATCCTGTGACCGTGTTACATGTCTTCTGCTGCATGTTTGTCTCCCAGTGTTTGTGTGTTGAGAAATTAGAGGGGTAGGGTGGGGGGGGGGGGGGGGGGGGGGGGGGGGGGGTGAGCCGTACGCCATATGCCAGGCCATATGGGTCTGCAGGGGTTCTGCTCCATCTGCCTCTGGGAAAGTAAACATGTTTGAATCACACACTAACACACAGCAGATAACACGGAGCCAAGATGCCACTGTTGATGACACCATTTGATAAATTCCCTCTGCCCTCATAGAGGGGAGGGGGGGAGGGAGGGAGGGGGAGGCTAATAATGTATTGTGTTGTAATAACCAGCGTGCCTCGTGTTCACCACATACGAGCCAGACGCAGAGCACCCAGCACTACCACACAAAATGTGGGTCAGATTCACCGCAGTAAGGGTGAAACTGCTCCTTTCCAACAGGCAAAGATCTCAGTTCCTGGTTTATCCACTTGGGGCAGACTACATCAGTAAAACAGACCTCTCTAGGTTCCCCTTTGAAATATCTGCTTTGGCGTCTGTAACTCATTTCTTTATTTGTGAAAACTGCTTCTTGGAGATATTTCTTTCTTTCCCCACTGTTTTTTTAAATATAATTTTTAGGCCTTTTTCATCTTTAATCACATCAACACCAGTTGTTAAACCCATTCCAGCATGAGGGGTGTGTGAGCATGCTAAAAGCTGTGTTACGGAAAAAGTAAATTTCATATGATCTAAATAATAACAGAAATGAGATGCACAGAATCAACACAAGACAACATGTATGGCTTCAGACTTTGTAATACTCCATGCAGGTGTAGTGGAGTAAGATTCCACTTGCCATCTCGTCTTATGAGATGTCTTTGTTTTGTTTCATGTGGTGTTTGAGTCTTGTATATGTAAGTGTGTATCCACGGGGAGCTAATGTGGCGTCAGCGCCCTCTAGTGGCGCCCGTGCAGACTTGGGTGGTGCAGCCCGTGTTTCCATGCCAGTCTGTGTGTTGCCATCCTCGTGGTAAGTCGCTAAGTTATTAGTTCTGCTAAATGTCTTTTATACGCTACGAATGTCATGCCTCTGTGTTTGACATGTGTAAAAAGGAACTTTGGGTTTGGTTTAAGGAGTTTCTGGTGGTTGTAACGCTTTGTTTACATGGTTAGCCTCACCATGTGCTGTAGATTCCTGCTTGAATATGAACGAACTCTGGTGTAGCATCAAGCAGATAGCTCTCTTCTTCTATGTTGTTGTTCTGTTTTAGCTGTTCAATGTTAAAGACTGCCCAAGACATCAATATTTCCTCTGTGTTAATCAGATTAAACGGCGAGTTGGTGCCAGAGACATCAAGTTTTTGCCTGATTCATCACACAACTCAACGACAAGTACACAGCCGCTACACAGGGTCTGTTACCAAACTGCAGGGGGCAGTGCAACACAAATGCAAGTTTACCACAGAACTAAGCCAGAGTAGAAGAAGTTGTTTACACTGTTTACAAATATTTCTTTTGGTCAGTTCCTATTCTCTGCCAAGTTTGGCTGCAGTTTCACACCAAGAGTTTTGAGAAAAGTTAGAAAATATCGGGGGTGTACGACATGGAATTTTCAGGTTGAAAAGGATCACGAAAGCTGCTGAAATGACATCATTTTCTGCACCAAACTGTGCTAACGTTGTGGACACGCCAAGCATAAACCAAGCTAGAGGTCCCCCTAAAATGTAACCAGGTTTTGGCCAAAATGTAACAGCTTATTACACTTTTGGTTATCTATTATATTTTGGTCATTATTTTTAATATATACTGTATATAAATTTGATTTCCGGCTCATCACTGCTGTTACACTATCAACCAGTTGTTACATTTCAGGATTTATTACACTTTGTTTTTATTACATCAGGCTGAGATTTGTGCCAATAGAAACTGACTTTGAACTATTATGTTGAATTTGAAAATCATGATCTGAAATCAAATGAAATGTTTTCAAATTGAATTTATTTGACCAAGAATTTTGAAAATCTTGAAGAGATTGAAGAGTAAAAACAGAAAGATGAGGCAGACGTGAAAACAATAACATTAACAAATGAAAATAGTTAAAAGATTAAAGCACTGAGAAATAGAATAGAATAAATACTAATAAATACTCAAATTGGTTCGGATTAAAATAAAAAAAACTTTGATATGTGTATTAAAACTGCACTCAGAGCTCAAACAGTCAATTAAGTCTGTAGTTTCCAAACTTTTCAACCAGGGACCACCATGGTATCATCACCAGAAACAGGTGACCCTCCACACTGGGAGTACATTAACCATCTAAAAATCGTTCAGAGATGCGGATTTGAGCAAAGAGGTTGAAAATTTGATTACCTATGTTCATGAACTTCTGTGTCTCTTAAATTAAGCTGCTTCAACTGAAAAACTGGAAAAACACAGACACATGAAAAACAGATCAAACATTTTGCGTTTGCATAGTTTAACATTTTGCCCCTATGTATTTGTTTATATACTTACGATGACAAATGAAATATGAAATTGTAAAGATTTTGACGCCGCCGTCAGAGTTTCGGAAACCCTTAGGGGGTCTCGACTCCCACTTTGGGAACCACTGATATACAGTGTTGTAAAGTTGTTAGTTCAGTGTGTGATTATTTTTTAACTTTCAAACAAAACAAAACACATGTACTAAGTCTTAGTTGCTTAAATACTGAGAAAGATGTTTATCCCAAGTCACAAGTTCAAAGTCTAAACTGTATTAAATTGAACCCCTCAAAGATGTATTTCCTATGTTCTGTAAAACATGAAAAATGCTTTCCGAGACTCTGTCTTTGTGTTTAACATCTTTGCAGAGCACTGTATGTGTTAAATACAACGATCAAGAAATAATTTGAACCTATCCTCGCACATAAATGCCACCTCTCTTGTTAATGACCTGTGTTTGGACTTCAACATGACAAACTGTTTTAATCTATATCCCTATTTTCTTCATTTTAATAGCACACCTAAGCTTACATGAGCATCTGGTTTTGCTGTAGCAAACCTTTAACTGAAGAAAAATGCCAACGTAGTCTGAGGTTTTTACCAGTTTGGCCACACCAATGTGCAACCACAGCCTTTCTGAAGCACCATCCTCTTATAGTCAAAGGCTGGGAACCTCAACACTTCTCTCTCACTAAACGTCTCAGTTTCTGGATGTTGAACTCTGGTGGATTATATTCTCACATTTTGCTGAGTTAAGTTGAATTCTGCCGGCGTCCTGGCTGCCGACCATCTTTCTGTCAAGTCTCGATAGGCTGCGGTCTCCTTCATGTCTATTTCATCACCAGTGTTGTGTTGGTCAGCCAGCTGACATCTATTACTTGGTAAAATTTGTGCCAGCATGCCTCTGCCTCTTTCATCAGCGAGCTGGTCCCTGTCTTTGGCCTCTCGATGTCCACAGAGGGCGGTGAATGATTCTGGAAATATCATGCCGCTCTTACCCCAATCTACTTTATCGATTTACAGTAATTTGATGTCACGGCGACCATCTGTGACGGGAAATTGGCAGAATTTAAGAGGGATACTGAGGAGCTGGTGGATAACTCATTAGGTTCAGGTTGTAGGTTTGAATATTAAGTTTTAATAAGGTCTAGTTTATACGTTTTATGGGATCTCCTTTGCCCTGCAGTCCTGACCAGGAGAGAAGATAAACGATCTGAAGAAAGTTTAAAAACTGCCAAAGCCTACGGTCATCACTCAACATGATACAGGTGAAAACCAGGGGGCTGCAAGCTTTACTTTCATAGGAGCAACTTTTCCTCAGCTCACCTGGATTAAAGTCATTCAGGAGACACAAAATCTACTTTTTTTCTTTACAATAAAGAGTAAAATGTGTGAAAACATCTATGCATTATTGAAATATAAAATAGAAGAATTATCTTCACAAAAGGCTTTATGAATTAATGAAATTAGACACATGATGTCTTGGTGTTTTTATTTTTAAAATACACCTGCAACAATTTAAAAAAAAATTCAAAAATTTTCAACTATTTTGGAAATTCACAAACTCCCAAAACTTTTTTTTCTTAAGTTTTTTAAAAAGTCTGCATTTTGATTAATATATTGTAAGAGAATTGCAAATGTTTTGAAATTTCAAAAATATGTTAATATTTTTCAAGTTTTAAATTTCAAAAATGAAAATAATGTCAATTTTTTTTAATTTGCAAAATAAAAAAAAATAAAAAAATAGCAAAATTACATTTTTAAAAAATTTAAAAAATTAGAAAAGGTATTTTTAATAAATTTGCAAAAATAAATAATTTCAAAATTTTAAAAAAGCAAATTTTGTGAAAATTTTGAAATAATACTTGAATTTGATAACATATTTTGATAATTTTACTCAGCCAGTCATTTTTTGTAGTTTGCCAATGTCTTCCCACATATCAGTCATGTATATTAATCCAGCACGTTGTCAGTTAAATGAATCCATCCACACAGAATTAAAATCAGTATTTTCTTCCAGATGAGTCTTTTTGTAGATGTAGTTATCTTCCCAGGGCTGTAAAACTTGAGGTTAGCCACAGGTGCATGGAAAGTTGGTGGGCTGTTGATGTTGGAGGAGGTGAAGTAGAGCTGTGGCAGGCTTTATTGACAGATGGGATGAAGATTTAGTTCAACTAAATGTTAACACAGGATTTTATTTAGTGTCAGTGTCTTTAATCATCAATACCCTCTGGAAGAAAAATAACTATTCTTTATTTTAATCATATTTTTTAAAGCTACAAGGAGCCACTGCAGAGGAGTCAAAGAGCTGCAGGTTGCAGACCGTTGCTCTTGACCAATCAGCACCAACCATTTAAGGCCATGACCAGATCAATGAAGGGATCAGAGGCCGGCGTGCCAATACACAGTGACAGATCACACCATACAGTGTGCAGGTTTGTGCATGAAGACGTAGATTTGCATTTGCATGGCTTGGCAATGAATCCACTGTTATTTGATGTATGGTTTCAAATGAAGGCTTCAGCTCGGAGAGCTCTCCTCTAGCTGTTGTGGTTCACACAGTGTTCAGGTTTCAAAGCTCAAAGTGACTTATTGTGATGTGTGTATTCAAAGTGAGGGTATTCATCAGCTGTGTGAAGTTTCTGGAGGCTTTCTGGTAGCGTATGAATTTCTCAAAGAAGAAAACAAAACATTTTTTTTGCTTGGACCAAATAACTATATTAGAAATCTTGGTGCAATGTTTGTTAAAATAACCCTCCAAACCTGCCTATCATGAAATCAGAAGTGTGCTGGTCTTGAGGAGTTAAATTTGATGAAAAAAAAGAACAGCAACTTTCCCAAGCCAAGGGGCTCTGGCGCTCAACAGTGGTGATCGATACATATCTGCCTGGAGCTCCATTTTGTCGACCGTTGTGTCTGCTCTTCAGTTTTCTGTTTTTCTTCTGATAGTGTAATCACAAAGCAGTGGCACAGGCCTGGTTGTAGCCTGTCAAAAAGATGGACTGCTACAAGTTTTTGGAGAGTGGGCAGCGGAGAGTATTGAGATATATTTTTAACGCACCACTGTTGAGTTTTGTTTCAAACTGTAAATGGACATGTGCTAATCTGTGTTTTTGTTTTTTCTTTTAGTCACATTAACCCATTCCTACAACATGTAGCAGTAGTGATGGGAGTTTTTGGCTTTTGAAGGATCTGTTCTTTTCGTATCTGATTGTTCACTTTTACAGCTCCACACCTCATATTCTGATTTCACTTTTGGAGCCACAGCTACCCCGCTCACATGATTAATACCAGGGATTGGATTTGGCCTCAGTGTGCTGCAAAAAAAGACAATTTTTCACAGCATTGACAGGTTGTAGATAGCAAACTGGATGAATGGAGTTCACTGTATTATTAACCTGCATATAGAATTTCATCAGTCTGAAGTGACGTCTCATTTACTTACACTCTAAATGGATTCATGGTGGGGGATGTTTGCTTCCACGCAGGTGCTCTCAGATATGTTCATGTGACAGGTCAGGTAGGCTCATAGGTTTTTTCACTTGACCAGCTCGATCAAACCGCACAGTTTCAGCTTTCAGGCAGATGCAGCTTCATCACATGTTCGTCAGGCTCAAACTCCAGGTCTGGATCATTGCCTGCTGTTTCATCCACTGATTTCTTTAACTGTAAGTCATTTATTTGATTTAGAGTTTTGTTTTTCACATCATGATGAGGTATTGTTTCCTAGTTTCTTCTTTCTTTCTTTTTTTGTTTGTTTGTTTGTTTTAATTTTATCCTTTATCTTTGTTTCTATTATTGATCCACATCTTCCGTCTCTATATTCCTTATTTGTTGTTTCAGGTCAAATTCCCCATGTTTCCAGTTTTATTTTTTACTGCTTGCTCTGTAGTTCCTGTCCTGGTGTTGATCAGTGATTGATCAGTTCCCCTTGTGCTGATTTGCCCTTCGTCTCTGTGTTTCATCACTTTTTTGTCAGTTTGTCTCGAATTCTCATCATGTCATGTAACCTCTCTGTCTCCAGGTTTTCATATGTAAGGTTTTGGAAATTTTGAGTTTGTCTTTTTTTTTAAAATTATTTTGGTGTTCTCTGTTTAATAGATAATATAAGTTTAGTAAGCGATTGGGTCCCCTCTTGTCTGATGTGACAAACCTTACATGAAGTTGAGTTACTGTTACAATTATACCGTACATTCAATCCTACGTCCAAATCCTTAATCTGAAAAATCATAAAAATTGATTTTTTCAATTTGTTTTTGCATCCTTACAGATGTTAAATTAAGTGGAGATTGTAAATTTTGGTATCGTACATACTGTAGTTATAACTAACTTATATTATATTGTATATATAGACATCGGAAGTTCATCCCTTGCCAATATGTAGTTACATAGTGGTTTGTGTAGAATATGAATCAATAGGTAATAATGAGATACAAAGGTCATTTCAGCTGCATCAAAACCTGAAAGCGTATGTTACAAATTTGTGACAACAGGCATCAAGGGGTTAACAATAGACAGAGCCATTTACTCAGTGTGGTTTCAGGAGACCAACTTTGTTTGACCGCAGCCAAAACAAATGAAAAGCACCAGCTAGAGGACATTTCCGGGGGTTATGTCATCTCCTGAAAAATGAAGTGTGTAATATCTATAGTGGCACAAACACAAACAAATGGTACTGTTTTGGGTCCATTTGGAGCAAATGAGCTGGGTGATGTCATCGCCAGAAAATAAAATGTGTAATAACTGAAAAACCATAGCGGCACAAACAACAGTTGTTACAGGAAAAAAACAGCACAAATCAAGCACTAATGAAACAGACTATTTCCTGGTAATTTTGCGTGAGATGGGGGGGTCAGCTTTATACAGGTCCAGAACCTCACACAGTAAGGCCCATCCTACCTGAGCTGGGATTTACCCTCGTTAATGTGAGGCCACAACACAGGAGGTCCTGGACTTAAGTGGTTCCAACTTTACGACAGCAATCAGTACATGTAAGTAAGAAAACACAGAAGGTTCGTGGTTACACCACCGTGTTTGTAAGCTCCTTCAATGCGTACTAGTTTTTGATGCTTATGAATGCACAGCTGAGCATCGTCCACTTTGTCTCGAGCTAGGTCTTAGTGAGGATTGATGGACACTAAAAGGAAAGCAGGATCTGTTTTCCCATGAATAAGAAGTAAAATACATGTATCTGGATAGTTATTTAGAGATTCAGGGGGTATTTAGGGTAAAAAGGTTCAGGTTCAGGTTCAGGTTACTTTATTTGTACCTGTAGGTAGATTTGTTTTGCAATACGTGAGCTCAACATCACACAATTATAAAACACCAAAGACAAGATAAGAACAAATTAAAAAATAAATAAATAAAATACGTCTTAAGCGGACTTGTCATAAGAACGAAACTCATTCGTAACTCAAGGACAGACTGTATTGTATATCTGCTCATCAAGCCATCAATGCCTGAGTCCAAGCAGAGTCAAGAGTCCCTTTGAAATTCAGGTATCACATTCGGTGTCAAACACTAACCATTATCCAGCTGAAAGATCCACTCAAGAAGTCTTTTGAATTCATGTTTATGGCAAACAGCTGAATGGATTGGCCTCTCATCTCCATTTTGAACTCTGAAATGGAGTCAGAAAAGTCGTGGTGTAAGGAACAACAGAGGTCATTTTGATTTTCACATAAAAGTTCCACTTTAACACTTACTCCTGCTTCATCTATAGAAATACAACACAGCATCTGTGTCCAGTTTTGTGTTTTCTGGAAGACTAATTCCAACCTGCTGAGGACCTTTAATGGAGGAACAAACCTCACTGTGAAAGCTTGACCACTGGCCCTGGAGCTCTTCACATAGTGTTGCACCATGCTGCTTCTCTCCAGCCGTACAGTTTGAGTGATGAGTTAACTTGTCTGTGTGTGTGTGTCTGTGTGTCTGTGTGTGTATGTGTGCATGAATATCTCATGAGTGTCTGTGTGTGCTACTAACAAATGCAGCCTCAGTGATGGTGCGCTGCTCTGCAGAGTTTACGCTGCCTTGTTTTGAAGCCTCACCTCAAACCACAGTTTGGATTTTGTTTCTGTTTGACTAACACATGTTTGCTAGAATTCGCTCCGCAGGAATTTCTCATTCTGCATTCTCACTTGTGCATTGATTTCACAAAGATGAGATCCAGTCCGTCAAACAGATGAGGGATGACAAATCCCCCTCAAAGAGTGACAGCTCTGCTCATCGTCTGCCTCCAGCCCCCCCGCTGTGGATAGATTTTTCAGAGCTGGTCTGCGGCTCATACCTGGAGAAATGGTAAGCCATGTACATCTCTTTTGCAGTATTATCCAGAGTACTGGGGTGTTGGAGCTCCTGATTTAATAGATTTTTGTCGAGTTGCGGTAAAGGAGGGGCAGGGAGTTGGACAGGGCCATGTGAGGTGAGTTAAAAATGTTTTATGGATGTGTTCAGGGGCTTTGCCCTTCCTTTCCAACAGTCAGCACACCTTACCCCTCAGGATTACAGGTGAGGGTGACGCGTGTCCTCTTCCTCTGGAGGTGACAGACTCTGCCTCTGTTTCCTGCGGTTATTAGCAGTAATCTCATTAATAACTGTGCTATGAAAAGACATCCTCAGCCATCAGGACAGATACAGCACCCTCGATACATTTAGTTTGACTCCTCATCACGCCAAGAGGCAACAAGGCTACGGAAAGCCGTTTGAGCAAAAAATCAAAATCAGTAATATCGATGTTAGTTCATCTCTACAAGTTCTTATATTCAGAGTCAAGTGCTCAGTTAACAAGTGCATGTGCAGACTTTACTAGTACAGTAAAATGTTTCACTAGTAGTACTAGTGAAACAAAAAGTGTCAAGAGTAGTAGTAGTAAACCAAAAGTGTTCACTAGTAGTACTAGTCGACTGTTTTAAGTCTAGTACTACTATTAGACTTAAAAATGATCACTAGTACTGCTAGTTAGCCTGATGTATTAATAAGTGGGTAGGAAAAACAAATTCAGACTTCCAGTTGGCTTTTGAAAATATAACAACCAATCAGGGTGGTTTGTTTGTTAATAATCCCTCCTACTTCATTTGCATCAGGTCTACTAGTACTACTAGTGACTCTTTTGACTTTACTAGTTCTACAAGTAAGGTTTTTGGCACACTAGTGCACAAGTAGACCTTACTAGAAAAGCAAAGACGTCTCCTGGTTGACAATTTTGTGTTACTAGTAGTGTTAGTAAAGCTTTGAGTTTTTTTACTAGCAACATTTTTTAAGTGTACTAGTACTACTAGTGACAAGAAGTGTCTACTAGTTGACAATTTTGATTAACAAGTGAGGTCTACTTGCACACTAGTGTTCCAAAAGCCTTTACTAGTTAACCTAACTTTTGGTTTAATAGTACCACGAGTTAACCTAAAATGTCTAACTAGTAGTACTGGTAAACTTTTTGTAGTCTACTGGTACTACTAGTAAAGCTAAAAGAGTCACTAGTAGTACTAGTAGACCTGATGCAAATGAAGTAGGAGGGATTATTAACAAATACAGCACTCTGATTGGTTGTTGTATTTTCAAAAGCCAATGGGAAGTCTGAATTTGTTTTTCCCACCCATTCATTAGCATATAAGGCTTACTAGTAGTACTAGTGATCATTTTAAAGTCTACTAGTAGTGCTAGTTGACTTAAAACAGACTACTAGTACTACTAGTGAACATTTTTCGATATACTAGCAGTACTAGTGACCCTTTTTGCTTTACTAGTAAAGTCTGCTACTAGTAAACCAAATGTAGTACATGTACTCTCAGGTTGAACACTAGTAGAGCTGAGCTATGCATGATATCACTGATCTCAGTGTTATGCCTTAAAGGCCTTTCATACAAGGCAGAGACAGAGCTACAGCTACAGGCACACACACACTGGAGTTGAAATGAGCATCTGGTTGACGAGTTGGGTTAGTAATTCCTCAGCTTTATCTTGCTTCTATTTAAAACTCCCGTCACACTAAAAGAGGACAGGTAATCTTTTATTAAGTCTCACACCTGAGCAGCACATGTGCAAGCTGTAACACCCTGCGTTCTACTTTGACGCCCGTGGCATCAGTTCAGCCTGTATGTGCAGTGACACGTGCGTCACAGAGACCCTCACCTTTTTATTTTTAATACCCTGAGAGCACAGAGACAAGAGGCTGTGAAAAGTGTCTCTGGTTTGACTGAGACATCTCATCACTCAGGTCAGGTATCAAGAACTGGTTCTGTTGAGGAACCTTTAAATTAATGGAATCAATAAGAAACAGACATTTTGACTGTGTACATGCTGAACATGCATTTTTCAGGTGTTGTGTTGAATGTCACATGTATCCCAGCATTTCAACAAAGATGCAATGAAATGACTGACATGAACTGCTCTGAAGTTGGGGTCAGGCTCGTTAAGAATGATACTGACAAAGCCAGGGAGGAAGTACGACCATTGCGACACTTACTTCAACATGGTTAAAGTTTGAGTAAAGGCTGTACTGTGCTTTCCCCATGAACGTGATGCACACAAATAAGATGTGGAATCAGCACGAGAATGGTTGGCTTTTATACTTTTTAACTGCCAAGTATGTAACAAACAAGTGATTTGACTGGGTGAGTTGGTGCTAACAACTGACAAGAAAATAACTTGATATCAAATCATGAGCTGCACACACTGTAAAATAGAATATAGAAAAAGTTAAGATATGAAATATATGAATATACAAAAATATAAATTAAAAAAATAACATGAAATGAAAATTAAAAAACACTCTTCATCACGTCTGTTTCCAAACTGCAGGGGGCGGTGTGTTGCAAATGCTCATGTACCACAGTACTGAAAACGAGTAGAAGAAATTGTTTACACTGTTAACAGCTTTTTTATTTATTTTTTGGCCAATTCCTCTTCTCTGCCGAGTTTGGTGCTAATTTCACACCAGGATTGGGTTAGCTTATGGTTATTACGGTGATCTTTGGACACTAGGAGCTTCACTTAATGTTGGACGGTAGGTTCTTTTTGGAAGTACACAATTGTATTGTTTTATATTCTAATGTGTTTTTATTATTTTCTCCCGTCACTTATTCAAATCATCTATGTTTATTTCCCTTGATTGATCTTAATAAGAAAGACAAATGTTCATTGAAAATAAAGGAAAAATCAATCCTGAATCACAAACGATACCCATCCTCACACGTCAGTTGTCTAAGGTAGATAACGTCCGATAATCTGCAGTGAAGACACTAATAAAAAAGAAACATCTGCCTTTAAGGAGTTCGTGGTGAGAGACCCAAAGCTTCAGCTTAGTTCTGCCACACAGCTCGAATCAGGCAGTGTGGAAAAAGTGTGAGACTGTACAGGGAGAGGAAGATGGATTCATTTACTTGCCTAATAGAGTATGAAACAACCGAGCACCTTAAGGTGATTCATGGAGCACTTTAAAGGCCTCAGGACTCAGACTGGGAATGCAGAGCTGTGCCTGTAAAGTTGGCACCAACATTAAAGAATATTTTCTCTGGGTCTGTTATGGATGTCCTTGCTATGCACGTCGGCCAGTGTTTTATTCAAACAACACGGAGCCACACCAGAGAAAAGCTTAAGGTGCTTTTCAACTGCTGGAACTGTCCCCAGGGACTTGTTGAGGAACTATGTGCTT
Organism: Halichoeres trimaculatus; assembly: GCF_033239565.1. Classification (NCBI taxonomy): domain Eukaryota; kingdom Metazoa; phylum Chordata; class Actinopteri; order Labriformes; family Labridae; genus Halichoeres; species Halichoeres trimaculatus. The sequence continues at coordinate 42,111,598 of NW_027437180.1, read as the reverse complement.
TTCGGCTACAGGAACTAAGGTCTCACCCCTTGTAATGCCCCCCCCCCCCCCCCCCCCCCCCCCCTGTTGCCAAACACCTTTTGTCCTCTGGGGTCAAAAGTGACCCACATGGTCTGACTGGGTTTTAAAGCATCAATTCTGTGTTACACTGTGATCTTTCCACATTTATTTTAGCATCTTTTTGAAATCTAGGGCCAGTACTTTCCAGATGTCCAGGAACTTTACGGCCAGGTGCTGCAAGCTACACATTTCTCTTCTAATCTTTAAGGCAGAGCAGTCCAATGTCTTGTCTGTCACAGCGGTTTTTGGGCTTTTTGAAACAGCTTCAACCTTCAACAGCTTCGACCTGTGCCACCAGTGCTTGTCCTCTTTAAAGTCTCAATAAATCCATCTGTAGGGAAATGAAGCACCATCAAACAGCACAGGCTGGATATCCTCCATGCTAATAGGCTAACTGTGATGCTGCACACAATGGTCGCATCTCAATGTGTTAAGTTCGTGCTTCCTCTGTCCTATCTCCTCCACGACATCGGAAGTACTTTCCCAGTCGCCATTTTGAAGACTGTCCCAAAGCGATTGCTGCTCTCAGAGGAGAGAGGATGGAGGAGACTGATCAGAGGAGCTATGATCGAGGAGACACGAGAGCCGGCTTTGTGCAAGTCTTTTCATTGACGGACATGCCCTCATATGGAATATCACTCTCTGATTGGACGCTGCAGCGGCTCAGACTTCACATGAAACTTCACAAACACAACAGAGTTTAATGAGAGAAAAGACGAGCTGAGGACAGGCACAGAGGATCGTTCAGAAACTGATCATAAATCTGGTATTAAAGTGTTTGCTGTGAGTTTAAATCACAAAACACTGAACACAACCATCATCAAATCAATATAACAGAGGATTAATACAGAAAGCTGACTGATCAATAATATCTTCCTGAGACACAATAAGGTGGGTTTTATTAATAAGCTGCAGGGTTCACGATCAGATGGGCTCTAGATAAAGGATAAATAATTCATAAATAATCTCACAATTACACATTTTACCGGTAACGTGATCCGTGAGCTTCTAAACAGCACACAGAATAAACAGAGAGCAGGTTTTCTTCATGGTAACGTGTTTAACTGGTTAAAGGAACAGACAAATCTCTGTTACTGTTTCTGTTTGATCAGAGTTATTACAGCGCACATGCCCAGACGCACAAACAGCTGTTAGAGCTGACTGACAGATGATCCAGAGGTGATCAGCTGATGCTGTCATCACTGAAACACGTCGCTTCATGTGACGCTCTGAAGGAGAGGATGTCCCATTGCTCTAAAAACCAATCTCCTCCATCCTCTCTCCTCTCTTTATTTCCTCATCACTCCATCATCTCTGGTGGGAGGGACTAAGACGCAGGTGAACGACGCAAGTGGAGGAAGGAAGGAAGGAACTTTGAGACACTATTTAAATAGCACTGTCTTAATTCTTTAAACCCTTAAGTTCCCCAATTTGGGAAATTTGAGATCGCACCTCAACAAAGGGAATGAAATGAGGCTCTTGTAGCGTATAAATATTGTCATATAGTCATGTTTCACATCAGATTTGACAGGAGAAACTCAGCTTCGAAAGCCATCAAGTCACACTTCGACTGAACTTTTTGTTTGAGTAGTGCTCTAGTTTCTACTGTAAGCCAGTGACATAAATACGAATACTGAGACCTCTTAGAAAAATCACGTGTTCCCATCATTTTAACACCAGACTGATACAAACAGAGCTTATAGATGTAGAGATATACTCCATTCAAATTGAAAACAGCATTTCAGAAAAGGAGTTTGGCTGACTGAAAATGCTCAAGGTCAAACATCAGCTTACAGTAGCATAAATTGTTTTTGGTTACTTTGAATAGTGTGAATGCATACTTGTGAAAAGTGTAAATAATTGACATGTGAAACTCAATATAACAGAATTCTCTAAAACTGTATTTTATACTACATCCTTCAGTCAAAACAGCTTTTTTAACCCCTTGTCTTCGTCTTTTTTATTTTTATTTTTATTTTTTAACTAAAACTGTTGCAGACTGACACATTTCTACACCATAATCCAAGCACCTCTTAATGGAAACATGAACCTCACCATAACTCTGCTCATTGACCTTGACAACTCAGCATTAGTACACCTGGAGAGAGCAGAAGCACTGGGTCAACATCAGAGGGACGGGAGCAGAGCCAGATGAGGCTTTGAAGTACTTCAGCACTGCACGGCTCCACAGTCGCTAACATTCTCATTACATGTATCTATAAATATATGTATCTATTAACCTTTCACTGTGTCTAATTATCTTCTTGATTAGGTTTAATCTTATGTGAGAAGAAGGAGGCTGTGTGTGTTACGCTTTGAAAGAGACATAATCACGAGTGATTCAAGAGAAAATACATTTACAAAAGCATAACGTTTAACAGATATACAACAGTGTGATGGGCTAGAGGTAGAAATGGAAATATAGGTGGGAAAAGCACATTTCAGTCAAGCAATTTACTCAGTGTGACTACAAAACAAAATTTCAAAGCCTTACTGAGAAGTGTAGATTAAAGAGGGGGTATTGGGCTCCTTATTGGGCTTCATACTGTCCCTCCAACACCCCTGCAGTAGCTTTACATGACTCACAGCTCAAAGAGATTCCTACTTTTCTCAACCTTTCATTTTAACAGCTGTCTCTTTTAAGGTAGGGTCTGCAGGAATTTTCGTTACTTGTTAGTTAACGCATCATTCAAACTGGGCTTCTCCTCCCGGCTCAGTGCCAGCGGCAGCCCACACCCACTGCCTCTGACCGAAGCTATGTGAACACACTCACTAGTCCAGCAACCACCTGTAGCATCACGTTTCTATGTGGGCGGGACTCGAGAACTGTGCACCAGACTTGTCATGTTAGCACAAGCTAACCACGGGTATTAGACACATACCTGGCTAGCAGAAAGCTAACTCGCGCCGCTCCTTTTTCCATGCTGCAAGTGAATATTGAGCCACCCTCATTTGAAACAAAGCTTTTTCTGTTTGCCGTTTGTTTCACTTTGGATTTGTTTTTCTTGCTCCGTGCTACGTCCGCTATCTTGCTATTGCCAACATGCAAAGTCACTGGCACACAGGGCGCTCTGTGATTGTCTGACGTAACCACCTTTAATCTCCACCCAGAAACGTCCCAAACACAATTAAACATCAACAGGCAGAGGAGACCCTACCTTTTAAGGCTCCCTGCTCCTTAAAACCCCTCCCAGCTTTCTGAGAGCCTTAAGGGGGCGGAGCTATGATCAGACCTTGGTGTTTCAGGCCTGCCACTCCAACACGTTGTGATCTTTTGCAATTCTTAGATTCTTAAAATCTGCATGTTAAGCCTGAACATCCAGTGTTGTTACTTTATATTTGTGTTTGTAATATAAACAAGCAGAATACCCCCTCTTTAAATCTTCTGACGACTAATGAAAGTGTGTGACAATAGTTAAATTGAGATGCTTTATAAAACAGTTTGAATGAAAAAAAAAAGAGAGAAAAGCATGTTTAAAAACAGAATAAACTCAGTCTCCACTCTGCAGCAGAGGCAAGTTTTCCCTTTTATTTGAATTGTTCATGTCCTCATTGTTTGACCCCTACCTCACAGAAAACAGAGCAAAAAAATCACACAGCAACTGATTCTGTGAAATGCTTCAACAGAGGCGGAGATGGAGCCCGAGTCGACACAGCCAGGGAGCTTTTACAGCTCATTACAGACTGGAGTCCTGGAGTTTCTTATGTAACTCCCTGCCCATGTTTTCTGTTGCTCTGTTTGTGTGTATCTTGTTTGGGAGACAGACAGAACACAAAGTGAAATATCTCGTTCCAAAAGTGCAGAAAACAGCAATGAATCATGCAGCCAATTACGCTCGCTATTTCTCCTGTTATGCTTTATTCATCCCTGAACTGCGTCTTTCTTTACCAGCAGTCTCTCCCCTTTGATTTGCCTCTATACCTTTAGAAACTCCATTAAAAAGAAAGGTTAAACATAGCTCGTTCCAATCACTCATCGCCACGACTGCACTTGGCATAGTGTGACTTAAAATCAATGCCGGTCTTTCGCCATGAGGATCTGGCTGACAAAACGTGTTCTCTCTGAGGTTTTGTTCATGCTTTCACACATACATCCAGTCTGTAAAGGTGTTTTTGTTTGGGGCTTTCATGAATTGAAATGTTTTGCAGTCTCTCACCAGGCATGATTAATGTCCTTTGGACCCTTGTGACGCCTGATCCAAAAAGCTTTTTGCTAAATTTGTCCGATGGGGTTCTCTTTCTCCCTCAGCGTTTAGTTTTCTTGTTGATTTAGGATTTTGAACTCAAGTATGTTTCATTAAATCCCCTCCCTTTGAATTTCCTGCACTCCTCACCTGCCTCAACAACCTCATTACTCTGGGAAAGTTCTCGCTGATAACCGAATGGGAGTAAAAACAGAGGAAATGACTAAAACAAACTCTCCCTCGTTTTGCATTTAACAGAAGATGTGGAGAGCATTTAACCAAAGAAAGGAAAAACAGCTCATTTAGCATGCCTTTGGAAGACATCCATTAGAGTCGCCTGAATAAACTCCACTGATAAATGAGAAGTTAATAAACATCCAGTAATGCTTGGCTTAGATCATTAACTTTAAAAGGCCATTAGTTGAGCATCCTTGAGTGCACTGGCCAGCGTTCAATGCTGCACACATCAGTTAGCATTAACTTCAGGGCGCTTACTTTCTGGAAAAACCAACGAAGAGGTTTCATAAAGTTAACCACAACTGTTGGCTTCATAACAAAGCCAGTTTTTACAGTTTTGCTAATTAATCAAGGATATACACCGGCCACACAAATTTCTAATCAGCCAATCACGTGGCAGCAACTCAATGTATTTATTCATGTAGACATGGTGAAGATGATCTGCTGTAGTTCAAAGCATCAGAATGAGGAAGAAAGGAGATTTAAGGGACTCTGAACGTGGTATGGTTGTTGGTCTGAGTATTTCAGAAACTGCTGATCTACTGGGATTTTAACCCACAACCATCTCTAGGGTTTACAGAGAATGGTCCCAAACAGAGAAAATATCCAGTGAGCAGCAGTTCTGTGGGACAAAATGCCTTGTTGATGCCAGAGGTCAGAGGAGAATGGACAGACTGGTTGGAGCTGATAGAAAGGCAACAGTAACTCAAATAACCACTGGTTACAACCGAGGTCTGCAGAAGAGCATCTCTGAACACACAACACGTCCAACCTTGAGGCAGATGGGCTACAGCAGCAGAAGACCACACCGGGTGACCCTCCTGTCAGCTAAGAACAGGAAACTGAGGCTACAATTCACACAGCAACACCAAAACTGGACAATAGAAGATTGGAGAAACGTTGCCTGGTCTGATGAGTCTGGATTTCTGCTCCACATTCAGATGGTAGGCTCAGAATTTGGCCTCAACAACATGAAAGCATGGATCCATCCTGCCTTGTATCAAGGGTTCAGGCTGCTGCTGCTGGTGTAATGGTGTGGGGGAGATTTTCTTGGCTCACTTTGGGCCCCTTAGTACTAACTGAGCATGGTTTAAAGTCCACAGAAAAAAAAGGAAAAAAAGGGAATAAAAGAAAAAAAGTAAAAAATAGAAAAAAAGAAAAAGAAGAAAAAAAGAGAAAAAAGAAAGGGGGAAAAAGAAAAAAGAGGAAAAAAGAGGAAAAAAGACAAAAAAGAAAAAAAGAGAAAAACGAAAAAAAGAAGAAAAAAGAGAAAAAAGGAAAAAAAAAGTCAGCTGGTAAGTCCTGAGTATTGTTGCTGACCATGTCCATCCCTTTATGAGCACAGTGTACCCATCTTCTGATGGCTACTTCCAGCAGGATAACGCTCCATGTCATAAAGCTGGAATCATCTCAGACTGCTTTCTTCAACATGACAATGAGTTCCCTGTACTCAAATGTCCTCCACAGTCCCCAGATCTCAATCCAATAGAGCACCTTTGGGATGTGGTGGAACGGGAGATTCTCATCATGGATGTTCAGACCACAAATCTGCAGCAACTGTTGATGCTATCATGTCAATATGGATCAAACTCTCTGAGGAAGGTTTCCAGGACCTTGTTGGATCTATGACACCAAGGATTAAGGCGGTTCCAAATGTGATGACTCCTCTAAACCCCTAGGTGCTGCTAGTGGCAGTGTCTTGTCTTTCAGAGTGAGTCACGGGGTCATCAGGAGAGGATGTGATGCACCTGGGCCCGGTGTAGTGCCTTTCTTTAAAGCCCACCCTTCCGTATCAGTGGACGCTTCCTACCTCACAGCATGCAACCTGAAGAGATGTTGGCTCGACGAATACTTTAAAGAAGCAGTTTAATTCCTGTGTTTTCTGTAATAAATTGAATGTTAAGTGGCAGTTCTCTTGTCCGCCTCCCGTTCTTGCTACAGGTTGTAACACGAAGGCAAAAGGGGTCCAACCTGGTACTAGCAAAGTCTACTTGATAAAGTGGCTGGTGAGTGTACATCAGATGTATTTTTTCAAAGTTACAGTAGAAATTGATCTTTTGGGGATTGTTTTTGTGTAGCTCATGGGTTGAGAAATTGAAGCAAGCTAACTAAAAGAGCAGGCCATAAAATGTAAAATATATGGACATTATTTCTGTGATGTCACACATTTTAATTTGTTACAGAGTTTTTTAGCCCATCGTTGGTGGTGTCACATTGACAAAGCTCAAACTAGCGTTAGGCCAGTTTCCACCAAGTGGAAACAGGGCATGGTACGGCTCATATTCTGCACTGTTTCCACTGACTAATCCTGGGACAGATTCCCGAATAACTGAGGCAAATAGTCCCAATTTCTGTTACCTTTCCGTTGGGGTGCCAGTCTAAACCAATCCAATCCCAGAAGGTGGAGCTGGACACTGCAGTGCGTTGATTGGTCAAAATGTTGGTCACTTCCTGAGCGACAGGAAGCAGCTGCTGTATTTCTCCTGGCGGCTCACAGCCCTCTCTGAAACAAAGCTTGATTGTTCATGGTAACAAACAGCCACATGGAAATCACACAAAAAGACAAATTGCTGGATGTCTCCTTTCCTTGCTCTGTTTTTAGTGTGTCACATTTTTCTTCTTTGTTGGATTTATTAGCAGGGTACACTGTGTCGTGCTCCTATGGTGTCAATATATTAAATAACTGATGCGGCTATTGGCATCCAGTTTTCACGCTCCCTACAGAGAGGGGGCATGTAGAGACGCAAACAGGATCAGGTTTTGCTGCAAAGCCAGATCATACTTAGCTTGCCAACAAGAAACCAACAATATGAGTGGAGCCAGGCTAGGAGGAGAGCAGCTATTGGCTTTCCTAGAAGATGCTAAATGATAACATTACCTGTGTTGCATAACTTACCATTTGCATGTAAGTGTCAAGGATTCTCTTGGAGGGAGGAACAAAGTGTGGCGTCTCTGATCCGGAGGGCTCTGATCTGCTACAGCTGAGCGCTGCTGAAACTTTAGGGTAAGACAAGTCAGCCATGCCTTCTCTGGGCAAAATGTGTAAGTTAACTTATTTTGAAATTAAATGATGAAGAAAAAAAAACCCTGCATCGTGTGTGTCGAAGGAGAAACAATATATTCAGAACAAACATGTTTCCTTCTCAGGATTATTGTTGCTGTAAGAGTTGCAACCCATGAGGTCAGCCCTTGAAGAGTTGGTCTGCTGCCTCTCATTACCACTCACCCTGTGAGATGGCACTCCTAACTTTTTCTCTTTCTATTTTTTCTCGTTTTAATAAATTATCACTGAAACGATCATTACTTTGCAGCATGTTGATTTATTTGCAAGTGTTAATTAGCTATCTGATGCTTTGTATAGAGGTGCTACCTCCATGGCTGACAGCTCTGTTGACAACTGTAGCTAAATACAGAGGGGAGCGAAGGAGTCCTAACACTCCCTAACACTCTATCAGCAAATATGAAATAAGTCCTTAAAGTCCTTTGAGACTGCAGGATTTCTCTCAAAGAAATGAAATAACTTTTACTGAAGTAATTCTATTAAAGCGCCACTTCTGGGCCTCTTTACATGCGTGTCAGTGTCTGTGTCTGCCCCAGCCCCCTCCTCTGCCTGGGTGTAAATGATTTGGGACGTTTCTAGGCAGAGTAAGCGTAGTTACCTCAGCCAATCACAGTCCGCCCAATGCACAAGTGACTTTGCGTGTTGATTATGTGACGCCACTATTGTGTTGTCACAATTGTGATATTTCTGTAACATTTTCCATGCGATGCTAAAAGAGTTTTGATGTGTTAATTATACACAAATTGTTTTGAAGGTTTATCTTTCACATATGTATTATCTGATCAGACAGTAGATTTCTGTCATTTGCCAGTAGGAGGCAGTGTTACCCTGTGCAGTACCTGTGGGACTGTCTTTGCAGCAGTCGCTTTACGGCTTTTCACGTCGGCATGCTTCATTCTGTCGAGCACGGCTGATATGAAGAGATGCTAAAGCGGTGTCTGTGACTATTTTCTCCTTAACTGGTATGTGAAGTATGAAAATAAGCAGTTTAATCTGGTTTCTTGTAGATGAATGTGTGAGTAATGAAACAGAGAATTTGGGATGAATCTGTGAGATGTATGTAAGTATAAAACGGATCTTTCAGATATCAGAAGTACCGCGATTATTGGAAAATGGCGCAACAGTTTACTTTCTCCAGAGTCACTCCTCTATAGTTCAGGTTTGGGCTCCAGTACGTTTTAGTTAGCATTGTGATTATTGTATAATGTGTAAATACCATGATTTGTATTTTTCTGAGGTTGGAAAAACAAGTGATTGTTAAAAGTATGTTTGTATAAAATGTGAACAGCACTTAACGTTAAAAACAGTTCATGGTTTACAAAAGAGTTAAAAATACTATAAAGATGTTAAAAGAAAGAATATTAAAGCCAGAAGCTCATGTATTAAGAAAAGAAATGCTAAGATGCAGCAACTTTGAGAAGAAAGAGAACTCGAGAATATGATTTCATGATTTAAGTGGAATTTATATGTGAATCTGATTTTATAACAAATTTGATTTGCTTATTTCACTGTGAGCATGATGTTTTTCGCTGACGGGCATGTGTTTTGTTTGATCAAACGGAATAAATTCTGTCGAGCACGGCTGATATGAAGAGATGCTAAAGCGGTGTCTGTGACTATTTTCTCCTTAACAGAATCAAATCATCTGTTTACTTGGTGCCAGCCCGGTACCTGTAACAATTAGTAAGTGGAGGGAGCTACCTCAGGTGGCTACGATAGTGGACGTAGCGTAGAGCAGTAAAACAACCACAGTGAAACTTAACACCAAACAGATCAAGCATTTTACTTATCGAGGGTGATGCTTGGCTTGACTTTCACCCACTTTCAGGCATTAGGAGAGCATCTCAGGACGACTAGTGATGTGAGTTAGCTTTCTGCTAACCAGGTATGTGTCAAATACCTGTGATTAGCTTGTGCTAACACACCATGTCAGGTGCACAGCTCTTGGCTCTTGAGTCGCCCATGTACAAATGCGATGCTGCACTGGTTGCTGGGCAAGAGAGTGTATTCACGTTGTCAGAGTTGGACGCTGGGGGTGTGGGCTGCCGCTGGCACTGAGCCAAGTGGGAGGAGCCCAGTCTGAATGTCGTGTTTACTAACAAGTACCAAAAATTTCTGCGGACCCTACCTTTAACGCTGAATGATGCCAGCTTCAGACGTGTGATGGACACAGCCCTCTTTCATTTCACAAACTCAAATGTGGCCCTCGTTGAAGAAAGTTTGGACACACCTGCTCTTAGGCGAGGTAAATTATGTCCTCTGAAAGGTTGCAAAGGCACATGAACCGAGTTAGTAAGAGCCATTATTCACAGGACAAACCTCTTCACCCTGTGATTGCACACAAAAGGTTATGGAGTTGAGATGACTTCTTTCGGCCTGTTAGAGGAAATGACGTGAGTAAAACTCATCATTTACTGTTCGTCTCTCCTCGCCAGTGTGTGATTAGCCTCAACATGTCATGTATGATTATGGTTATTAGCAAATTACAGGAGAAGGTTACTGAAGAGAAGAGTACTGTTACTTTCACAGCAGTGGAGACAAAAGAATGTACACACACACACACACACACACACACGCACACACACACACACACACACACACACACGTTTGTATCTAATCATAGTCTAAATTACAGGGTTACAGGATGCAAAGCAATACATCAGTGCAAATGCCAGTGTCCATCTTCTAATGTGCCCATGCATATGAGGCTATGGACTGGAGTCTTACATACACAGTGTATAAATCAGAGCCTAACAAGCCTTAACGAGCCCTGGCGAGCCTTAACAAGCCTTAATGAGCCTATAAGCCCTTGATTGGAGGTTGATTATAAGTACTACAGGGTAATGCAAATAGCTGTTTACCAACCGCCTTTGGCTATTTCTATGAAAGAGGTACGACAATGTGTGTGGATAAAGAAGGGAGACGGACCAGGTTGTGTGTGTGTGTGTGTGCGTGTGTGTGCGTTTGTTTTCTGTGAGTGTGTTTCTGTGTGTAAGCCTTCAGGGATGAGGTGCAGACTTTGGAGGAGGAGAAAAAAAATGTGTTTCCAATCCAGCAGACTTTGAGCAGGAAACAGAGAGGGGAATTGCAGTCACCCGTGAAACAAAACAGATACTTTCTCCTCCTCTCGCTCTGTTTCCTCGGCTTGCTGCTACCAGCCAGAGACAGTGATCCATGGCCGTGTCCGGGACAGGAGCGCACAGGTTTAAAAAATGTAAATTTCTCTACCAGTCAAACCAGCAACGCCTGAATCGCTTGAAAAAAATAAAAGAAGAAGAAGAAGCAGGTATTTTCTTTTTTTGTTCATCCTACTGCATCTTTTGCCACCAGATACATTGGATTGATCTTCAAGGCTCAGTTCTTTTAGCTGGTTTGACTTTATCAGAGCATGTAGGCCAACCTGAAGGCCATAAAATCATATGAATTGGATGAGAGTCACCAGCACATCAGGATCATTTGACAACCCCTCACACACAGCAAATGGTAAGAAGGGCTCTACAGATGAAATTTAAAGCTCTTCCAAATTAAAATAATACAAAGAAAATTCAATCATGTGGCTGAAAATTTGATCAGTTGTAATTTACTATGAAAATTATGTGACTCACTGGAATGAAAAATAAACCCTGACAACCAAATGTGCTGATATACACGACAAAATCAGCAGTGTTGATCCAAAACATAAAGGGCTCTAATTTCGTAGACCAGGCGCAAGCGCAGGCGCACCTGCCCTGCACCGGCCTTCGCCGTGCGCACAGGGCGTGACCGGCGCACTTTGCAAGTTTCCTGCAGTGCCAAGAGAGGCGCAGTACAGGCGCAGAGGAGTGAAGAGCTGCGCGTCCACGCCTCCCTCCACGCAAATGTCAGAGAGGGAGGAGAAAAGGCCTGAGTGGGTTTAACACAGCCGAGCGCTGTTTTCACCAATCAAATGAGCGCCTCTCCTCGCCTTTAAATGCCCTGTGGCCGAGGCGCAGCGTCTGATTGGTCTGAATGATCTCCAGGACCACGGAGAGAGTGCTGGTAGCGGAGACGGTCAGAGCCGCTGTCCCTGCAGCAGGTCAATGGACAGCGGGGCACATCGGAGGACACGACGCGCGTCACCGTGTGGGCCAGCTCCCGGGACAGATGTAATCTGTTCCTTTGTCATTAATAGGAGAACAAAATGAAGAGACAGTTACACAGCTGGCTTATCCATTCAGAATACTTTTGATCCACCTCCACTCCTGGTTTGTCATCTCCAAATAGCAGAACCTTTGGTGATATACTGTATACTCTCCCAGTGTCTCCACCTCATCCTCCTTACAATAATGTACTCCATCTTTTTAGATCACGTTAAAAATAAAGACTAAAACAGAGAAATATGGGAAATCACGGGTAAATCCTGAGTGACAAACATTTATTTTGTCTCTTTTTTCTTCGTCTTTTCTCTCCCTCTTTTCTTTGAATTAAATGAAATGAGAGAACCAGATATATACTCAGTATCAGATGTTAAGGCTGTTCATTGTTTAATTGTAAGATGCGCATCAAACTTCCAGCTGCCGTCAGGTTAACTTTCCATTATGACAAACGGCTTTAATCTGACATCAGATGTGACGGGACAGTTAATATAGATATAAATGTATATGCTGGTTCAGACAGTTACATTAAATAGTGATTACTGTGATTGTTTACTGAATTAAAATGTGTCTGACACTCTGGAAACCTGCCTCTGAGGCTTTGATGACATGTGCGCACATGTGCGCCTGTCACCAAATTACAGCTGCGGAGGGTGCACTCCGCCTTGTGCCGAGGATAGACCAGGTAGGAGCTGGCGAGCTTTCAGCGCACTTTTTTGGCACGAAATTGTCACTGCGCCAACATGAATCTGCCGACACCTCCCCCTGGTGCGCCGTCACACCCATCTCTGCGCAGACGGTCTACTGAATTGTCAAAATGGCAGTGCATGGCGGTGCGCAGCATGAAATTAACACAGCACAGGGTGCGCCAGGCTTGCTCCCCCTGTGCTGTGCCACGAAATTAGAGCCCTTAAACTTAAAACTTTAAAAGTGTCTTTATTTAACTATTTCAAGATCAAACTTAGCTTTTGAAAGTGTTGGATAATTTTGATCCCCCTCTTCTCTTAAAGAGCTGGTTTCATATTAAACAATGTAAGGTGTTCATTTAAAAAAACTTAAATCTGTGGTGGCCAACAGGCCAGTCAATTTGCACAAGCAACGACACGAATGCAAACACCACAATGGTTAAAAGTGTTTCCACTGACACCAAGTCACTAGTTTCATTTCTTTATTTATAAAACAAAAACAGAAAACAAAAACAAAGAGAACAGTCTTTTTCAAACAGGATCAATTTGTTTTCCTTGATTCATCCGAAATTTGAATGTGTTAAGATTATTCTCAGACAGTTTGTTGACACCAAATCCACCCTCAGGACCCTTTTTTCTGAAGCTCCATCTGTTTCATTCTCTTAAAGCCAGAAATCAATTTCCTCTAAGCCTCCAAGCTTTGCTTGATCATCCTAATGTTATTGGTGTTCACTTTAATGCTAATATGATAAATACCTGTAACCAGCAACTGAACCAGGTGCCCCCCCACAGCTCCATGAGCTATCACTGATAATGACATGCAGATACTCAGAGCTTTAAAGCCGTCCTCAAGCATGGTGAGGCTTCTTTAGTTAAGCTTTGAATAAATGTTCTGCTCACTGAGTTGTTCTTGAATTTGCTCTGATACTTGACAAACATCATGTCTTCAAAAAAGATAAATAAGATATGCTCAGTTCAAATCATACCAGGTCTCCATGCTGCGGGAACAATGTGACAGAAAGTGGTTGATGGGGAATCAGAGCTGACAGGAACTGGATAACTCTGGTGTCAACGTGCTACATTAGATTTTGTGTGAGTATGAAATAAAAGCGTGGAGGAGTGAAAGACTGAGAGGGGTACGAATGAGATCTAACTGATTTGAAGAAACATATGTCAAAGCTTAAGTGTTTGCTCCTCGAGCACAAAAACTAGAGAGTAAACAGAAATACACTCAGGACACACTTCCAGGACACTTCGGACTTCTGCACTCTTGACCCAACAAACAGCGGTTCCAACAAGTCCCTCTCAGAGGTCCTGGCCTGTTTTCATCGCTGTATGTATGAATACTTTGACGCTTTTTTATGATTTTTGTTTTTTAACCTTTTCCTTTTCTTTTCTCTAGGTACTAACCACCTCACACACTCCTGATTGTCCTCTCTGGAGCTCTCATCTATCCTCTCAGGTTGTAAGGTTTGGAGTAGAAAGTCGTTTTAAGGTGCTGTTGTAGAGATGGTCACACTGCAAAACCTAAATTTAGAGCAAACGTTTGTTTTATTTTTGGTGAAAGTTGTTAAAATGAGCCTCATAAAAGAAGTTGTTTCATTTCCAGATATTAAATATAACAGTGGTCCCCAACCCCCAGGCTGTGGACAGGTACACGTCCGTGGGTTAATTAGTATGGGGCCGCTGAATGATGTTTTATTTTGAAAAATGACCTGATTCTCTCTGTCATAACCGTCTATGACTTATTCTTGACAGTAAACCCTCCAAGCTAAACGGACAAAAACAAACATCTTCAGAAAGTTTCTGTAGGCAGGGTAAAAGAGCCAGTGAGGAGTTAGAAGAATAGCTGGTCTGTGAAAACGTTGTCTGACAGTAAACCAGTCTGTGGCACAAGAAAGGGTTGGGGACCGCTGGAATATAGGATAAATATAGGATGATAAAAATAAAGACAGAAATATAGAAGCCTTCTTTGGCTCGGTGAGATAGTCAGAATAACAGGAAGACTTTTCCTGAGAGGAAAAAAGTCTAAATAATTTAGTTAAAGTTGAAATTATAAGACAATAATTTAAAATGATAAAATGTAACTTTCCCACGAACAACAGCTGTGAGGACAGTGATATATCTGCTTCCTGCTGCTGGTCCACTGTGGGATTCTGAGTATCTTACTTTTACTTTTTCTTTCTTTCTTTTTTTTTTTTTCTCACAATTTTTAATTTTGTTGTTGGTGCTCATTATTTTATCTTTTTTTTTCTTTTCTTTTTTTTTTTTTTTTTACCACGTTTTGATTTATTTCATGATTTTAACCTTTTAATCTTTAAATTTTATCTTTTAACTCCATACTTTGCCTTTTAATGTCATAATTTAGATTTTTTTATTTCTATAATAAGGCCATTCATGTCATTCAAGTTTTTCTCTCCATTGTAACTGGCTAAATGCTGCAAAGTCCTGTCCTCATGGTGGATTAAGATAAGATCAGACTCCTTATCTTGTCTTGATGTTGGGTTTCTGCTAATAAAATTTTATTAACATTTACGGGTCTAGACCTGTAAATGTTTTTGTAAAGTGTCTTGAAATAACATTTGTTATGATTTGGCGCTATATAAATAAAGATTGATTGATTGATTGGTGTCCTAATAAAGACTTCTCATCTAATTTTTTGACCCTATTATCACAATTAAGCTTTGTTGGCCCATAGTTTGAACTCTTATCTCTTGGTTTCAGTCTCATCACATTGACCAAGGTTAATTTTGATGAAATATTTCAAATATCTACTTTCTTTTTTTATTTATGTAATTTATCTCATTATTTCAACTTTTTGTGAAAAGGTTTTGCTGTAGGCACTCTTTATTTTTTTAATTGGTAATTTTGGTAAATCTTACAACTTCAGCTGTTTGTCTCATAACAACTTTTAGACTCATAATTTAAACTTTTTTATCTCCAACTTTTGACTGAGTGTATAAGAATTTTTAGTAAATATTTCAAACTTCTACTGATTTATTAGATGGCTTCTACTTCTTTCCTAACATTGTCAGTTCATCTCATAATATTGCTTTAAATTCTCTTTTTTAAGTCACACATATTTTGATTAAATATTTCTAATTTCAGATATTTTCCTCTCTATTTTGCTTTATCTGATGTTTCAAAATGGTATCTTATAAGTAAACTTTTTTTTTTCATTTAAAAAAAGTTGTTTTTTCCCCTCCACAGTTTTGACTTTTTGTCTTTTATTTCAACGGGGCAAGTCTCCAAGTTTTTTCTTTTCTTCCCTGGCTTCCATTTAGGAAAAAATGCCTGAATTGCTTAAAAAAACCTGCAGTTGGGGCAAGGGAAAAAAATGTTTTCAAATTGCTTTGAGTAAAATAACGATCAAGTACAAGAATCTAAAAAAGCACATTTTTCTTAGAAGATTTTTTTTCTTCTTTACAAGCAAGTCAGGCATCATTTTTGAGTTTTAATATCTTGAAATGAGACATATTTTCTGGACTTTGTAGAAAGCTGTGTCTCAGTCTATTTTTGTGAAAACTAAGATTCAAACACTTGCCTTGATTTACTTTTTTTCAAGTGCAGGTGAAATGAAGTGTTGAAACTCCTCCAAGGTCACTTCAGTTTTCATCATGAATCTCTGATGAACCATCAAAATAAAACCTGTTTAAAGGAAAATGAGTTTCCCACAGGAGGAGCTGAAGAGATGACGTGTTTGGACCAAATGATCTCTTTATGTAAAGAGCTGCTCAGGTTATTTCCATTATACTCCAGACGTAGCAGAGTGCTCTTTCCAGAGTTGCTGTCTGTTACCGTTGACCTGGAGATTAACCAACCATACGAGTGTTTACCAACGCCGTCTCGCCTGTCGCCACGGGAGTAAGAGAAAGACAGACGGATTAGACCTGTGACTGACTGTGTGTGACATCATTTGACAGCGCGAGGAGGAAAATCAGACAGTCACAACACAGATGAGTGATCAGCTAATCCACGTGTGCGCTCGCGCTCACAAACCCTCGGCAGAGCTGAGGCACCAAGGTGTTGTAAGTGTCGATGATGCTTCTGTAATTTGACTGTTACATTACTACTGCTGCATCGACCCCAATGAACACACATTCACCGTGGCTCTGCCGTTAAGTTGCCATGGCAGATATTGGAGGATCCATCTGGTGTCTGTGTGTGTGTGTGTGTGAGTGTGTGTGTGCTCCTGGTTTTAGACTCCCAGAGTGGAAAAGCTGCCGACAGAAAGAAAAACAAGAGGTATGAAGTTATTCTGCTTCAATTGGCCGTCCCGCCCTCACAATCCTTCAACCCTCCTTCTGTTATTCTTCTGTTTGTTGCTGTTAGATGATTCTCTCAATCTCCTCCCCCTCTGCCTGCCCACATCAGGAAAGAAATGAGAGAGAAGAAGCACATTACGCTTTATTGTCTTTCTATCCACTTCCTAGAATCCTACAGGCTACAGGAGAGAAACACAAAGACACTCCGTCTCACTTCAGCACTTACATTTCCACATTTCCACAAGCCTTCAGACCACTCAGCACACACACACACACTCACACACACACTCACACACACACTCACACACACAGACTGCCACTATAAACACATTGATAAAACCATTTCTATAATAAGCTGTGTTTGTCAAAATGTCATCCCTCGGCCCTGCGGCTATTATCACTGCCTCAACATTTATAGTGGCTCTTTAAATAAACGGCCTTCATGGCCTACAGGGATAGCCATCTCAAAGGCCCCCTACACACAGACACACACACGCACACACACACTTACACACACATTCTTCCAACCCACTCCGTCTTGGTTACTCTTCTCAATTCATGAAAACGTCCTTGAAGCAACAACTGGCGCAATCGTTGTTGCTGTTGTTTTCCTTCTTTACTCCAACATGTGGCTCATTTAAATAAATGTATCAATGAATTAGGGATGTCAAAATGAATGCATTAATCAAATCTGAGTACAAAAAAGTCCAACTTTAATGTTATACTCCCTTTCAGCAGACTGTCTGCTACAGTTTGGTGTTAGTTGCAGGTTTGTACGATAATTTGTTTCCTGACAGTGTTGATCTTAGTATCCAGGATATTACCAGGATCTGGATCGTACTTTTACATCTGTCAGAAATGATGGTGACCTTGTCTTTTATTGTTTTGCGAAGCGATCCAACCATTTATGGTGGAGTTATATACACATATGGTGAAAACAAATACGAATCTCAGAATGATAAAGAGTCCTTTAAAAAAGTCCTGGATCCAGACGGTGATCCAGATCACCTCCAAAACCTATCACGTCTTCCTTTTCCCATTTTGAAGATTTCCAGAAATTTTCATTAAGATCCATCTGTTGCTTTGAGAATTGTTGTTCACAGACAAACAAAGAAACAGACTGTCCCAAAAAAACTTTCCCCAAAACACGGCCTCCTTGGCAGAGGTACTAAATAAAGCCTGAATAGTCG
Organism: Halichoeres trimaculatus; assembly: GCF_033239565.1. Classification (NCBI taxonomy): domain Eukaryota; kingdom Metazoa; phylum Chordata; class Actinopteri; order Labriformes; family Labridae; genus Halichoeres; species Halichoeres trimaculatus. The sequence continues at coordinate 42,093,803 of NW_027437180.1, read as the reverse complement.
TCCTACATAAAGAACTCTGCAGGAAGGGAGGACGTTTTCCTTTTCTTTTTGCTAGCACTTTGGCTAACGTGTCGCCCAGCTTGGGACAAACTACCCTCATGAAATATCGGGGCCTCAGTGAAGTCTTCTTCGAACAAACTGACACAATTGCCAAGTTGATTGCAACAAACTCAAGACTTATTCATATCGCTGAGGACACATTTTTCACAAAGGTTTCACAAGTTGCTTCTCAGATGCATTGCCAGAAGTCAGATCCAGAGGAAATCCAAGGTTTTGGAAAAAGAGGAAAAGTTAATTTTGGGGGTGGAGAACTTCATACCTCTACACAACACAACACGTTCTTTCTATGAAGACACCAACAGGAAGGAGAAGCTATGGACTGAAGCTGCTGAAGTTTTGGGAGGGCCAGGTGAGTTTAACATGCTAACTAATCACCTCGTAAATACGTTGTCGTGGGTGTGATCCCTGCAGGAACACGTGGTTCTCCTGTGATCTCTCTTATAGATGAATAAATTAAGGATCTCTGAGCGTTCAGCTCAGGAGTCATGATGCCTGGAACATAAAATGTCAGACTTTGTAACTTGGCAACGAAAAAGCCTCACCAGGCTGTCAGGATGTACAGAGATGTTCAGCTGGTAATTTCTAGCAGCCTCCCTAAACACCACCCACCTACGAGCTTCCTGTGCACACACTGACACACACACACACAAGTTCACAAACACTAAGTGACTGAAACTCTTTCTGAAACACACTGAATTACATCTGTCAAGGTCTTATCACGTTAGATCAGTTTAATCAAAAACAAGAAGCACTTTATACTTCACTTTCTATAGGATCCACCTGTTTGGAGTGATTTCTCTTCTCAGGCGCAGACCGAATCCAGACAGCAGTAAACGATCACAGATAATACTCCAGCTTTATTTCAAATGAGCCGCTGCTATGGTCACAGCTTTGTTGAATATTGATGCGCACACACGCGCAGTAAACACGCTCCTTTGTCCTGCCGCAGAGGTCAGTCAGTTGTGTTCCTGTGTTTATCATTTCCCCACTAAACAACTTTATCTAACCAAATAAGATCTTTTCAGTGGCTCGCTCCGAGGTCAAACTTGACGGGATCGTCAAAATAGTAATAAAGAAAGAGCACAATAAAAGCCCCGAGGCTGAGAGAGGGGCGAGGAAGACAAACAGGAGAGGAGTAAAGGCTTTTCAAGTTGGAGAAAAGAGAATAAACTGGTGAGAAAATACTCAGGCAGTTAGAAAAAGAAGAGGTTTATTGTTACAATGGTGTTAATTGTGTGAAATGAGAATATAAAACTGGACCAATTTTTTCATGGACTCTTTAATTTATAAAGCTTTAAACTCAGAAACAAAAAATCCTCTCACTTCATGAGCACACTGCAAAAGTCTGATATCTTACAAATTGTTTTGGTCTTATTTTTGTCTTTTTAGACTTAATCTGAGCCACATTCACCTGACCAATCCAGAAAAATGTCCCATTTCAAAGTATTTAAAGACAAAAATGAGGTCTGAATTACCTGTTACAAGAAAAAAAAAAAAAAAAAAGATCTACCAATGGAACAAGAGGAAGTTACTCATATTTAGACATCTTTCTAGTTTCAAGCAAAATTACCTGCAAAATGTTTCTTGTTCTTAAGCAGTCTGTTCAGTCTCTGTCTCAACTCAACTCAAACTTTATTTATAGAGCACATTTAAAACAATCAAAGTTGACCAAAGTGCTGTACAAACACAAACAGCACATATTGCTAAAAATATCTAAAACATAAGCAAAAGTCTGTATTAATTAAAATACATCAAAACACATAAAACATAAAATGAATTAAAAAAAAAAAAGAAAACTAAGATGTGCACTCAACTTTGATTAAAAGCCAGGGAGAAGAAGTGAGTCTTTAAAAGAGATTTAAAACCTCAGCTGAGCTGGAGCAGCAGATATGCTCAGACAGACATCCCGAGGATCTCAATGTCCTGGCCGGGACACAGAGATCCAGAAGCTCAGTCAGGTACTGGGGGGCTAGGCCATTAAGACCTTTAAAAACAAGCAATAACATTTTAAAATCACTTCTAAAAGCAACTGGTAGACAGTGCAAGGAAGCCAGGACAGGAGATATGTGGTCAAATTTACGCTTTCCAGTAAGGAGACGGGCAGCTGCATCCTGCACCAGCTGCAGGCGGTGCAGGAGGGACTGGTCTAAGCCAGAATAAAGTGAATTTCACTAATCCAACTTCAAACTGATAAAAGCATGGACCACGGTCTCCTGGATCCTGTCTGCTCACAGCAGGTGAAGCTCTTCACATGTGGCCTTGGTGTCTGCTGTTAGCTCTGTTAGCCATGTCTGTGAATAGCATGATGCTAACTCTGCCCTCTGGTATTCCCTCTGTTGCTGGGTTAGCACAGCTAGCTCGTCCATCTTATTGGAGATAGATCTTACGTTCCCAATAATGATGGATGGAAGGACAGGTCCATGTCCTCACTTCTTTGTTGGTCATGGACACCAAACTTTTTGTGTCTTCAGTGATATTTTTACTATTTTTCTCCTGTGTTTGTCTGGAGATCCTACATGTAACCATGGCTGCATTGTTTACATGTGAAATCAGCTGTTAGCAGCCTGTAGCATGTCAATGCTAACTGGTGCTAGGCCGGATGTTTCCCACAAGGTGAGGAGAAGGAGGTGAGGACGACGTGCTGGTTCTCAGGTGTGAGCTAAGAAGTGACGACATGGACCTGTCCTTCCATCCATCGTTATTGGGAACGTAAGATCTATCTCCAATAAGATGGACGAGCTAGCTGTGCTAACCCAGCAACAGAGGGAATACCAGAGGGCAGAGTAGCATCATGCTATTCACAGACATGGCTAACAGAGCTAACACCATACAGCAACGCGTTTTTTATTCTATTCTATTCTATTCTATCATGGAGACTGGATGGTTAGGATCTTGTTCTTCGTCATCTTCAGCTCGAGTGCTGCTCTTCTCCTCTGAAACACTGAGGTGATGCTAAAGCTTTCTGCTAAGCGACTTCTTTCACAAGCCTCTGGTTCTTCCCTTCAGCTAACGGAGAACATGACAAATCGCGGTCAGTCACTCGGCACATTTGCATTTAATTTTGTAGGGGACCACTTACAGAGCCGAGGAAGGAACGAGTCATGTGATTCATTAAGTCAGGCAAAAAAAAAAAAAAAAGCTGCATAAATAAGCTGATGCAAACACCAACGCTGATTCATGATGATGAGTTCACAATGAGCTCAAACCACAATGGGGGTTTTCTCTGAGGACTCTTTTCTTCTGAGGAACAAGGGAATCCCTCAAAACCAGAGAAGGTGAACCTCCCATTGTTCTTTTTTGTGGTGGACTTGGTGCCTTGGCAGCAGTTTAAGTAAAAACTTCTCATCTCACTCCCAAATTAACAGAATTACACCAGAGACACCAGAGAGAATACCTGCTAAACCTCATTACACCATGAAATCCCTTTACTCAGTCAAACCCCAGACAGTGAAGCATGCCCCAGGCTTTGAGACAGCATTTTTTAAAGAAACTCACCACAGCATCAGAGATTCAGTTCAGGGCCACACTCCATTAAAAATGAAATGGGACATGTTTAGGAAAATGTGCCAATAATTAGGCAGGTTTTGGAAAACAGAAAACAGAGTTTGTCGTGTGGTAAACATTTATTTGGATAATTTCACAAGGCGACATCCCTTCATATTCTCAGTGGCTGTTCAGCAGGAGCTGAGGGGGACACACAGCGGTGTTATCAAGATGCAGTGACAGTACTCTGGCACTGAGCATGCTCGTTAACCAAAACAAGTCCAAACAAGTCTTCACTAAAACACAAAGGGAGTTTGCAGCCCAGAGGTAGAGCAGATCATACCTCAGGTAAATGGTTGGGATTTTGATCTCTAGTTTAAGCAGTCTTTAAAGTGAGTGATACCTCCTACAGCTTCCAGTTAGACCCAGCTATCAGATTAATACTCATATCCAGCACATCTACAAAGCATTACAGCCTGTGTAGGTGTTTCCTCACAACCCGCACAATGGATGGACTCTGTTTTATCTTGGTTTTTAACGAAATAATAAAACACAGTGTCAGGGAATCAGGGAACAGATGACTAAAGGCGTATTCAGACCTGGACTGTGTGGTCCACTTTAAACGGACCAGGGTTCGTTTCTCACGCTGGTGCTGACTTTTCATGCAGGTGTGAATAGACACAAACGAACCCTGGTGCGGACCAAACAACCAGACCCAGACCCACTTTTTGAGGTGGTCTCAGTCAGCTTCCAAACGAACTCTGGTGCAGTTCGTGGTTCTCCGGTGCAGGTCTGAATACAAACCAAGGTCCATCTGAACTAACTACAGGATACATGCGCCTTTTGGGCCTATAGAGCCACCGTAACCTAACCGTCTTTGGTTCATACCTGATCCTCCGTCTTCTGTTTAGCCACGCTGTAGCTAGCATGTTGTGGGTCAGGACACGCAGAGCATAGCGCCTCCTTGCTGCGATCATTGGTCTTCCTGTTCCTAAATTGTAAACGGTGTTGTTAAGCTGCTTTGAAGGAGCTGCTCTTGAAACTGAAAATGATTTAGCAGCTCTAATAAGAGCACAAACACACATGTTTACCTCCATTTCCAGGTCTGTACTCTGTGTGCCGCCCTTTGTCAGTGCTGTCCAATGAGAGCACTGATCCTCACACACCTGGATGTGTTTACAGAATATAGTCCACTTGATAAAAGTACAATCTGAATACGAACCGCACCAAACGAAAAAATAAAGTCTGCTTTTGGTCCGGACCAAACAAGTGGACCAAAGGACTTTTCTGCTCTGAATACAGCCTTAGCTTCCAGTTCCTTGAAAAGTTTTCTGTCTACATGTTAGTCTTGTGATTGGCTGGTGACAGGTGGGATACACTCCGGCCTCCTGTGACTCCCAAAGGGAAAAGTGGCACAGATAAAGGATGGATGGTTGGCATGAAACTAACACCTCTGCAATCAGATTCACTTATTACCCACATGCCAAAAAAAATAATACAACAGCACATGAAGTAACTGGTGTCTGTTAACTTTCTGTAAAGAACTCATTTGTTGGCTGTTTATCCACGTAACAAGCCAAACTTCCTGAGCTGCATATTCTGAGTCCAGAGATACAGCAGCAAACAGGTGTTAAATCACCTTCCAGCCATTTCCTCCCCCTCCTCTTTCCCCTATACACTCTGTCCTCACTTTCACTTCCTTCTCATCTTACATTCATCTCCTCGCTCCATCCTCCATTACCATTCTGTTCACTGAGCTGATATTTGAACTAATGAGAACAGTATAAAGTCAGAAGATGAGGCAGAATTCACTCTCTAATGAGTCTGCAACTATATACGCTGGTGTGTGTGTGTGTGTGTGTGTGTGTGTGTGTGTGTGTGTGTGTGTGTGTGTGTGTGTGTCTGTGTCTGTGTCTGTGTGTGTGTGAGGGAGGGAGGGGGTGCACAGTGAGGTCTTGTAGGTGATGTGTTTCAGGGTGTGTATCTATATCTTTTTTACATATATGTGAGTTTTTTTCACACCTACAGTGTGTCTGTGAGCTGTTTCTGACCTTGGTGTGTGACCATGTGTGTGTGTGAGTGTGTGTGTGTGTGGTGTGGGTGGACAAACATGAATGCAGAGTAGCATTAAGATCCCTGTTCTGTTGAGTCTTTGTGTTTCCATGTGTTTCCATGTGTTGTTCTGGGCTGTGTGTTTCCTGCTCAGCTCTTGTTTCTACCTCCGTGGTCCAACCTGTGATCGTTGCTAACAGCACACGCTGCTTTTTACACTCACATGACATTATTTAGCAGTCGTCATCAAAAAAACACAAATGAAAGGTTGAAACAAAATGTCAGATGTTTTCACACCTTTCATGTGGTTTCATTATGAGGTATGGTAATTAATGGGAGTGACAGCTACCACCGTGATTGTTACCATAGAGAGCAGGTAATAAGGTGTGTAGCATGTGCAATTAGCTTTAAAGTAGCGCTCACACAAACCTGAGATACACACACAGCACATGTCATTAGGGAAGTTTTCTGTTTTTTTTTATTCTATGTATAGAGTACTTCCTTCACATGAGAAACACCAACACACAGGTATACACCTCCATATTTAGCCTATCAGCACCTGAAACACCTTCCCCCAACTTTTGGTTTAAGTGACACAAATTCCATTTCTTATTCTGTCATTTTTACGCGTTCATGATGCATCAGTTTTACCATTATGTCAGGTTATATCACCAGCAGACAACAGGAGGTTACCGCCTCCAAAGCCACACCTGTCAATCATCCACAAAGCTTCACCCTCTTACCCCCCATCCCCTACATCTTGGGTGGAAAGAAGTCAACAATAGATTAATGATAACAGTAAGGTAGAGAGAATAAAAACAAAGAATTGGCTTAAACTAAAAATGAGAAACTTAAAGAGCAGTCCCCTCTGTAGTCTTTTTGTAATATGCCTTCTTTAGTGCAGTGCTTTGGGAGAAAAACAACATGTATAACTGTGTCCATCATCAAATCTTTCTGTTGCTGAATTTCATTTGGTTCGTCCTGACATCTCTTTAACTCCTCTATGAAGGGTACAAGCCAAAGCCACATGTTTTTGTCAGTTTTGATCTCCATCGAACATAAAAACATGCTTGATATGCGGTAAGACATTAGCAAACAAAAGAAATGATGAGATGAGTGACATTGAAAATATATGTCATCAAACTGAAGCATTTTTCAAAGTTTTCACAAAAAAATCTGGATTTCAAATGTGTTTGAATTTTTTAATTTTTTGGTCCATTTTTTTTAAAATTCAGCTACTTTCTTTAAAATTTTTCCTTTTTTTACTTTCAATTTTTTTTCTTAATTATTTTTTTTTCAACTTTTTGAAAAATTGATTGAATTGCAATTTTTAAATTTTTGCAAACTTTTTGAAATTTCAGTGTTTTTGAAATTTATTTATTTTTGTGTTTTGGCATTTTTTTTAAATTCAGCTGCTTTATGAAACTTTTTGCATTTTTTTTTACTTTCAAATTTTTTTTGGAAATCTTGATTTTTTATTATCGTCTTGAAAATTAATTGAATTTCAATTTTTTTTAAAATAATTGAAGGGTTGTATATATATATATATATATATATATATATATATATATATATATATATATATATATATATATATGTGTGTGTGTGTGTGTGTGTGTGTGTGTGTGTGTGTGTGTGTGTGTGTGTGTGTGTGTGTGTGTGTGTGTGTGTATTGATATATTGATGCCAACGTAGGGATCAGTATTGATCAATAGTTGGGTGATGAGATTGCTACTTAAGTTTCAGTTTCTTTTCTCTACATGAGATAGATAGATAGATAGATAGATAGATAGATAGTCTTTAAATAGATTTAGTCTCTTCTGCAGTAAAATCAGAAATTTGTTTCTGACACAGCTCTAAATACGAATTTAAACACACCTAAAAACAATTATTAATAATAATAATTTTCATTTTATATAATTTGGTTCATACGTGAGAAGAGGTGTGTTTGTAAGACCATGTGTGATGTGGCTCTTTGTAGTACAACAGTAATTCTTGTGGCTCTTGGTCTTTGACTGGTTGGCCAACCCTGTTATATATCTATATTATAACTATATTTCAAGAATACATTTCAAGGACTTGCAGCTTTTGACAAGCTTGATTTTATTTCGTTATGAAGTCAAAATCAGTGGTACAGTTGTTGCTTCTCCACTTGACTGAAAAAGCAACATTATTTTTGTCTTATCACTGTTTGTGATCAGGCTTAGTTCCTTTAAACGAGACAGGACAACATTTAGAGCTGACTGCAGAAACTCAGACGCGTGTGCAACAGATGCTGAGCAGAAATAGATGAGTTATGAATTGTTTCCCTCAAAAAGAGCTTGTGGAGATCTGTGTCTCACCTTTACACCTTCAGACCCATAGAAACATGCTTCAGAATCTAAACAGCTCCTTGATAGCTGAATGTAACATGAGACCAAGAAGTGACAAGTTTCTTAAAAACTAAGTCATCCATCCTCAGTTGATGGTGAAATGCTGATTCCTAGCATTCAAATAAGGCCCATTTTTAACCTAGGACTTCCTGTCTCCTCTGTCTCCTCTGTGACGACTTCACTCTAAGTGCCGGTCACCGAGCCTTTCCTGCATGGATGTGTTTGCTTGTGTGTTTGAAATCAAGTCCCAAACTAAATCTGTCTCCATCACCGTTGTCTCTATTTTTGCTCCTCCTTTGTGTGTGCAGCTATAGAGTCCCTGCTCTGTCTTGTCTATCACAGCTGTCTCTGTAGCCGGGGGCCTCAGAGGGTTGTTAAAAAGCATCTCCAGGGAAACTGAGAAGAGGAGGCAGACAGGATGGAGGTTAGAGTTCCTGAAGGTTTTGAGATGTTTTTAAAAGTTGAGGAGAAACACTCAGGAGGGCGCAGGGGAGACCGTGTTTGTTGGTTTTTAAAACCAGTTACTGAACAGTCAGGGAAAGAAACTTTAAAGAGGGGGTATTCTGCTTTCCGATGTTGTAAACATAAAGTAGCAATGATGGGTGTTCAAACTTAATATGTGAAGATTGATAAACTACTACTTGTTCATATGCTGCAGAAATCCCTATAATCATTGGTCCAATCAGAGAGAAGGGGTTTGTGGAGCAGGGAGCCTTAAAGAGACAGCAGCTAAAATAAAGCGGGTCAGGCAGAGGATGAAGTAAGGGTTTCTAAAACAGCAGTGAAAGAAAAATAGTGAGTTATTTTTTTTACTGTAAATAAACAGAGGGGGGCAGTATTAAGTATAATTTGATATGATATGATTAGTTAATTTTGATATACAGTGTCAAAACTAAATTCAAATTCACGGTATCATGTCTGTATTTTAATCCTAAGGAGCATCCCTGTGTCCTTATTTAAAGAGGGGGTCTGCAGGAATTGTGTTTCTTGTTAGTAAACAACATTCAAACTGGGCTCCTCTTTCTTGGCTCAGTGCCAGCGGCAGCACACACCCTCAGCCTCAAATCATATGTAAACACACATACTAGCCCAGCAACCACCTGGAGCATCACGTTTCTACCACAGACTGTTGAAAACAAAAGGACGTCATATCGCTCTGCTCGATTTGAGGTCGCCACAAAAACTGCTCCCCCTGGTGGCTGGCTGCAGTATAGGTCAAAAAATCTGGCTCTCCAGTCATTCCAGATGGGCTGTGGTCAAACTTTAAAAAATTAATACACCTGGTAGAAATGTTTCTCACGTCTGATTGTTGTGGTGATTTGAAGATATCATTTGGCTGTCTTGTATCCAAGTCCTCTTTTTTATAGAAAGTTTTGTTTTCATTAGTTTTACGAGGTTAAAAACAATGTTTTACGTCACGTTTAACGATGATTGACAGCTGACGTTCTCGTGTATTATTTCGGAGATTGTAAAATATGTCGGGAGGTAGAGTCAGGAAGTGATCTGACTCTCAAAAGAAAAAAGTACATATTATTTTTGTCACCCAGCTCCACTCAGATTCTCCCAGAATTCCTCACTGTCTCTACTGCACAACTGCTGCCAATGGCTGCGCCTGAGACGGGGGAATTTTAGCTTCAAAACCATACTACGGTAAATGGCTCTACATACAGTCAATGGTTTCTACGTGGGAGGGACTTCAAAGCAGTTTACCTGACTTCGCATGTTAGCACAAGCTAATCACAGGTATTTGATACATACGTGTTTAACAGAAAGTTAACTCAAGTCGCTCTTTGTCCTGTGCTGCTCTCCAAAAGCTCCAAGCTTCACCCTTGTTTTGGAAAAAGCTTCATCTGTTTGACGTTTCATTTCACTTGGGTGGTGTTTTTCTTGCTCTGTGTTATGTCCACTCTCGTAGATGCTCAGGATGGCTGTGTCAACTTGCTTTCATTGACATGCAAAGTCACATCTACTCTCGGCTCGGAAATACCTGAAACAACCAAAACATCAACCTACAGGCTGAGGAGGGGGTTCAAGGCAGACACAGACACTGACACATCGTATTAGAGGCCTGTGGGAGACAACTGAGCAGGATTATTTCTGTAAGTGTCGACATTTTTATGTTAGGAAAATCCTGCAGACTAACTTTAAAATACCTTAACCTAATACTTTTTTTTTCTTTTTAATTTACAGCTCTAAAGTTAAAACTGAATTTATAGTCAATACTGTATTTTGATTTAAACTATCATCACAGTAATTTGAATTATAATGTCGGAAGTGCATTTTAATTCACATAAAAAAACTGCATTTTTCAAGTATCATTACATTTTGTTTTTATTTTTGTTATAATTTATTTTATTTTTACTGATCTTTCCCCCACAATCCTTTGCTGCAGCCCACTAAAAAGCCTTTTCTATTGAATTACTGCAGATTTAGCAGTAAAACACTGTTAAGATCATAGAGGTTAGCTGAAGTTTACATTACGCTGTGATCAGTTCATAAATCAGCTGAAGAGTCTCATTCAGTTTGGTGGCTTTCCCAAGCAAAGTGAGATGAAGAAGTGTGTGAATGTGTGTGTGTGTGTGTGTGTGTGTGTGTGTGTGTGTGTGTGTGTGTGTGTGTGTGTGTGTGTGTGTGTGTGTGTGTGTGTGTGTGTGTGTGTGAATGTGTGTGTGTAAGTCACTGCTTGCCAAACCGGGTGTCACAGTTTTTTCCACCTTGTTAGTGAATCCGGCGAGCGTGGGGAAAGGAGGCGGTGGAGGCGGGTGACAAGAGATACAGAGTGTTGATATAATTAAAAAGCAATTTTTAGGGTTATTACTTTTTCACCTGATTTCATCTGAACCTGGCAGCTTGTTTCTGAGGGAGCGATGGGGAAATATATATTTATATATTTAGAGAAAGACGTGAGAGCTGCAGCTGCAGAGAGAGGACAACAGAGCCTGAAAGTCTGCTTGTTATAATTAAAACCCTCTTTGAAGGCTACCCTTTGAAGGGCTTTTTCCTCTACATCCAGCCACTGCATAGAGAAAAAAAAAAAATCACTTCTCTTTAAAGTCCCAGCGCTGATGATGATCTCAGACCCCTCCGGTCGTTGCATGAAACGTGTGTTTTGACAGTTTGTTTGTGGAAGAAAATGAGCCTGTTGCTTTCTCACGAGGCGCCCGCTGACTTGTCTAATTCCTCCCTTTGAAGTTATGGAGAGAGGCGTTTGTTTGTGCTGTGGGGGAGGGGGCGGAGCTTCAGCACTGTCAGGGAAAAGGAAGGCGGGGCTTGTTTGGTGTCTGGCTGGGCATTCTAATCAGTTTATTAATTAGTTTTAATTAGAAAGCTGATGAACAGCTGATGTTAATTTGAACAGAAGTGAGTTTTTTCCTCTTATTCTGAGCTCTCAGAGGATGGAGGAGGGAGTGAGACAGACGGCAGAGAGGAACAGCTCATGTGTGTGATGTGCTGCGGTCCAGGGCTGAAGAAGGTGTGAACCTCGAGCTGAAGGTGTGTCTGACCTCATTTTGCCAGGAAGGAACAGTTTTGGTGAAAAGATGAAGGAATAAGTCATTTATTCAGTAACTTTTTTGGGGTTAAATATGAAGTAAACCAGACACCATGAATATCTCTTCCCATTCCCTTTTGCCAACATTTTCCCAACTGCTTGATTAATAAAAAGTGGGGTTGTCTGTTTAAACAATAAAGTAAACACTGCAAAAAAAACAAAATCTTAACCAGTGTTTTTGTCTTAGAAAAAATCTGCCAATGGAACTAGAAAAATTTGCTTAAAACTAGAAAAATGTCTAAATCTGAGTAACTTTTCTCATGTTTCATTTGCAGATTGTTTTTTTACTTGTTACAAACAATCCAGACCTAATTTTTTGTCTTTGAATAACTCAAAACGAGACATTTTTCTGGACCGGTCAGGTGAATGTGGCTTAGATTAAGTCTAAAAAGACATTTTTCTCTTGAAAATAAGACAAAATTACTTGTTATGATTTTATTTTATTTAAATAAAATAAAATGTCTTTATTTATTTATTTATATATATATATATATATATATATATATATATATATATATATATATATATATATATATATATATATATATATATATATATATATTTTATTTTTTTTTTTTTCAGTGATCGTGTAGCATTTTCCAGCCGACAACAGAACCAAGACAACGAAGGGCAAAACAGGAAGTAAAAATAAAATGAAGTATAGAAAAAAACAGAATAATAGAATAGAATAGAATAGAATAGAATAGAATAGAATAGAATAGAATAGAATAGAAAAGAAAAGAATACTCTTTTATTGATCCCATGGGATTTTTTTTTTAAACTATTATTTTTATTTTTTGCCACAGCAGCTCACAGAATAAGTGCAATAAATGCATTAACAATAAAAAATTTAATACTAATGAGAGTTTGATGATTAGATATTTGAGGAAGTCTAGAAAAGTAGAAAAATTATACCAAAATAGAACAAGTTAATGAGTAAAAATAGAAGTGGGAGACATGTATTCTGGACAGGGATTATGGGATATAAGTCAGTCTTTATATCAGTGGGTATAATTTCTTGTGGTACCAATATTTGTAATGTAAAACACAAAATTGACTTTAATTTAAAAATATCAAGAGAGCCCAACTCATTTTTCATCATTACTGAAACTCATTTAAACAAGTAACGAGTAGTTAGGGGTTGATAACGTTTTTAAAAAAGTAGTTTTGTTAAGTTTGGTCAACACAGAAAAATAAAGTTACCACTAATTTCTTTTTTTTCTTTTTTTATCAGTTCACACATGTGCAAATAAGCCCTGATCTACTTAGTGCTTCATTCACTCTCAGAACATTTGTGTGCAAGTCCACAACTTTTGCTCCAACTCAATGACATTGTTTTAGATATTAACCAAAAATTCTTCATTTTTTTTATTTACTCATTTACCTTTGACTAACATCATTGGTTTAAGTCCTGTATGTTGAGTTATTTGATGCATTTCAAATCATTACCTCGCACAAATCCGACTCAAAAAAATAATTAGACAAGTTAGCCTAAAATTTCCATAATTAGAATTAAATGTTCTCTGTTACCAAACTTAAAAAACTGCTACTTTGCATTTTACAAAAATAGTTTTAGCAAAGTAACTTTTTGTGTGATGGTGTTTTGTAACCGTGAGTGAGGAGGAAACACAGTGGATATGAGACCACAGGCTGTCTGCGCTCCATAGAGCATGCTCACAGACAGTTGGTCCATGCCATGTGGAGCACAGACAGCCTGTGCCCTCACTGCAACATCTCAGTGTACAGCAGGGTCTCACATCCACTGTTATACCTCCTCACTCACGGTTACAAAATGCCTTCACAACAAAAGTTGAATTAATCAGCGCAAACAAAACAAGAAAATGAAAATATGATCTAAGTTGCTTTTAACTCAAAAATGATGTCAGGGGAAGTTTTGCATCTTCAAAATAATTTAGTTGTATTTACTTATCATATTTGAGTCATAGCTTTTTTTTAAAGAAAGGTCAACTCATTATGTTTTACAGTCTTGGTTTAAGATTTAAAAAATGAGACTTTGAGTCGTGTGACCATTCTTGCATTAAAGAGAGCCTCTATGATGGAGAGCCTCCTGTTGGTCTCGGTCCTGAGTTTCTGGCCTGTGCAGGGTTGAGGTGAAGTCTTCAGGCGTTTGCAGATCGACCGCACACATTAATCAGCACCGTGATGTTACATCTCAGGCTCGCTGTCTGAATAAAACCTCTCATGGATAGATGTCCATGAGTAAAAGCACAAAAATAACTCTATGTAACACCAATTTACACCTGACAGCACCTGAATTTTAGACCAGCATGCTTAAAGTTTCAAGCAATTTGTCGACAATCAAGTGAAACTTTGAAAGAACACACCAACAGTTATCCTCTGTTGCCCTCTTGCTGTTAAAGTTAACTAACCCTGATTCACAAGATAAACCAAACTACCCTGCCTCAGCCTGATCTCAATATGTGACTCTGTGTGTGTGAGAGTGTGTGTGAGAGTGTGTGAAACTGAATCCAAGGCTCCCACAGTAAGTGTTTCTGAGGTTTTGGAACAAACGGCAGCCTGACAGGTCCCGAGGCCGTCACAGTAACAGCATGTAATTACAGCCTGGTTGGTACAGTGTGTGTGTGTGTGTGTGAGAGAGAGAGAGAGGGTGTAACTGTGTAGGTGTCTCAGGGTGTGTTTTAATGTGTGTGTGTCAGGAAGTGCAATTAGAAGTTTTAACATCAGAGAAAAAAAAATCTCAGTTTAAAAAAAAAAGACATGTAGTGAGACACGGTTTTTAACAGGACATAATTAAAAGCTGTGAGAGTTAAATTTAGCAAACATGAGAAGGAATGCAAATTGTGTTTAGGTCAGGAAACTTGTGTAACGACCTTCTTTTTCTCAGAACTTTATTCTTCCAGTCTAATTTACCTGGAATCATGTGTTAAATATGATCAGCTGAATACTGTGGAAACTAAAAAAAGGATTTATTTATAACATAAGTTCAGTAAACATGCTTAGATCCTACAGTTTGCTGCAGAGGCTGCTGTATCCTGGTTACAGCTCACTCTTCCCTGTCCTTTTCTTGTGATTTTTTTCGTCTCTTTTTTTCCAACATCTTTGTATTTGGAGTGGATCATCACTTTGTATGGTTCATTGTCGGTCATGGACACCAAACTTTTTGTGGCTTCAGTGATATTTTTACTACTTTTCTCCTGTGTTTGTCTGGAGATCCTACATGTAACCATGGCTGCATTGTTAGCATGTGAAATCAGCTGTTAGCAGCCTGTTGCATGTCAATGCTAACTGGTGCAAGGCCAGATGTTTCCCACAAGGTGAGGAGAAGGAGGTGAGGACGACGTGCTGGTTCAAGAAGTGACGACATGGACCTGTCCTTCCATCCATCGTTATTGGGAACGTAAGATCTATCTCCAATAAGATGGACGAGCTAGCTGTGCTAACCCAGCAACAGAGGGAATACCAGAGGGCAGAGTAGCATCATGCTATTCACAGACATGGCTAACAGAGCTAACAGCAGACACCAAGGCCACATTGGAAGAGCTTCACCTGCTGTGAGCAGACAGGATCCAGGAGACAGAGACTGAACAGACTGCTGAAGAAGCTCAGTCCTGGACCCTGTGGAGGTGGAGGCTGGCTGACTGGACAATGATGGACAAGCTGTCACCATCTACAAACATTTTTGCACTTTCTATACCAGGGTTGGCCAACCTCTCAGAGACTAATAGCCACAGAAAGTACTGTTGTACTACAAAGAGCCACATCACACACATGGTCTTACAAACACACTGCCTTTCACACATGAACAAAATGGCATAAAATGAAAATCAGTACATTTCCAATTTTTAAAGTGAGATTATCTATCTATCTTTATAGATAGATAGATAGATAGATAGATAGATAGATAGATAGATAGATAGATAGATAGATAGATAGATATGAGCACATGAACGATTGAAAGGAGCACATGTAGAGAAAAGAAACTGAAACTCAAGTATCAAACTCATCTCCCAAGAATCGATCAATACTGATCCCAATATTGGCATCAATATATCAGTATCTTAGATTGATCAGCACACCACTTCTCATAACAATATAAATATATCTTTTTATGAATGGATCAAAGAGCCACATGCGGCTTGGGAGCCACAGGTTGACCACCCCTGTTCTATACACTTTCTTACTTTTGTTTTCTTGATTGCTGCTGTGACTCCTGAGTTCCCCTCAGGGATAAAAGCCAGAGGACAGAAAGACAGAGAAGCCAACTAAGAAACTTTGTTTTGACTACAGCTCAAAATTATACTCTTGTTTTTTGCCCCAGGATGGGTCTAAACTGATCCGGTATTTCAAAAAAAGAAAGCTCAGCCCTGAGAGATCATCTGTCATTGAGGAGTCAGTTTTTGGCTCACAATATTTTGTCTTTCAGGATCAGGTTGAGTTTTAGCTTTGTTGTGCTTTGTAAGGAATCTGGATATACTATTAGTACAAACTTTAAAGGATCTGTTACCAGGTAACGCGTTGCAGAAAAATCCCTCAGGAGTTCAAACAGTGTGTTATTTTCATGTCTTATTCCTCATTTATCATAAAAAGCAATCGTTATTCCTGTTTCTTCATGAAAGTGGAACAGGACTTGGAAAAACTTATAAGAAGTACAAAGTTTGAGGAAGCATCAATCCCCCACATGGTTGTGTTGTAGCGCGATGAATAAAGGTAATGAAAGTTTCACAGATAACATTACATCTCCTCTTTTCTCCATTTTCCATCCACCTGCAGAATTTTTTCCTTGCTGTTTGTGATTATCTGCCTTTCATCAGAAAACCAGATCTGAGCTGAAATCTCTCCTCAAAATGAGTTCTCCTGCACACAGAAGTGGTAATGTAATCCCTGGCAGATGGTACTTCTGAATCTTGCACCTTACGAGCCGTCGCACCGCTGCACTACCCTGTGTTATCTGAAATCATTTTATTTATGATTTCACTTCTTACCCTCAACAGACTCTGCATGCTTTCCCTTCCTCCCCTTTGTCACTCTCTGGTAATTCTCCGGTGATTGCTGTGAATCTTTGAGATTATGTTTCAGGGCAGATTCCCACGTATCCACCGGCGAGATCAGGTGTGACGGGTGATTGAGGGTTGAGACGTAATCAAGGAACTAGTCTGCAGGATTGCCTTGGGTGTGAGGGGTTTTCTTAAGTATATCCTGTCATCAGGGGTGCCATTAAAGAAAATATAGAGACCTGCACAGAATGTGGTTTAAAAACACATCAGGGCAGCAGCTCTTACTGACATATGTGAAAGTAACATGAGTGCTCTATTGTTTGAATATTTCAGTGATTTAAGTGAAGGATCATGCTCTCCTTTAGGGGGCGACATGTGGTAAAATGTGTCAGGATGATGCTACGGCAGGGTCAGGATTTGGATTTGATCAATATATATTTTTTTCATATTCAGACTATTTTGACCTGAAAACAACATTTTTAGTCCCAAATATCTCTACTTCTGCATTCCATAAATTTTTTTGCACCAATTTTTTGTTTTTTGTTCATATCACACATTTTCACATGTAGATCATTTCATTCATTGTGAGATGTCAGCTGTAGGAGCGGTTGAGTTTCTGCAGAATGTACAGTACTTTAGCTTCATACACAAAAAACCTGAAATTTAATCATGTGTTTTTGTCTTATCTTCAGGAGAAAATGTCTTTTTAGACTACGTTTGAGACACATCCACATGACTAGACTGAGAAAAATGTCTTATTTCAAGTTATTTCAAGACAAAGTGAGGTCTGAATTAATTGTAACTAGTGAAAACGGTTTTGTTTTTTGTTTTTTTGCTTCATTGGCAGATATTTTTTCTTCTTACAAGCAATTCAGACGTTATTTTAGTTATTTAAGTCTTTCAGACCAAAGTCTTTTTATTGCTAGGTGCCGCCCTATTGTTTTGGCTGCCTTTTTGTCCATTGTAATTTTTTTGTGTCTTTTTCTTCATTTTTGTATTTGGAGTGAAATGGTTTTTTCCTTTTTCCTGTTCCTGTTTCCTTGATTGCTGCTGTAACTCCTCCTGAATTTCCCCTCAGAGATAAATAAAGTATTTTCTATTCTATTTGTTTAAATAACTTGAAACAAGCCGTCTTTCTGGACTGATGAGTCCACTGTGGCTCACATCAAGTATAGTAAGACTACCCTACTTGAATTAAGACAAAAACATTTGATGAGATTCCAGTTTGTTTGTTTTTTTCTTTGCAGTGTACAAGTTGACAATGAACAGTCCAAGTGTAGTTCAGTGAGACCTTAATGGACAGACTTTTGGAAAATGGTTGATTTCAGTGACATTATTAATTCATTGTAAGATGAAAGCTGGGGACAAATGAAAATGAACCTTGGACCTGACTTTACTTCACATTACTGACTTTAAATCAGATGTAGATTGCAAAAAAAATATAACTCTAAATGTGCAATAAAAATGCAATTAATCACAGTTAAGTAACAGCATCACATGATCAATCACAGTTTAAAAATGAGTCATCTGACAGCTGTAATAATAAGACATGATTAGGGTCATGAGAAGTGAGTGTGTTGAAGTCCTCGGGCTGGTAGTGAGGCTCGCTGTGAGTTTCCTGGATCAGTCAGACGTCAGCAGGGGTCAGCATGTCCAATGCAGCCACCTCCATCCTTGACCTCTGTAGCACCACTTTACAAAACAATGAATGCCTCTCTAAGACTTTGTCCGTCTTTCATAGCTTTTATCCAAGGGGAGAAGCAAAATGTGGTTAGCAGCCTTTCTTTTCACCACCACGTCACTAAAATGTCCTTCTTCCACCTTAGAAACGTGGCCCACCTCCATTCTTTTCTTTCTCTGCTGCCCAGACATGTCATGCATTCACCACATTCCACTTAGATTACTGCAACAGCATCCTTTACGTACATCTTCCAAGGTCCTCCATGAACTACAATACATCCAGAAACCTGCTGCACACCTCCTCACCTGCACCTGCGTCAGGTGAGGGCAAGCCAGCAGCAGGCCCCTTCTTACCTCACTGACCTCCTCCACCAATCACATTCCTTTATGTAACCCTTAGTATTATTATTATTATTATTATTATTATTATTATTGTTATCATTACTATTATTATTATTATTATTATTATTATTATTATTATTGGTATTATTATTATTATTATTATTATTATTATTATAATTATTATTATTGTTAACATTATTATTATTATTATTATTATTATTATTATTATTATTATTATTATTATTATTATTATCATCATCATTATTATTATTATTATTATTATTATTATTATTATTATTATTATTATTATTGTTATTATTATTATTATTATTATGATACCATAACTGCTTCATGACTTTGTTGGATGGGTGGGCCATAAACACCAAGGTCTGCCCATAGCTCTGCCCAAAACAGGCCTCCAGAGTTCCAGCCAATCAGAGGGAAGGGGGTTTCTGGGGCAGAAAGTCTTAAAGAGACAGCAGTTAAAATGAAGCATTTCAGACATGGGCAAAGGAGTTATTCTAAAATTCTGTAAATCATGGCGAGCTACTACAGGAGCACAAGAGGGCAGAATAGAAAGAAACATTACCCCCTCTTTAAGATTAAAAACCAACAACAATGTTTTGTGTTAATTAAAGTAAAGGTTTGACCTTCCTGGATTCCAGTCCGATTCTCTAACTTAGCTTGGATCCCGTTCACAGAAATAACCCCTTTTCTAACCCCACAGCCCATCACTTTTATTCTGATGTCTCTTTGCAACCTAAGTCACTGTTCAGCCTCGAGTGTTTCTGTTTCCCACCTCGCTAAGGGCGAAGACCTGGGTTTGATCGTTCTACTGTTGAACCATCGGCAGCAAGAGGACAAAAGTTCACACTGTACTTCTAAACATCAGGATGAAAAGCTCTAGAAATGTGTAAAATGACACACTGGGACAGAGATCTGTGAGCATTTCTGTTTCTTTTTCACAATCTGACGAGTAGCTTGATAAATCATGTGAGAGCCAGCGCTCTTGGTGACTGCTAAATGCACACAAGTACGGTCGTTTTTTGTTAGCTTGGTACTTCAAATGCCAGCAAGAACAAACAAACAAACAAACAAAAAGGTGTTCTTTGTAAATCTATCCCATGAATATGCTCAGTCTGTTCATGTCCTGCCCCTGGGAGAAGCTGAGTGGCCTCCATGTTGGTAAAGAAGAAGTTGTACAGAGGGATATAACCCATGAAGAAGCATGCTACATATGCAGTTTATAAATGCATTAGCTGTCTTTTCCATGACGTTACATCTTACACAGATCTGTTTTTAAAGGTTATGATGGGTCAAGGGAAATGCACTAACAGAAGCACCATCATAAATGCTCAGCTGTGAGAGTAGCTCCCAAATGTTTTGGTGACAAAAAGCTACAACATGAACAAGTTTTGCAGCAAAAACAAACAAAAACATATTGGAAATATGAGAAAATAATGTGTTATGTTCAACTGCGGTGGACCATTCTGTGGAAATTGGGTTAATTAATGATTCTGTTAAATAAGAACATAGACTAGTAGAACAGTAAATTTCCTGTTGTTTTTTGTTAGCATTAGCCCATCTGATCCAATCAGGCTTCATTTGGAAAGCATCTTTCTAAACAAAGCCACAAGGTGCTTCACAACAAAACAAATCAAAATAAAAAACACAAAAAATAAATAAAGCAAGTAAAGCAGCTTTAGAAAGATATCAAAGAAAAAAAAAAATAAAATAAAGGTAAATACCATAAAAGTGGGTTTTAAGAGAGGATACTGAGTCAGCCAGGCTGAGGCTAACTCAGTTGTTGATGTTATTCATTGGTCTTTAATTAAAATGAGCTTTTTCTTACTGGTACTAATAGAGCCACATCATGAGATCAGTTAGTTTTCATTTCTTTAGATTTTGTTTCGGTATATTTAAAACACCACATCTATTGTCAGCGCTGACCTGACGCTTCATTCATACAGACAGCTGCTCACTCCCTCAAAGGCTCATGCTGACCTCGCAATAAAAGATAGATCAGTCCTGATATGTACAAAAAAGGTGACAAAATATTCACAAATATGAAGCACTTATGACATAATAACAGAAAAAGGTTCTGAAGCATAAACGTAGTGTCATCAAAATTCCTCGTTCTGTAAACAGCAGTTATTAATAACCAGTGGACAGCAGCAAGAACTGCTGTGATGTACTCACCTGTTGTCGTGTGGGTTGAAAGCCGGATAGCAGCACCTTGAATCAGTTGAAGTCTGTGAATCTTTGGCTTGCTGATGAAGAAATCGAGTGTAACAGTAATCCAGTAGAGAGGAGATTCGGGCATGAATGGGGTTTTCCAAGTCTGCAAAGTAGAGGGTAGGTGTTTGGAATAACTTCAGTTTTCGATCCAGGCTGTAGAGGGACTTACAACTGGGTGTCATCAGCATAATGATGGAAATCTATACCATGATTGGGTATAATTTGCCCCAAGGGGAGAACAGTGAACAGGAGGGGACCCAAAATAGACCCCTGGGGAACACCACAGGAAAGAGGAGCACGAGAGGGGGAGGAGGCATCACCAAGCATGACAGAGAATAAGCCCATCCAGATCTACACTACAAATACCAGCACCGTTTTTCAGACAGCTGAGCTGTGGTCAAGGAGACTTAAAACAGAGAACATACCTGCATTGACTGCCAACAGCAAGCCATTAGAAACTTTCACCAGAGCTGTTGCAGTGAGGTGTGAAGAGCCTGAAAACTAGGGACGGGCAAAGATTTTCAAATGTTTGAAAAGTCATTCACATCAAAAAAATCAAATGGTTCATGTGACGATTACTTTATCTTGTCGGCAGGCCGCAGTTTTATGCTGGAGCTGTTTCCTGTCAGTTTCACAAAAACAAATACTGGTTGAGCCGGACAGGAAGTTGTGCACAGAAACCATCCAAAATGTCCAATGACTTTCAAAATAAAACAAACCGTGTCCAAACCAGATCGTATTTAACTTGACCACAGCATGAACTAACATGATGAACGGAGCCACAATCTTAAATAATCTTCCAATTCCTAAGAATATTGAACAGCTCTTTTCCTTGAAATATCTATCCCTGTTGAAAACCAGACCAAAACTTTTCAGAAATCATTTTTTTATTCATATAAGAAACCAGGAAAGAAACCAACCAACTCATGAGAGTAATATGTGGATGATGACACTTTGTGCACTTCTGTCTTAGTAGAATTCAAGATTTTCCTGGAAAGGAAACTTAAAAAATGTGATGAAAATGATGAACTTGCGAAATATCAGACAATAATCTAACACCAACATCCCAAATCTTGAACTCCTGGTTGGGTCTTCTCCAGGAACTTTTTAGAAAAAGGGACACAGAACTGTACAAGAGCTGTTTACAAGGGGTCCCTCTTCTCTGCTAACTCATAAAACTGTCTGCTCCACACACACACACACACACACACACACACGCCATGTAACAGTATCATGCATGTACTTAGACAGTAGCACACACTTTGCACGCACACAGGCACAGAGATCCACGCAGCAGTGACAGCACACAAACACAGACGCTGATGCAACGAAACAGCAACAGACTGGAGCAGCGCTCTGATGATAATTGCTCTATCTGTGGTGTGGATGCTGGGAGAAAAGTGTTTGTGTACTGGAGATGAGAGGAGAGGCTGGTCCGCAGCGGCGTGGCATCACGCCCTGATCAGATACACGGCAGAAGAGCTGCTTCAAAGTTTGTTTTGTGACAGCAGGACGCCAAAACACGGGTCAGAGAACACCGGAGGATTACACGCACTTTGGACAGAATCAGGTTGCTGTAACTGCCTTCAAGATACAGATTTTACCAACTGAAGGAGCTGAGGGGAAAACAAAACCTGAGGCAACTTTGGACAGACGTATCAGCAACCTCTTTCTGTTTTCTATTTTGTGAGAGGAAATCAGTAAATGATGTTTTTAGTTTGTATAGCTGATTGAAAACAGGTCTCCTCCAAGCATGACCAACATCAAACAATCATGTTTACATCCCCACCATTAGCCCCAGTCAGATGTATGACCATAAGCAGTGATCATCTACATGGTGCAGATGTATCTTTAAAAGGTTTGCTTCTTCTTTAAAGGGATGGGTGAGTCTTTAGATAGTTCCTTTGATTTCCATGAATTGTGTGAACGCGTTCTAGCAACAGGTAAAACATATACTGGCGTCTATCAAAGGGTACCCTAAACAGGCTGCTTTCATGTCAGAGGGAAGCATATGAGTGATGCTCATACTCAACGCCTTAAAAGCAACACTTCTTAACCCCATAGAGCCCAGTGAAGTGCCAGTGGTAGGATTTGAATATTGTTTTTTAATGGCAGTAAATTTGACACCAAGTAAGACTGATCAAAAGTTCTTTTTGTGGATAAATTCTGTGGAGTCACACCATCATTTCACTTATTATGAATGTCTTAGAGCGCTTTTTCATTGCAGGGATGGCTGCATAAAAATACACTTTAAAGGAATGTACCAAAAATCTTTATAATCAGTACAACCGGTGTTTGCAGAACTTGCTATGTTGAAAAAAAAATCTTGTTATGTTTTATCTTGTGTTCTTCTATTCTGTAATTCTGTAGTTTCTTCAAAGTCAGGGATATATATATATACATATATATATATATATATATATATATATATATATATATATATATATATATATATATATATATATATATATATATATATATATATATATAAATTAGTGGTGGGACTTGATTAAAAAAAGTAAACAAATTAATTATGCCATTTGTAATTAATTAATCATAATTAATTGCTATTTAATCACATCAATATTCAACATCAGAAACAACACTTTTCAATTCACACAGATTTTGGTAGAAGACTAAATCATTGAATATTCTCATACACAAGTTTAAACAACAAAATCCTGTTTAGTTTGTTCAGAAGATGTTTTCTTTTTTTGAGGACACTACTTTCAACTACATTCATCAGCCATAATGTGGTAAATAGTGCTGTCAGGAGATTAAAAAATAATCTAATTATTTACAGGATTTGTAATTAATTGATCCAATTAATCACATTTTAATCTTACATCTGCTTAAGGTCCCCACATATAGAATTTGAACTGTAGGGCATTACAAAATTATGGTGCATGACTAATCAAATGAATTCACAAAAAAGAGAAGATTTGTAAATCCTTTTTTTTTTTTTTTTTTTTTAACTGGTCAATATTAATTAAAATGTCCGTGTTCCCTGCCATTGACATTCGATCACTGTTTACTATGTCTATAGAAGTAAATTATATTTTTCAGTGGAGGGAGGCGGGGTCTGGCGGAGTTTGTCAATCAAAATCCTGCTCGTTACCTACTGTGGGTGAGAGCGGTGCGCTCTTTGGATGAGAGCTCAGCATGGATATGAGGAGAAATGTGAGATGATGAAGACATAGAGAGATGCTGACAGTCAGAAAAGTTCAGGCAGCTCACGCTCCAACTGAGGATGTGTCGCTGTAGCTCAGAGAGAAAGAGCGACGCCATCGTGAGAAAAGACGACGGAGATCATGGAGAGGATCAGAGGATGGAGCGCCCGAGATGAACACGATCATAAAAACTTTGATATTTATATTTTTTGACCAAAAACAGGAAGAGAGACACAAAAGAAGAGAGTCCACTCTTCTGAAGTAACTTTGGTGTTTACAGAGTCAGAGAAAACAAGATTATTTGGGTCTTAAAAGATCATTCAAAATCACCCTCAAAAACATACCCTCAGATTATTTCTGGACCAATGATAGTATTTTACCTCTGAGGTTTCATTTTGTGTGAACTGAGGCTGTTACCTGAAGTCACAGTCGAATCTTTCATCAACTCAGGCAGGGCGTGACTTCCTACGCCGTGAAGGGATTATTTCTATATGTCATTATGTCATCTGTCCGCCATCCGCCCTACATTTAAGATCCACGTAGATTTATCTTTCTTTGCCAACACTTATCCCCCCTGAAGGTGACATTTGTTCTGCTCATTCCCTCAAACATGTAAAGGCCAGCAGCAGAGAGTGGAGACAGATTTATCCAGGCTGAAGAGAAACATTAGCTTTAAGAGAATTAGGCTGTATTCCATTTCTGGCTAAACACAGGATGCAGAGACCTGAAAGTCTGAATGAAATCATTGTGCTTGTGGTTTCATTGTTTCTTCAGTTGCATTATAGTGAAGACTGCATGTGTAACCACGGCGTCCTTGAACATTATTGTTGCTCTGAGGCAGAGAAAAACATGCGTCACTCACCTTGAAACTCTCATTCTTCTCTGTAGAGACAATTACATACTTTAATTAGAAAGAAGATGATTGAAATAAAGAATTTTCATTTTTCCTCGCAGGGTGTACTGATGATTATAGATATTGACACTAAATAAAACCATGCGTTAACATTTTATTGAATTAAATATACATTATATCCATCAATAAAGCCTGCCACCGCTCTACTTCACCTCCTACAACATCAACAGCCCACCAACTTTCCATGCACCTGTGGCTAACCTCAAGTTTTACAGCCCTGGGAAGATAACTACATCTACCATATATATATATATATATATATATATATATATATATATATATATATATATATATATATATATATATATATATATATATATATATATATATATATATAAATGAACATGATTGATAAGTGGTAAGACATTAGCAAACAAAAAAAAATGCTGAGATGAGTGACATTGGAAATATAAATGTCGTCAAACTGAAGCATTTTTCAAAGTTTTCGCAAAAAATTCTGGATTTGAAACGTGTTTAATTTTTTTTTCTTGTCCATTTTTTTTAAATCAAGCTACTATCTTAAAAATGTTTCCAATTTTTTTTTTACTTTAAATTATTTTTGGAAATCTCAATTTTTTTTTTAAACTTTTTAAAAATTTATGGAATTTCAATTTTTTAAATGTTTGCAAACTTTTTGAAATTTATTTATTTTTGTTAATTTTTTTCTTTGATTCAACTTCTTTATGAAACTTTTTGCATTTTTTTTTACTTTCAATTTTTTGGGGGGAAATCTTGATTTTTTTATTAACTTTTTGAAAATTTACTGAATTACAATTATTTAAATGTTTGCAAACTTTTTTGAAATGTCAGTAATTTGAAATTAATTTAATTTTTGCTATTTTTTTTTGGCATTTTTGTAAATCAGTCATTTTTGCAAGCTGAAGCAAGCTTAAAAAAAACATAAAACCTAAGACATCACACATCCAATTTGATTATCATTCTAAAAATGTATTTATTTAGATAATTTACTAGATTTTAACTACGTATAGAACTTTGTACACTGAATCGGCTACATCGTGAAGATCAAGTAGATTTTTGGCTCTTGAATGAAATTAATCCAGGTGAGCTGAGGCAAAACGGCTACTATGAAAGTAAAGGTCACAGACCCCTGACCTAGGCTAATATAGTTAGCATTTACAGTGTGGTCTTGTCCTGGATTAGCATCCATGTCTATCTGTTTGCTCTCTCGGACCAAGTCCACATGTTTAGTGTAAATTGTGCTAAAACATTCTGCTGTAACTTGTTAACCTGGGCGATGGATTACTGTGTCAGAGCTCATTAATTTTGGGCTAAATTACATCATTTGTGACATTAAAGCTAACTTGTGCATATTTTTACTCACTTATTTGTTTGAATGTAAAGTGAAAATAAGTTTAAGGGTGATACTGGGTCTACAATCATCTTGTTATTTTAATCAGGTCTATATGTATTCTGCAGGCTTAAGACAAACCCTAAGTTATCACATACAGGTGAGCTCTGGTGTAACAGTGTGCTCTGTCCTCACCTGTCCTCCCCCCTTGTTTCTCCTCCTCACCACAAGCCGCTCTGTTTGACCCTCTCCTTCAGGGGATCATGGGAGATCGTTGTCGGTGAATGCTGAAAGTATAAACTTAAGAATGCCCCTGGTGGTCATAAAAATCTATAAATTATCCACACTGTTCAGAGCGAGTGAAAAAAGTAGCAACTTATAGTCTGGACATTATGGTATATAATCATTTTCACAGTAGTTATTGTATTCACTACAATAAAAACGTGTCAAATAAAAAGCTTTTATAAAGATGCTGTGAGGAGGAACTGTTTTGATTGGACTGCAGCGCCACCTTCTGGTCCGGAGTCTCTGTGCACTGTCATAAAGATGTGACTTTTAACCAGGCATGTCTTTGTTTTGGGAGACATTTTCTTTGTTCAAGTCAAGTAGCACTGTCGTTTGAAGCTTAACAAGCAAATGTTTTAGGTTTGTACCCTACGTCAGTAGCCAGCTATATGTAGCACTACTAGCAGCCCCGGTGCTATGACGTATCTGTAGGCTAACGTGACAACAAGCTAACTGTCAGTTCACATAGTTGTTTGGTAGCCGTCAATGGGCAATGCTGTCAGTCCAGTGCTGTGTGATTTTTGTCGTGCTGCATGTGGGTTGGAAGGGACGTTATCACAAATAGAGATAGCCTTTTAGCCTTTAGCTCGTGCTCTATCTCTCTCCTGTTTCTCTTTCTTCTGCTCTTCTGTCCTTTTTCTGTCTGACAGTTAGGCTCCAGTGTCCACCATCACTACTAAATTAATCACAGAAATCGTTTTCAGCAGAGTAAAACAGAGACTTCAATCCATCTGGTCCTCTTCGACCCGATCGGGAAGCTACAAAGTATGAGCTTTGAAGCATTTTGAAACAACCTACACTGGTGCTGATAATTTCATTTAAAAGAACAGATTACGATCAGGCATATATCTAGAAGAGAGACTTTTTCAAGATCACTTGGAAGCTCCTCACAGCCCCTTTAAAGCACATCGTTTTTTGTCATAATGACAAGTGAGAGTTTTCTTGTTTAAACAAAAGTCTGTGCGTATGTTTTGGAAACACTTACACAGTATTCCTGTGTCTGTGGTTGATTTGAACCATAAATAGACCAGGCCCGTCTGAGAGGCTCCATTTGTCAACATTTGTCTAAACCGGTCTTCATGCAGCCCTCATCCTCTGACCGCCCACGCACAGCAGGTTACATAAATGGTTTCAGTGCCCCAGCCCACTCAGCGTGTCAGTGGGCGGTCCACCACTGAGAGACTTAGAAACATGAATTCTCTAAATGACCTGAGCTTCCAACACTGAACGTAGAGTTAAACCCCTACAAGACATTGTTTTCAAAAAAATACTTTGATCATGTTTAACTTTGAATAAATGATTCAAGTCAAACTGTGGAGGCTGAACACAACTTGTTTTTCTCGTCAACTCTGACATCTCAGGGTTTCGCAGTCTGTGATTTGATCGATTTTCTTTTCTAACTTCTGCACTCTGCACGAAATTAAACTGTACCTCTGGATGGGCCGTACCCAAAGTCTTGAGGAGAACGTCAGAAAACAGCAGAAAGACTAAGAATCAACACAATTTTCCACAAGACTGACATGCAAACAGACGATTAGGAGAGGAAGCAAATCTCGAGCGAGAGTTCAGTGTGAGTAAAGCACTTTTGACCTTTTTCGCAATGATTTAATATGAGTGTGTGATCTGATTGTTTTAAGATTTGACCAATCAGCTCGAAGAATTTAACGCAACAATGTTTTAGTGAGGGTTGGACTCTGCCTGGGCTGCCCTTTGTCACTGATTTCTAGGCACAGCCAAGCGGAGGAGGGAGTCAGGCTCAGGGGTCTTCCAGCTCTGTGTTTTGCAGACAATGTGGTCCTGTTAGCCTCATCAGACACTGACCTCCAGCTCGCAGAACGGTTTGCAGCCAGGATTAAGATCAGCACCTTGAAATCTTAAGCCTGGGCTCTCAGTTGGTAAAGGGTGGACTGCCCACTCTGGGTCGTGGAGAGACTCTTTGCTCTAAGCGGAGGATCTTGTACCTAGCATCATTTAAAGAACATAACCAGGGTCTGCCCCATTTTGTCTTTGAGACTACTGTAATATTCTACTTTCTAGTCTTCCCAAAAATAACATTTCAGGTTAACATTTATTGCAAAATTCAGCAGCACGTGTCCTAAGACCCACATTACACTGGTTTTAAAACCATTGCATTGGTTCCCTGAGTGTTGCAGGGTTGATTTTAAGGTTCTTCTACCTGTTTCTACAGTCGCCTTTCTGCGTTCAGTACAGTTTGTCACGGTTTGGTCCAGTTAAGCCTGATCCCGTTTGTGTTTCCACAGCAAACTGTGCCCTCTCGTGGTGGGTGGCGTGTAAGCCTGATGCTGAAAGCTGCAGCTGTTAAATAATAGCATGACGCCATAGCAGTGCGACACAGTTTACCCCGCTAATAAATCCACCGAAGAAAAACACGACACAGTAAACAAAGAGCACAGATGAAGACATGCAGCATTTCATCCTCTCTGTGATCTTCATGTAGCTCTTTGATACAGAGAACAATCAAGCTTTGATTCAGAAAAGTCTGTGAGCCTCCAGGAGAAATACAGCAGCTGTCAGACAGGAAGTGACGATTCTTTTGACCAATCAACGGCCTGCAGTGTTGTAGCTCCACCTCCCTGAATTGGATCAGTTTAGTCTGGCACCCCAACGGAAAGGTCCCAAAAAGTGGGACGGCTCGTCTCTATTTATGGGGATCTGTCCCGGGATCAGTCTGTGGCAGAAACTGTAAAAACATGGACGTCATCTTGCTTGGTTGAAGTGAAGTCTCCACAAAAACTGCTCCCCCTGGTGGCTGGCTGCAGTAAACGTAAAAAAAAATCCATCTCCCCAGTCACTCCTGATGGGCTGTGGTCAAACTTTAAAAAATTAATCCACCTGGTAGAAATGTTTCTCTCGTCTGATTGTTGTGGTGATTTGAAGATATCATTTGGCTGTCTTGTATTCAAGTCCTCTTTTTCTGAAAAGTTTTGTTTTAATTAGTTATACGAGGTTAAAAACGAGGTTTTATGTCACGTTTAACGATGATTGACAGCTGACGTTCTCATGTATTTTTTTTCGAGGATTGTAAAATATGTCTGGAGGTAGAGTCAAGAAGTGATTAGACTCTTGAAAGAAAAAATATTTTTATTTTTGTCACCCAGCTCCTCTCAGATTTTCCCAGAATCCCTCACAGTCTCTACTGCTCAGACTCTGTCTGCAAACTGCTGCCAATGGCTGCGCCTGTGACGGAGAAATTTTGGCTTCAAAACAGTACAATGATAAAAGGCGAACCACACTATCCACTCTGTATACAGTCAATGGTCAGTGGACAAGCCATAAAATGTGTGCCAGGCATCTATTCCATGTATCTACATAATTCAATGAGCATTTTTTTTACCGTCTCTATTTTCCCCATGTTAAGGTGTTCCTGCCGTGCTCCCAGGCTTCTCCCTGGAAAACCTCTGTTCCAAGAGACACAGATGTAAAACAAACTGAAGCTTAAAGCCACTGAGATTCACACATGGGTAGCTGTTCTCCTCCAAACTACCGAGCACAGAAACGGCTCTGACTTCACAGTTCATAAAAAGAGCAAATAAAACACAGAGACAGCAAAGTATCACATCCACAGCGCGGGGGGATTAACTCACAGAAGTCAGGAACAAACCACAAAAACATACAGGCATGCCAAACACCTTTATTTTCCAGTGTAAGAAGGAATAACTTATTTGCAATTCATTTTGGGGAGTTTAAAATAGCAGTGGAGACAAAAAAAAGGAAAACACACAATAAGAAACCCCGCCATGAACTCTACTCAATTGTGATGCCGTCTCTCCTTCTTCTTCAAGTAAGATCATGACTCCTCTCCTCTTCTTCGCCTACAGCCTCTTCTCCAGCCGCTGGATTCCTCTGCTGTCTTTCCTTCACTTAATAAGGAAGCTGAGCAAAGGAGAGGAGGGTGTCAGGAAAGGAGGGAGGAAAAGAGAGGAAGGAGAAGATGTAAATATTTGCTTTTGTTGTGTTTATTCAGAAAACAGTTTGAAAACATGGCTGTGAGTGATTTTCTTCAGGTTTAAAGTGTGTAATCTGCTCAACATGATCCACAGCTACACACTCACAGGCCTCTTGATTAGGAACACCTGTTCAGCTGCTCGCCAACACAAATATCTAACCAGCCAATCACATGGCAGCAACTGTAGTCCCAGTGCTGATGTTGGTGTTTCTGACTGTCAGTGAAGGCATCATGAAGGCTGTGAGCCGGTCAGAGTGCAGCAGGAAGGTGGAGGTGTGTGTGTGTGTGTGGTAGGGAGATGAGCTGGTGATCAGATGATGATGCTTCTTATTCAGTCCATTCAGTATTTTGTCCCTGCCTGTTTAAGATGACCTGGTTATGGTCAACAGTTTGACCAGTGAAGAACAGCACCAGTATTCACCTATCCACTTCATTATCATTGCAGTGTCTCGACGGACGTTACGATGAGAGGGACACTGATCACAGATCTGTAAAAAGCCTGACCTGCCGATACAGATTTTTACTTTTTATTTTTTATAACTGACAGCATATACCTTCAATGTTCCAATCTTATTTTACTGAAAATCATTAATACCTGTGAAACAACAAAGCCTTAATTTTTTAACTTAAACAACCAATAAAGTGTCCTGAGTTTAGGTCTCAGAGCAAAAAGCAACAAAGGCTGGCTGTCAGACCTTCCTGGAGGAAGGATGGGCCGATTGCTGATCCCCCAAAACAAAAGGGGGAGTGGATCGATTGGTGCATGTCGAGTTACAATATTTTAACATCCTCTGCCTTCGCCTGTTGACAACATCAGCAACAACTGTAACGCCCATCAAGGATAGTTCAGCTCTTCAAATGTTTGGGATATCCATGGTTACCACTGGGACAAGTTATCACTCAGGTTGTGTGCAGTTCAGATCGTAATGGAGACACCAGCAAGGCGCAGCTGTACTTCACCAAAACTTCAGAAAAATCACTTTTGCTATGTAAAAAGATTAGAGGTGGACCGATATGGTTCTTTTGGGGGCCGATGCCGATGCCGATGCCGATGCTTTCCAAATTTAGGCAGCCGATGCCGATATGCATAGCCGATTTTTCCAATTTGATATTCAGGCCGATTGTTAAATAAATATATATTTATCACATTTTTGTGAAACGCAGCAATTTCTGAGCAACTAAAAGAAATCTATTACAACAAGTGGTGTCCAGTCCTCTGAACATTTATTCAGCTTTCAAAACAATGACATATTTTGTCTGAGTAAACACACAATGTAACAAGCAGTAGTAAACATTCACACTCTTCTTAAAATGTCAAAAAAGAAATTTAAACTTATTAATATAATTTGAACAAAAGTATGTAATGTATCCAAGTGGTTCCACAAGTTTGAGGTGCTCATCTTTTTTGTGCCTGATCAAAAATTGCGTCATTTTATACAACGGATCAAAAATCGGCTTTTTAAAAGAAAATACGTCCGATGGCCGATAGAGACAAATGTCCAAATATCGGCCGATATATCGGTTAGTATCTCAAATCTTTACAACCGTTGTCTGCAGAAGACTATCTGTGAACTAGGGATGGGTACCGAATTAGGTACTTTTATAGGTATCGACCGAATTCTGTCAAAAGTACTGGGTACCGATTCATGTAAAACCAAAAGGTACCATGTTTAGGTACCTAAATGCGTAGAGTAGGTGATTTTCCATGCTGGACATGAACACAGCATTGCAAGGTTATAAATTGAAGAATAAATTTGTTAAATTGAATTTTTTTTATTTCATTATTAACCAAATTGATATTTTTTACCACATAAACACAAAAAAGTACCGAACCTTGGTACCGTTGAGTACCAGTACCGATTGCCAGGTACCGGGCACTGGTACGGTATTGTTTCAAATGTGAAAGGTACCCATCCCTACTGTGAACAGGCTAGCAGACTGAGCTACAGCAGCAGGAGACCACACCAGGTGACCCTCCTCTCAGGAGTCACCAAAACAGAATCTTAAGCCCTGTTTCCACCAAGCAGTTTGGATCAGTACAGTTTGGTACGGGTTGATGGTTAAGCCTGATTGTGTTTGCATTTCCACAGCCAACCACGCCCCCTCATGGTAGGTGGAGTGTAAGCCAAATGCTGATAGCTGCGTCAGTTACATAAAGGCGTGATGTCATAGCAGTGTGACACAGTGTACCCTGCCAATAAATCCAACAAAGAAGAAAAACCTGACACAGTAAATAAAGAAAAGTGAGTGGCTGTCGCACTAAAAGTGACGGTTCTTTCGACCCATCAACAGTCTGCAACTGCTTTGTCGGTTTAGTCCAGCACCCAAACAAAAGGATCCCTAAAAGTGGGACAGTTCGTCTTGGTTATTTGGGGTTTTGTCCTGGGACTAGTCAGTGGAAAGACCACAAAATGCGTGCTGTACAAAGATGAGCTGAACTGCACCGCTTGGTGGAAACAGGGCTATAGAAGACTGGAAAGCCTTGCCTGGTCTGATGACTCTGGATTTCTGCTCCACGATGGGATGGTAGGCTCAGAAGATAATCTATATCTATAACGAAGGAGATGCTTTGTACCAATCAGACGAGACAATCGGAAGACATCTTTCTGACTTTCATTATCACCTGGTCCCAAATTACAGAGCTCTTTCCAGGAAACTGTCTGAGTTAAGAAAATATTACCTCATCCTGAACCCGTGAGGTAAAACTCTCCCGGACTACAGCGGACCCCTCCTGATGACAGTAAATTGGACACTTTGCTTCTCCTCCTCCAGCTGACACAGACGTTTAAGTCCCATTTCAAACCTCTATCACAGTAAATGATTAGCCCCTGCAAAACGTCTTCAAAATCTCCAATTCCTCCAATCTTCAGAGACAGCTTCCTGCAGCTGGGGCTGTTCTCCTGATTTGTTTTAATATCTCACACCTGCTCCAGGTGGCGATAAACTGCAGCCACACACCGTGGACTCTCCGAGTGTTTCCTGTCACACATTAAATCTTTTTTATGGAGTGGCGACCTTTAGCTGAAGTGGGACCAAATCGCTGCTGTTCTGGCTGGCTAGGCTGAAGAGCTACCGCGTCCCAACATGCTCTGTATGTGACGACACGGAGGGAATCATCCGTGACACATCTGTGTTTTCTAATATTCAGGGAGAAGAGGTTTCCTGCCTGGTGAAGCCAGCTGAATCAAGACTCAGATTGCAAATCCTTGCTGAGGTTTTGTCGGTAAAACAGGTCAGAGGAGACAGATCCTTGCTTCAGCAGATTGTACATTTTGGAGGCGGTGTTTCCAATCGAACAGCTTTTGTCCGATCAATGAAACAATGGGGATGGATGGATCCTGTTCTGGCCTGGATTCCTGCACTGTGTCTCCAATAACTCAGCAGCGATTTTGTGTCAACTTCACAGATTTTAAGATTCATGGTTTGTTTTTATATTGAGGTGGATGAAACCTGTGTGAGTATCTGTGTTACTGTGTGTGTGTGTCAGGGTTACCTGTAGGGGTATCCGTGGTATTTGGATCTGAAGATGGAGAGCAGGAAGCTGAAGAAAAACACCACCAGGCCCAGACCGACGAGGCAGATGACTGAAAAACACAAACATGAAAGAAAGTCAGCACAAAGAGTCGTGAATGCTTTGTTGATTCTGATCACGCTCTTCCTGGGTTGAGGCCACATCGTTGCAACACAGACAAACGTCAGTCGTCACTGCATACGTATCCATTCTGGCACTGGGGACTCTTGAAAAGAGGCAAAGACTTTGTTGTTTAATCTGCGTTTCTTGTGATGGTTGTGACATTAGTCTTCTCGAGTGTCTCCTACACGGTTTGTGCTTTTCTGTGTGCGTCTGTGAACATGAGGCCCCAATCGGAGGAGTTCAGGTATCTCGGTGTCTCGTTCACGAATGAGGGTAAAATGGAGCGAGAGATTGACAGACAGATCGGGGTGGCATCGGCAGTGATACGGGCAGTATACCGGTCCGTTATGGTGAAAAGAGAGTTCATCCAGAAAGCAAGGCTCTCAATTTACCTGTCGATCTACGCTCCGACCCTCACCCATGGCCACGAGCTGTGGGTTGTGACCAAAAGAACAAGGTCAAAAGCTGAAATGAGCTCTCTCTGCAGGGTGTCTGGGCTCAGCCGAAGGAGAAAGGTTCAGAGCTCGGACATCCGGGAGAGGCTCGGAGTAGAGCCGCTGCTCCTCTGCATCTGGCGAGGATGCCTTATGGTCGCCTCCCTGGGGAGGTGTTTTTGGGCTTGTATATCTGGGAGGAGACCTCGGGGTACACCCAGGACACAGTGGAGAGATTAAATCTCCTGACTGGCCTGGGGTCCTTGGTATCCCCTCAGAGGAGCTGGTGGAAGTGGCCGGGGACAGGGGGCACTAGTCTTTGCTGATGGCACTGCTGTCACCGCGACCCAGACCCAGATAAGCAATAGAAGATGACACAAATCGAACATAAATAAAAAATTATAATGCAAGGCTTTTTTGTCTGTTCAATTAAAGAACAAGGCATAGACCTGATCTATGACAGACAATACATCCCTGTTTCAATTCTGCCTCCAGTTCAGAACAACAGATGACTGGCTTTGCAGCTTTCCTTTTGAAGAATGACTGTTTTACAACGCTGATCATTGGTCATGGTGACTCTGCCCCCCATGTCTTTGGTGCTTTGCTCTGGCCCAGCAGAGACTTTTTGCTTGCTAAGCAGGAGCCACTTGTTTGTCTGCTGAAACACAAAGAAGCGGTGCTAAGTCAGGCACTGGAACTACAGCAATAACATCAGTTGGTTTGAAAAGGGATTATCTGTAGAAGACAGCCTACTCGGGATGGGTACCTTTCACAATTGATGCAGTACAGTACCAATCCCAGGTACCCGGCAATTGGTAAAGGTACTCAACAATACCAAGTTTTGGTAATTTTGTGTGTGTTAATGTGATAATTAATGTTAATTTGTTTAATCATAAGATCTGAAAGTTTTTCAGTTTAACACATCTATTTCTCAATATCTTAACTTGTAATGCTGTGTTCATGTCCAGCATGGAAAATCCCCTACTCTTCTGGTTCCTCACAGTCACAAGGATGTATTCAGGTACCTGAACATGGTACCTTTTGGTTTGATGATAAAAGTAAAACAAAAGTACCTAGCTTGGCAGCCATCCCTACAGCCTACAGTTCCTTAGTGCTGTCAGGGTGCCGATCAGATGGGGGTACCAGAAGCTCAAAACCAGAGCTGATAGCAACAGCACCAGAATTAGCTATTTGGAACTGGCAGAGGAGATTTGGCAAATCTTTCATGGGTAAAAAACAGAAAGAAAGAGAAACAATTATAAATTCTAAAGCCTTAAAATTCATGGTTTAGTTAAAGAGAAGTTTGGATAAACATGTTTGCAAAACAAGAAGATAATACTCTGCATTGTTCCTGTAGCACCATCACACTTTGTCCTCACAGTTTCCATATTTCTGAACTCAGCACAGGACCTGCCGACACCCTGATGTATGCATAATAATCATAACACAATGGCCTCTAAGCATGTTTGATTCCCAGCCAAAGGCAGCCGCTTAAATCATTTCACGCACATTATTAGTGCTGATGCAACTCTCCGTTTGATCTCTGTGCAAATTGAATGTGCTCGCAGGGTTCAGACATGGTACAGGCTGAGAGCAGCCTCATTTCTTCACACACACACACACACACACACACAAACACACACACACACACACACTGATATACAAAAACACATGCAAGCACCTATCCAGGCCTTCACAGCCACAATAACAGTATTAAAAACAGTAAATATGCAGGATTTGCTGAATAAAGAGACAGTGGTTACGTGGTCCACTTCATCACCCTGAACTCTTATTAACTATGTTTACCTTTATTCAAGCACTCCCTCATTTTCATCTCAAACCCTGCTGTCCTGCAGAAAATTTTGCTTGCAGATGTTCTCATCTTATTTCCTCAGTGGCTATTCTGGAGCCAAAATATACATAAGCATGATCTTTAATCTGCAGGGAAACTGTGTGTTGGAGTATGAGTGTATGCACACACACTCATGGTGCAGCTAATCCCTGAGAAGCCCTGTGATAAATTAAACTGTCACCATCGGCTGATATTGTTAATCGGGGATTAGGATGAGAAGCTCTCCTGGAGACAGAATAAAAGATATGCGTTAATTCTCCTCCTGAAAATTAAGGAAGATGATCGTCCTGAAACGTGTAACGTGAATTCAAAGTAGGGGTGGTGGATAGGGCCCAAAATTTATACCACGTTATTTTTCCTTCACATTGAGATAACGATATTATGTCACAGTTTTCCAACATGTGAAAAAGTGAAGTCTTTTCAGAACATGGTTCTGACTCTGTTCTGTGTTATAAGTGAACCGAGCAGGTGGAGAATGTCTGATACTGTGATAGAAAAAGGCCTTTACCCACCATGTGCTTTAAGAAGAGAAACTTTTCCCATTTCAAGCTTAAAGTGACTGAACTGGTGAAAAAACTGGGTCTGAGGAAAGAAGAATACTTACAGACAAAAAAAAAGACTTTTTGAATTTTATTCAAACAGGGTGTGCAATTAACTTATAACATTTTGGAAGCCAACATTACTAGTTTTTCTTTCCGTGACTTTTCCTAAATATATGTTCTGTGTGTTTTCTGAAGCCTGTGAGGTTGGCTAATGAAGCACTAAAGATTTCTGAGCTGTTATTCCTCTAAACTCTGCTGCTGTAACACAGACGGCTGTGACATGAGACACAACATTTCACTGACGTGTTTTTTCCACCGCTATTGTGTTTTTCGGACAACAGACAAACACAGAGACACAGACAGATCAGTGATTTTGACTGAAGAACAGAGGGCGACAGTTCAGACCCAGACCCTGAACCAGGATAACAGGATAACTGTCATCACACACACATCAGCTGTTTCACTTTCTGCACGCGGTGAATGTTTACTTCACGTCACTGACTACTGCTGGCTTTGAAGGTTCTACAATCTACAGCTCTACAGTTTCATTTAGCAGACGCTTTGGTCCAAAGCGACGCACCACACAAGCAAGAATTTAGACAGAAGGAAACACTAGTTAGTGCAGCAGCAGTGCTACAAGTTATTCAGCTGCAGGTGCTGCCATTAAGTGCATTTTTTATTTCTTTATTTTTTGAGGCGGGGTGTACAATAATCAACAAGCCAACAAACCACACTAAATTGCTGCAACAGTATACTTCAAACTTCAGCAACATTCAGTAATTAGTGAGTAGTAATAGTAGTAGTAAAGGTCTAAGTTTTCCCTGAACAGATGAGTCTTCAGACGTCTCTTAAAGTAGAAAGGGACTCTGTGGATCGTATAGAGTTAGGTAATTCATTCACCATTTGGAAACAATAGAGGAGAAGAGTCTGGCTAGAGATTTGGAGCCGCGCTGGGCTGGGAGCACCAGGCGTCTTTCACAAGCAGAGCGTAGAGGACCAGAAGGAGTGTAGACCTGGATCAGGGACCCCAGGTAGGCAGGAGCTGTTTTTGACAGTGTTTTGTAAGAAGAAGAAGAGCTTTGGATTTGATTGGTGCTGCTACAGGAAGCCAGTGAAGAGAGATAAACAGCTGGGTGATACATGCTGTTTTGGGCTGGTTAAAGACCAGACGTACTGCTGCATTCTGGGTAATCTGCAGAGGCTTAAATGTTCTTCTAGGAGGGAGTTGCAGTAGTTGATGAGTGATATCACAAAGGCCTGGACCTGAAGCTGTGTGGCCTGTTGTGTCAGGTAGGGTCTGATCCTCCTGATGTTACAGAGGGCAGATCCACAAGACCGAGCAATCGAGGTCACGAGGTCAAAGTTGATTGGAGTCAAGCAGGACACTGATCTGTGGTTGAACCAAGGGACAAGGTGTGTTTTCAGAATGGCTGTGGCAGAAAAGTGTTTTCACCACTACTTGGTCTTAATTACTGGTGTAACAATGCTTTACCGCAGTAATAACGATATAGCAAAATTCATTCGTGGCAACACATGATAGTGGTGTCGGTGATGAAACCGGTGTACCGCTCACCCCTAAGTCAAAGCGTCAGTCTGAGTGTGTGTTCTGACGTTCATCCACACGGCTCGTTGAGGTCGGTGTGGACGCCGTCTGTAATGTGTGGACAGCTCTGTTTCTTCACTTGACATTCAAGTCACACAGTTATGATTCAACACAAGAGTTCATGTGGACTCACACACACACACACACACACACACACACTCACACACTCACACACACACACACACACACAGGCTATAAAACATGCATACTTGCAAACCTCAAGGGCTGTCTTCAGCTCCGTGTGGGAGCAGGAGAGCAATTTATATGACATTCAAGTCCTTATGCATCATCCCCAGCCACACACACACTTGCACACACACACTCGCACACACACACACACACACACTAACACACAGTGAGTGAGAGACTTGATTGAGTGCACTGTGGATTTGAAAGTGCGTCTCAGGGGAGCGCTCTCATGCCCCTGTGATTCCACATCCACGTATGTGCGTGAGCGGCTGAACGTCTGCGTATCTTCATTAAGTATCAGGAGGATCTTTTTCCCATTGCTCATCAATTATGACTGAGTGGTGTTTTAGTATGCCTCCCGTGGTTGGTGACAGTTACACACACACACACACACACACATACACAAAGCATGCTAATATGCAAA
The DNA here is from genome assembly GCF_033239565.1 of Halichoeres trimaculatus. NCBI lineage: Eukaryota > Metazoa > Chordata > Actinopteri > Labriformes > Labridae > Halichoeres > Halichoeres trimaculatus. Next base: position 42,054,728 of record NW_027437180.1, on the reverse strand, counting down.
GTGATTTATGACCTTGGCGAAATGACAAGTTGTTTAAGCTGAATGATTTCCCTCAATGACAAAGGTGGTAATCCTTCTTTTGACTGGGAGACTTGGCTCAATTCAAATCATGATATATAGCCACGAGAGAAGCCCATTTACATTCCCCTCAGCCAGAGGAAGCCAATAAACATATTACGCTAAGCCTTCCTCATTAGCGTAAATATGAATGGATGTTGTGATGCTAAATGGTTCTTCTTTATCTACGAACCGGCTGGCAGAGACGCTGACTGACTCAACCTCTGGCTATAAACTCCACGATGGTTTTCACATTAAACCACCATCTGTTTTTTTTTTTTCTTCACATGTGTCTTTAAAAGAGAACAAGAGTTTGTAGTTAAATGTTGAATAATAGCGGTGGGAGAAAAAAAATAAAAAAATAAAAATCAATCTTGAAACTGAGATTCTTTGTCAATTTTTTTTTTTCGGATTCGAATTCTTCATTTCAGTCTTTGTTTATGAACTGGATTGGAAAAAAGTTTCCACTTTTCTCCAGCAGGGGGCGAAATGTTTCTCTCTGACTCAACTGATGTGCATTTTATAGGGAAATATGGCTCCTGATATAGTCTGTAGACATCATCATCATTTTACTGTTTCCCATGGTCTGGTGTTAAGAAAGAAAACTAAAAATCACAATTTTTTATTATTGAAGTAACGCAATTTAAATCAGATGGTCACCCCAAAAATCCTTACAGAATAGAATCGCGAGAATCATCCCAGCTCTGTTGAATGGACTTGAATTCCTGGGATGGATGGATGGACTTGTTGATCAATATTTGCCTTGTTGATGCTTTAATATCAGTTACCACGTCACGATTTTGGAAACATCAAATATTCATGTTTTTACGGATTTCTTCAAATTAACAAACTGGAATTTTTCATTTTCCAGGTATTTAATAGGGATGGGCACTTCAAGCAAAAGAGCTTTTTGATATTTGGATATTCGCTCGTAACTATTTGAAGATCACCCCCCCCCTGCAAGTGGCCACCGCCGTCCACCCAAACACACATACCTGCCAACATCACACTTTTTCAAAGATGGAGAGACCTGCTACATTCTGCTCGTCGACCATCAAACTTCTTGCATGACAAAGCCTAGCACTGACTGTTGATCTGCTGACAGCACCGCACTGGAAAAGGCAGAATCTTATCAAGTGTTTTTGTTTTATTTTCAGTCTAACATGTCTTATTTAGACTTAATATGAGCCACATTAACCTGTGCAGTCCAGGAAAATCCAGGTTAATTATTTCAAGTTATTTAAGGACAAAAAATGAGGTTTGAATTGCTTGTAACAAGTTAAAAAAATCTGTTATTTGCAGTGCACACTTTTCACTGCATGTCTCGCTCTCAAATGGCTGTGCGTAGCTGTTGACGACTTGTGATATGCTGGACTAACCTCGCAGAGTTTGCACTGCACCTTATTTTTGTTCATTTTTCTCGGACTTCCCAATCCATTTTTAGCGTCTCCTCATTCTTGTTTTGGCTGTAAACCCACCAACCTGCTGACTTCAGATCTGACAGTTGCTGTGGTCCAGTTAAATAGGATCTGGATCAGACACTGTTTGCTTTATTTTGAAAGTCATCAGGTATTTTACATGGTTTCCATGCACAACTTCCTGTCCAGCTTGACCTGCTCAACCTGCTCAACCTGCATGAACTAGTTGATTTTTTTAATGTTAATGACCAGTCAATTATTCAAAAATCATAGCCCATCCCTAGTATTTATTGAACTGACTGCTATAGCTTTATTGGGTGAACTTGGGTTCTCTTTTCTTGTTCACATTTAGTTCACACACATACACAGAAGTCTATACCACAGCCAACTGGCACTTTTAATCAGTCAGTTTAGACCATACACTGTATAAAACATGGATGTAGTCCCCACGACGTCACCCCTCTGTTCCTGATGAAATGAAGCCAGTCTGAGGACACAGCCACGTTTGATATGATGCAGGCTTTGAGCTTCCTTTAGTGCAGCGACAGGACGCCTGTCAGTCACATGACCTGAGTTGTGTCTCTGATTGGACAATCAAACGATCCTTACATTTTCTAAACCACAGAGTTAAAAAAACCTCACCCACCATACAGTGTGTGACCTTAGTGAATTTAGCGTTGAAGACCCGAGCTGATTTTGAACCAGGAAGTAAAAATGTTTTTTAATGTCATCAAAGCCTGGGTTTTTGTTTGGCTGGGTGTGTACGTGACTTTGGGTCTTTCTGCAGCCAGCCTCGATGAACAGAAACTTTTAGCACTTCTGCATAGGCTTCATTTTTTTCTAAACCAGATGTTTAGGCCCTTGCTCAGTTAAACTTTCTGTTAGTTGGGTTGTGAACCTGCAATAAACACAAAAAACCTAGAATTGACCAAGAGAAGATCACAACTATTTGTGTGACGTTAATTCTTGCTTCAAAGACTAGCAACGCTAACAAAGTCACTCACAGACAAACTGTGCCAGTCCTGGTGGTGAATGAAGTGAAAGTGAAACTTAAGATAAACACTTGTTGATAAACCCTGCCCGCTCCACACATCCAGATTAGGAAAATGTGACCAGACAAACTGCGTAACACAATCAAAAATCTGTCTCAGTGGTAAAATAAACAGAACAATAAGCTCAACTGCTGAAAAGTTACACATTCATCGTTTTTAATCACGCCTGGTTCTAATGAAGACCTTTGGATGTTTCGATCTCTGAGTTAACCTCAAATTCATCTAGGGATGGGTACCTTACACATTTGAAACGATACGGTACCAAAGCCTGGTACCTGGCAATAGGTACCGGTACCCAACGGTACCAATTTTCTGTACTTTTTTGTGGTTATGTGGTAAAAAATATTAATTTTTTTAGCAATAAAATATTATTTTTTTTACAATTGAACTTATTTATTCTTCAATATATAACCTTGAAATGCTGTGTGCATGTCCAGCATGGAAAAATGCCTCCTCTTCCACTCCCTCACAGTCACAAGGATGCATTAAGGTACCTAAACATGGTACCTTTTGACTCTACACGAATTGATACCCGGTACTTTTGACATAATTCGGTCGGTACCTAAAAAAGTACCTAATTCGGTACCCATCCCTAAATTCATCTGCAATCAAACAGTGACCAACACCTGATGAGTTTGCTTATTTGAAAGTAAAACAAAATAAAAGACAAAAAGATAAAAACTTAGAAAAAACATAAAAAGCACAGGCTGTGGTGGATGTTATTTTGTCCTTGAGAAGAGAGAAAAAATACGAGGGAGACAGGTGGGACAGAGGGTGAAAGCACTGAACAGTAAGAAGACACCAGAGACTTGATAAATGAGTCATCCTTTCTGCACATGTAAAGGTCAGGTCATGGTGGTGTGAGAACATGTGGATGTGAGGAGGAATAAAATGGGCCTTTGTTGGTGTAACATTAAAGAAAAATAGTCTTGAGGATCTTTAAAGCCATCATTCAAAGTTTTGAATGTCAAGAAAGAAAGATAGCTGGGTGTAGTACTTTCTAGTAGTCCAGAAACTGTGGGGGTGTGGCCTGCAAGCTGAACATTTCTGATTGGTGGAGCATCCACATTGTTTATATTTCTCCCACCCTCTGTCCACAATAAGACCCCCAGCTGTGATGGACTTGGTTTTGTTCCTCCTAACCAATGGTTTTCTTTTAGCCTGATGGTGTGAATGTGTCTCTGTCAGCTCCTGGTGTTCCAGTTTAAAGAGTGACCCTGTAAACTGGAGACCTTCAGATGAACGTGTCAGAGGAGATCCAGGTTTCAACAGGAACAAAAATGGTGGCGTTATTTTAGCTTAAGCACCTTTCATTGTTGTCTTAATGCCCTCTACTGGTCTAGCTATGTGTTGCAATAACTTTATTTCTATCATCCATACACTGATGTCACTGAACTTATTTTGGATGGTCGACCTGGGTTTTGAGCCCATGGTGAAAGCAACGGGCCACAGGGACTCATGGCTTCCTGGGGATGTTTGACTTTCCTGTCTGTAAATCCGTCTTCACTCGTTACGTCTTGGTGATAGCACAATCACTTCATTCAGCAATGAAGCAGATGCTAATTTCAAGCAGATTTTACGAACAAAGTGTAATATGCGCTAACTAGCTTAGCTTCTTTTTAAGCGGTTTATTTGACGGATGATAGACAGAGCCAGCTGTTTTCCATCTGCAGTCTCTTCACTTGCTCTATTTATGGAGAGGAAGAACAGATCTGTCTCCTGCATGGATGGAAAGACAAAACCACTCTACATGGGCAGGTGCTGCTTTTCCAACCGTGGTAATTTTAACTTTGGTCGCAAAACTCTCATCTCAGTCTGGATCAGATTTATTTCAGTACACCCAGAAAAATCCACAAGCTGGTCAAAGTTGATCAAGCACAGCTTCATTAATTAACATCAGGTTTTATCACAGAGGAAACAAAGAAAAGCAGCATTAAATGCCAAAGTGAATCCAGCTTTCCCCTGACAGATTTAAATGTTGTAATCGTGTATTCAGAGGCTGCTATGGGCAGGTTAGGGGTCATCGCGGTGATTAACTGGAAAGAACAACAAGTGCTTTCCATTTTGAGAGCTGCTCCAGCTAATTGACAGTTATGCAAATATATGTCAGGCTAATGACAGTACAGCTAGAATGCTTCATTTATTCAAAGCGTGGCGTTTCTGAGAGCGTGTAAATTTGTTGGTAAAGGAATCTCTGATCTGAGTCACGATCACATCAATCCTTCACTGATCCTCCATGCAGCGCTGAATCAAGTCTGGGATCCTGCTCGACACTGACAGAGCTCTCAGTAACCCCGCCCACCGCACACCTACTGACACCAGATCATCAGATGGCGACCGCAGTATGATGTATTTAAAGCCTTGTGCTTTAACAAAGCCTTTTTGTTTGAATCTACAACGCTTTCTTACATCCTTCATCACAAACCACATTTTGACGATGGGTAAAAGAAGCGATCTGACCACAGAGGAATAGAGTTCGACTGTCAAGAGAGTGAAGAATCGACGGATGATGTAGCCAATAAAGTCAGGATGGAAGAAAACTCAGAGTGAAAAAAGCTTGCAGAAGATGATCAAGATTTTTTAAAGCTGTGGGGCTTAAATGTACACAGGTCTACTGGATGTAAGATGCTAAGATCTGTAGCAAAGGTTCAAAAAAGGACTGGAATGGGTTAAAACAATACATGAAAGCCAGTATCCACAAAGCTATCTCCACTGATGAGTGAAGGGGAACCCAGTATGATCAGGTGGGCCAGCATCTTTTTTCCGTTGCCAGGCGCTGCCCAAGTAGCTGCCTGTTGCAGCAGCTCTCTCTTCTTTGTCCGTTTCTTGGAAATCTTTCATCTCTTTTTCGTCATCTTTGTATTTGGAGTGGATCATTATTTTGTTTCGCTTATTTGTCGGTCATGGACACCAAACTTTTTGTGTCTTCAGTGATATTTTTACTACTTTTCTCCTGTGTTTGTCTGGAGATCCTACATGTAACCATGGCTGCATTGTTTACATGTGAAATCAGCTGTTAGCAGCCTGTAGCATGTCAAAGCTAACTGGTGCTAGGCCAGATGTTTCCCCACAAGGTGAGGAGAAGGAGGTGAGGACGACGTGCTGGTTCTCAGGTGTGAGCTAAGAAGTGACGACATGGACCTGTCCTTCCATCCATCGTTATTGTGAACGTAAGATCTATCTCCAATAAGATGGACGAGCTAGCTGTGCTAACCCAGCAACAGAGGGAATACCAGAGGGCATAGTAGCATCATGCTATTCCCAGACATGGCTAACAGAGCTAACAGCAGACACCAAGGCCACATGTGAAGAGCTTCACCTGCTGTGAGCAGACAGGATCCAGGAGACAGAGACTGAACAGACTGCTGAAGAAGCTCAGTCCTGGACCCTGTGGAGGTGGAGGCTGGCTGACTGGACAATGATGGACAAGCTGTCAGCATCTATTTTCTTATGGAGCTTTTTACACTTTCTATACACTTTCTAACTTTGTTTTCTTGATTGCTGCTGTGACTCCTGAATTTCATTGTGCTTGTTACAATGACAATAAAGTCCTGTTCTATCTTAACTCAACTGGGATGTCAACAAGGAGATGGAAGTGATGTGTTGTTTTGACGAGGAACTTGTCAGGCCTTTCCTGGTTCAGGATGGTGTAAAAGTGAATTATCAGGGGTGCTGGCTGCACTGTTTTTAGGCCATGTCACCTTCTGTGGTTAAAAAAACTCAATCAACAAAATTGAAGAAGTGGTGAATGTTCGTGTAGGACATTGCACCGTCACATGGCTTATTTTATTTCCAGGACTGGTTGGCATTCCAGGGCTGAACTGCCTACTCACCCAAACCCAACCTGCAAAAAACTGAAATCGTATGAAGTGTTTTTGTCTTATTTTAAGTAAAAATGATGGTTACACTTGATATGAGCCACATTCAACAAGTCAATCCAGGAAAATGTCTTGTTTCAAGCTGTTTAAGGAGAAAAATAAGGTCCAAATTGCTTGAAACAAGTAAAAAAATAAAATCTGCCAATTGACTAAGAAAAAATTTCTTGAAACTAGAATAACGTCATATCACATGTAACTTTTCTTTTGTTCCATTCACAGATTATTTAAAACTCATGCAATTCAGACCTCATTTTTGTCTTTAACCAACTTCAACCAACTTGAAACGACATTTTTCTGGACTGATTAGCTGAATTTGGCTCATTTAAAGTCTAAAAAGACATTTTTGGCTGAAAATTAGACAAAGTTACTTGATAGGATTTGTGTTTTTGTCAGAGCAATCTGATCGAAAGTCAAAGAAAGCCGTACGAGGTGCAGCAGACCGTGTCAGCAATTATCAGAAACCAAACTAAATCAGCTGACCAGCAACTTTTGACCCTCCGTTAAGGAAAGGAAGTTATATTTGAACAGTTTTAAAAACATTGAAAAGAAAACTGTTGTTTTTAAGTTTGAATCCAGTCGTAGAATTTCTTATCATACCAAACTGTCTCACTTCTTCCTGCAATTTCTGCAGATGTTTGCTGACATAGTTTTGAAAATATTCACAAAGATGCAACTTGCATAATACACTGGCACGCAAAATAATTAGAATGTATCGTGTTCTCAGAGATGTGTGATCTAACCTCTTGAAGTTGCATGCCCTGAAGTATGAAGTTCAACTATAAACTGAGGGCTCTGATCACGCAGAGCTTCATACCTTATTAAAGCGATTATAAAATCAATATGAAAATGGACAGGAAGTCGATGCAAAGAGGGCAGGATTAGACTTCTGTGAGCTGAGTTTCTTGAACCAGCGATGAGCCAGTGTAGATCAATCATCGAGTGTTAATTTGTGCTCACAGAAACACGTCTGAACAGCGTCCCCCCCCCGGGCATTAAGGTAAAGCTTTGAATTGAAGAGAACGCCAGTGATATTTTTTTATCATCAGAAAACAACGAGTTTAGTTTAAAGAACTTGACCAGGAAAGAGTTGAAAAGTACGAGCCCGAAGTGAACCATTTCACACAGACCTCCAAGACCTGAGAAAGAAGAGCCCCAGAAATATAAGAAACAGGAAGACAATAAGAAAAAAAAACAAAGCTCACGACTTACTTCTCCTTTTGCCAACATCTCCCTTGGAGGTGGCAGCCTCATTTAGCAGCACCATCCCCATGGTGATTGCAGCATCTGGGACAAGGTTGTCAAGGAAACAGCACACTTGTATACAGGAGAGGAGGAGGAAGATGAGAAAGTGTCCCAGGAAGAAGAGCGGGACACAGATATGCATATATGTGTTTAGAAACAGGCTCTCAGGCAGGTTAAAGGAGAACATTAGTGTGTGGACATAATAACCTCCACATGTAATCTGGAACATGCCGTCATGGTTTTCTATAGACTGCCGTAGAGAAAATTGTACACCCGTTAAATTGAGAGTTTCAGCTAATGGTGTATTGTATTGTTTCATACCCTGCTGTGAAGTATCACTGTTTAAACAGGCATACCTCACTGAAAGGCTGCTTTTCCTTTCACTAACCCCCTTCTTCGATCACAGTCTTTTTCACTCGCTGTTCTGATTAAACATGGGACTATAAGGTTGCTCTACTTAGCAGAGGTAGAAAGAGGAGGGATTGTTTTGTTGAACTTACACTGAACCTTGTTAAAAAAAGATGAAAAGTACAGATGCATTAAAAAGAACCACGCCAACATCAGAAAACATTTTTAGATAAGTCACTCTCGAAGTTTTGTTTTCTCTTTCTTTACGTTTAAAGAGGGGGTATTGTGCTCAATTTTTAAGGCTTTATTCTGCCCCCCTGGTTTCCCCGTAGCAGCTTTGCATGATTTACAGCAAAAAAAAAAACTTTTTTTTTCTCACATTGGTGTTTTGGAAAACTTTGTTTTAGCTGCTGTCTCTTTAAGTCTCCCTGCTCCACGAACCCCCTTCCTTCTGATTGGCCAGCTCTCTAGAGGAGACGTGTGGGGGGCGTGGCTATGGGCAGACATTGGTGTTTGGGGGCCTGCCTCTCTAATGTGTCACAAACCAGTTAGGAGATGGCGATGACATCATCATTTCAGCAAGTCCTCTGAAGATCTGGTGCTACTTTAAAAATAGACCACTTTCATCAGTTCACAGACAGATTCAGGGATTTCTACTATATATGACGGCGTATGAAGATGTTTGAAAATCTCAACACTTTTAGTCAGAACATCCACTATTTAAGTTTATTAAATACAAAATAATTGGAAAGCAGAATACCCCCTCTTTAAAAACGTTCCCTGATGGCTTCATTTGGGTAGAGGACTGCTGCTGACAGGGCCAAAAAGTCCAATTGGACTCGACTTCCCTTCTATGTTGGTACTTCCTGTTGTCTTTTACTGATTTTAAGACAACATGACTTATTGGAGACCTTGTCTACATGTCAGTAAAGAGCCCCTCTTTAACATGCTTTGTGTCTACTTGATCAAGAGAGCTTGATTACGTTGCAAATAACTGGTTTCACAAGGTTTTGATTAACGGAGCTCAATAATGTCAGATAGTGGCATTCCCATGGGATCTGTCCTTGGATTACTTCTTTTTTTCTCTAGATATCAGTTTCATTAGAGACACATTAAATAGATTTATATTTAATCTTTAGGCTGGAGACACCATGAGACATTCTTGTGCAGCATTTAAAGTCTTTGCACACAGGGGCCGTTTTTTTTCAGATGCCTTTTTTTAGATCCATAACCAAAAAAACCTCACACACAGACACCTTGCACACTGAATCTGTGTTCAGTTTTGTACTAATTGTGAAAATTTGCAGTACGAGAAAAAATGGAATCATCAAGCAGTGATGGAGGTATTGATACTGAGGAGCGGCTGTCAGTATGTATCAGGTATGTGTGTGCAGGCAAACACAAACAGGACACAGACATACAGACACACACACGTTTCAACCTGGAGAAAACATGTTGGAAAATGTGAGGATGTGATGTTGTAAGCAGCCTACAGCATCTCTGAATATTCAAACTACCCAGGAAACAAGCTGAGCAGATGTGAATTAACACAAAAAAAAAATCGAACCTGTTCCAAAAAATAAAAAAATGACGGATGAAAGTTTTGTCGTAAGTGTACAAGGCTCTGTTTCCACCGAGCAGTCCGGTTTAGATCAGTATGGTTTGGTACGGGTTGGCTCAGTTAATCCTGATGCTGTCTGTGTTTCCACAGCCAACTACGCCCCCTGGTGGTAGGCAGCGTCTAAGCTGGATGCTGATAGCTGCGTTAGTTACAGAATAGCGTGACCCCAGCAGCATGACACAGTTTACCCCGTTAATAAATCCAACAAAGAAGAAAAATGTGACACAGGAAACAAAGAGCAACAATGAAGACATGCAGCAATTTTTCCTCTCTGTGATTGTCATGTAGCTCTTTGATAAGAAGAACAATCAAGCTTTGTTTCAGAGAAGTCTGTGAGCCACCAGGAGAAATGCAGCCTCTGTCACACAGGAAGTGACGATAGCTTTGACCAATCAACGGACTGCAGTGTTTCTAGCTCCTCCTTCTGGGATCAGATCAGTTCCCAAAAAGGGGGACGGTCCATCCCGGTTATTTGGGATCTTTCTCAGGATTAGTCCGTGGAAATTCCACAAAATGCACGCCGTACCGAGACGAAGTGAACTGAACTGCTCGGTGGAAACGGGGCTTTAGACAGTGAAGCTCTGCTGCAGTTTACGACTGACCTGAACCCACTGATCAAACTCCCCTTCTCTTTTTTATTTAAAAAAACTTGAACTGGTTCAAAAGAACAAGTTATCAAGTAAATCTTTTAGAAGTTTGAAAATCAAAGCCCTGACTGCAGTTTTTCCCCAGAAAGACCAGAAAGTCTTCCACTCATTTACATAAGAAGCGAACATTTAAGCTGCTCGGTGTAAAGCCTGGTCGATTCTTCTGGGCTGAGTCTACGCCTTGGGTTTGTGCAGCCTAGCAGCCATACATCCAACCTCCACTGATGCCACCCCGTCTTTCTTTCTGTGCAGTAATTACAGTATAATCAACTGCTGCTTTAAATCCATCATCAGCTCCGTCTTAAGAATAATAGCATCAGATTCAGTCACCATGGTTTCCTGTGCACAAACAAGGAGGGAACGCAGGAGAGCTGGAGGTAGCCACACCGGTGTGCATTCAGAAAGCTCCTAACAGTCTCTAGGTGTGGAAAAAACACTAACTAGGTCATCAGGTCTCAATGGTAGAAACATAAATGTATGAATCTTAAAAGTGCTTGAATGTTACATGGTATGTCATCATTTTCACTCAGTACAAACCAAGGAGTTCATCCTCAGAAGCATTTTTTTGGCAGCTTGTTTGGAGTAGAAGGAAAACCTTACAGTACATTCACAGTTTCACTGAAAGACCAGGATGAGAAAACACACGTTTGTTTCTACATCTCATCCACAAGAAAGAGCGGTACACCTACAATCCATGCTGTGAATCCAATACGGTTACATCCATGGATCAACTGCACCTATGAGTCATAAGGCGTGTGTACGCCACCAGTAGGGTGTGTTTGCCTCTCGCTAGGTGTGGATGTGTGTTTCATTTAGACGTAATCAGCTTGGCGGGAAATAAATAAATAAATAAACCGTGAGAGCATGGACAAACAAATATTGCTCTGCAGCAGGTGCGACCTTGGACCTGCTATTTCCCATGAGCTCGAACACCACAGCGAGGAATAAACGTATAACAACACACACACACACACACACACACATGAAAGCATCAGTGCAAGACAACAGAGATACACAAGCAGACAGGGTGAAAGACAAACACAAACATCTATTCTGCTAAACAAGTAGACAAACACGCTCACGCCCAGGCACAGCCGGACGCCGGGGGTTGAATTTGGAACAAATCAAGCAGGGAGGTGAAGTTAAAAGAGGACAATCTCTTGTCTTGGATTGTGTGTTTGTTCGGTCCAGCGTGCAGCCTCCCCATGGAGAACACACACACAGGTGACAGAGCTCGTGTGCTGGTAAAATAAATGGAGCAGGGAAGAAAATTGGATGCTGTTTTGGACGTACAAAGAGTTCTTCCTGTTTTTCTGCCTGCTGACATGAGATCCATCACATCTGCTCCTGCTTTCCAAACCAAACTGGAAAATGATTTGTTTTTCAGAGCGTACGAGCCACGCTGTTAAAATGTAAAACGACGACTCGTGGCTGCTTGTGCTGTAACATTGTTCCGTTATGATCTTTCTTTCTTTACGTCTCTGATGAATGTTTGATTTTCACTCTGCAAGCAGCTCTTATTTGTTGGGTTTTCCATTTTTTTCCTTCTTTTTTTTTATTGTCAGTGTCAAAAATGTTGAGCTTAGCTTTGATAAAACCTGAAAATAAAATGAAAAAATAAATAGATAAATAAATAAATAAAAGAATAATTAAATAATAAATAAATGAATGAATAATTAAACAAATAAATAAACAAAAATAATACTGTTATTACCATTTCTCTTTATCACTTTTGTCGAAAAAAAAAATATCTAAAACTCAATAATAATAAACTTAATTTATATTGCACTTTTCAAATACAATGCTACAAAGTGATTTCCATAATAAAAACAAACTGTAAAAATAAAAAGAGAAGTATTAAGGAGAGATAAAAAAAGAAATATGAGGAAAATTATATAAAAAAATATGTAAAAGGATAAGAACCACCACCAAATGATGGAATAGAAAAAAACTGTAAAACAAAAGCAATAAAAGATTAAAACAGTAAAAAAAAAAAGATTTAAGATCCTAACTGTGATACTATCAAAGAATCTCCAATAAAAGTTCAACTATAAAAATGTGTTTTTAAAAGATTAAAAAAAAAAGTATTTAAGGATTTTATGAGAAACGCACAAAAACATTTTTTAGCGTTTATATATAATAACATGATCCTCAATACCAATAACGTAAGTGTTATTTATAGAAACTTTTAAGCAGGGGTGGGTAAAAATATCCATGAATTGATGCATTGAAATATTACTGTCCAATTCAACATCCATTCAGCAAATCCTCTGATTGATTCATCTCCTGGCAAATGGAGGGAGTGTTTGTGTTATTCCCGTTGTGTGGACGAGGGCCACGAGAAAACAACAAAAAAGAAAGTCAGCTGAAGCAGCAGAAGAAGCCTTTGTGTAACCCAGGTCACTATTTAGCACACTTTGTAAAGGTGAATGTGCACTGAGTTGTGGTGTTGCCAGTTCTATGATTCTTCTTTATTTATTTGTTCTCAAATTCTGTATGAATTCTCGTTTTACATTAGATCTCGCGTTACTTAAGTTACCTTTTCCTTCTGCTGTGGACTGAACTGAGCTGAAACGACAAACGAGGAATCTGGAATCTGTCTGTGAAACCATGATCACATCAGATCAGCTTTTCTGTTGAAAGAGACTATTTTCTAGCCTTTTGGACTATCGTATCTTTGAAGAAGAAAACAAAACATTATTTAAGTATCATGGACTTTGAATCCCGTGGACAACCATAATGAAATGCCTAATTTGAATTATAAGTTTTGTTGATCACTGGGTTTGGGAAGGTGAAGTGAACTCACTGAAAAAAGAACTGAAGAACTTGAAATATTTTGTTGTGGTTATTTTCTTTCTTTTTATTTTATTTTCCTTTATTTAAAACTACAAATTTTATTTTTGAAAAGCTCATTTACTGTCTGTTGAGACTTATTAATCTTGCCACCTCCTTTATTTCCCTCTTTTTGAGTTTAGATCTTTTGACTTCATCTGCCTTCTCTTCTGATGCTATCCTTCAGTTTGATAAAGTAAACCTTAAAGGTAAACAAAGGTGACATAAAGCTTTACAGTCTGACGTTTGGGTTGTTTTATTGCTCCTAAAGGTGAGGTGACAAACCACATATGTTTACATGGGGCATGAAAATTGATAATTGAAGCATTTAAATCGATATTGAATCGAATCACAACCTAAAGAATTGAAATCAAATCGAATTGTGAGGTTCTTAGCAATACCCAGCCCTATTTGTAAGGCAAAGATACCAAAGTTTTAATATCCTACACTTCACAGCTCTCATATAATGGTATAAAGCACCTTTCAAAATAAAGTTAAGAACGTGTTTCAAAAGGTGAGAAAATTTAACATTAAATATAAATTAAAAACACCTTAAATCATTGGATGTAGGACCTTAATCCCAAAATCTTTCCCTGGAAAAAACATTCATGTATTTTATTCCTTAGAGCTCCTCATAGATAACATGTATGATTTCTTTTTCATATTACTGTATGTTCTTGATTTTTTTTTACTATTCTTATTACTACATTTTTCCCCATATTATTTTATATCAAAACTTAAACTCGTGACCCAAAGTCAAACCAACCCTTTCAAAGATTCCAGTAACTCAATATAAATAAATAAATAAATAAATAAATAAATAAATAAATAAATAAATTAATAAACAAATGATAAATAGATAAATAAACAAAATAAAATAAAATAAAATAAATAAAATAAAATAAATAAAATATAATAAAATAAAATAAAATGAAATTAATTTAAATTAAATTAAATTAAATTAAAAAACAAACAAACAAACAAAAAAAACAAAACAAAAAAAAAAAAACAGGTGTAGCAGATTTTGTTGCCAGTGGGATTTAATGGGTTAATAGTGTTGGATCAAATCTAGCCAGGTTGTGCCAGAAATTAAAATTGAGCCAATCTGACATTAAATTAGAAAAAAAAGTACCATAAGCCGCAGTAAAATTAAAATGGGAGGGTAAAAATATACATCATTTAGAAAAATCAGGCAATTAACATATTAACAATAAAGAAGACTTTGGTAAAAATATGTTTAAAGAAAAGATTTGAAAGCAGGTATGGACTGAGCTCCTTCATCCCCTCATGTAGGAAGTTCTTACTTAACACACGCTGTCTCACCTTTTGTGACAGGGCAGGTGAGACAGAGGAGTGTAAGCAGCAGCTGTACGCAGTAAGGTGAGATTGCGAAAGGAAAAGAAAAAAAACTGGATCAGACTCCCTCGTTGTCTTTTTTTGTCACTTCAAACTGGAGTAAAAGTGACTTTTTTCTGTGTTCATGTTTTCATCCGTACTCACCAGGCAAACGTAATTAGCTTCCACAAACCTGTGCTTTAACTGCTGTTTCTGCTGTTGACATGGATCAAACTGGGACTTGTTCTTATATTAAATCAGCAGGTTAAATCCTCAGAGAAGGTCAATGATCGAGTGTTTTCAATCCAAGGCTTTAGCTTTTGGTTGTTTCTCTGATAAAACTCCAGCAGATCTTAAAAACCTGTTTAAACATCACTGAGGCAACAGCAGCAACAGCTCCCAATTCTTCTTCCTCCTCTTTCAATACTTCCTCAACGTTCACTGCTGTAGTGCATTATATCAAAACATTTTTTTTTGTCAGATAAAATTATATCGTTAGCATATTTATTGTGAATAAGTTATTCTATTTTTGTTTGGCTGATTACTTGTCAGAACAGTTTTCATTCTGCATCCCCGGGATAAGTAGCCTCAGTGGGTTATTGGACATATGCAGATTGTATAAATGCATAAAATACAATCAGAAACTTGTTGAAAGGATACTCAGGAGAAGGATGATGTGCGACTCGGCCACAAACTGAGCCTGGCTGCTGCCGTGGATGTAGCTCTGGAAAAGGACAAAGAAGAAGAAAACAGAGGGAAACATCAGTCACTGAACTTCAAAGATCACAGCAGTCAACATCCTGGTGGGTTTTTCACGCTGTATCAAAATATGAAAACAAAGCAGAGCAAAGCAGGGCTGAGTTATTCAGAAATGAAAAGTAGAGGTTGCTTGCTTCATGTCGCTCTGCTCCAAGCTTCATCAGGTCACTCTTCTCTTTCATGGTGGAGACGGTGAAACTGAAATAGCACTAACAGGACACATTCCTCCTCCATCTCAGCGACAGTGTAACTCTCTCTCTCTCTGTGATTGGTGCAACCACACAGGTTCTGTCGAATGAATGAGCAGGGACGCGTCGTCTGTGTGAAGATTTGATTTGAAGTGCAAGTGTTTCAGTGAATCATAAAGATTTCTGGCACGGAGCGCGTTGGTGGGTAGAGGTGCTACCTTTCTCACTGAGTGGGCAGGGAGGTCAATCCAGCCTTTCAGGCTCACACACACACACACACACACACACACACACTCAGACACACACACAAAGGCGTAGTGCTCACACTCATAGATCAACCTTGCTGCTAAACCTGTGATGACGGCACCAGCTGAATCAGTCCACCTTCAACAGTAACACTTTGTTAAGCAATTCATCTGAAACAAAGACATGGTTTTCCTTGGTTGGAGGTTGGTGAAGGTTTTCTCCACCAAAGAATTTATATACTCACACAAAACACCAACATTTTTAAGACTAGATGAAAAATTGCACAAATTGACATTTTGCACTGTTAGATGTTCAAAAGGTTTTAAGTCAGGGGTCTTTAACCTGCAGCTCTGGAGCCTAATGTGGAGCCTTGATTCAGTGGCTCCTTGTTGCTTAAAGAAATATTATTGAATTAAAACATTTTTATTTCCAAAATGTTTTCATTTCAAATGTGTTAGAAATTTTTTTAATGTTTTTTGTCCAAATTGTATGCAACTTTTAAAAATTCAAACTCTTCTTAAAAATGTATCCATTATTTTTTTTTAATTTTGGGGAATCTTTAATTTTTTTTAATTTTAGAAATAATTGAACTTTTTGAAAATTTATTGAATTTCATTTTGATTAAATGTTTGCAATTTTTTTTGTGGAAATTTTAGTATTTTTGATTTTTTGATTTTGACATTTTTTAACTAAGGATTTTAAAGATTTTTTGGAGGTAATTTTTGAAAGTACAATTTTTTTTTGTCATTTTGCAAGTTTAATGTAAATAATGATTAAAACTTTAAAAACTATTTTTTCTCATTTTTAATTGCATTTTGTTTCTTTTTTATTTATTTTATTGCATTTATTGATTTTTATTATTTATTTATTTATTCTTGGAAAACTGGAAAAGAAAAAAAAGGGGAAACTGTACAGTTCATCCTATTACTCCACTGATATCGTATCATGAGAGACATTTCTGTTGTCTTGTATTTTATTTCATTGGATTTTTTTTTTCTTGAAACTAAATTAATGTTTTAATACAATAAACTTTTGTCTTGTTCCTTTGTCAGATTTTTTTTTTTACTTGAAATAAGACATTTTTCTGGACTGGTCAGATAAATGTGGTTCATATTAAGTAAAAAAAGACATTTTCTACTAAAAATACGACAACAACACTTCATATGATTCCAGTTTTGTTCCAGCAATCAGTACCGGTACTCAATGATACCAATTTCTGATATTTTTTTGTGTTTATGTGGTAAAAAATATCAATTTGTTTAACAATAATATATATATATTTTTTCAATTTAACATATTTATTTTTCAATTTATAGCCTTACAATGCTGTGTTCATGTCCAACATGGAAAATCACCCACTCTTCCACTCCCTCACAGTCACAAGGATACATTTAGGTACCTAAACATGGCACCTTCTGGTTTCATGAGAATCGGTACTCGGTACTTTTGACAAAATGTGGTTGGTACCCATAAAAGTACCTAATTCGGTACCCATCCCTAACTGAAGATGGCAATAAAAAAACAATAACATAAACCTTTGTATTTTTACAAAAGGAAAATTTGCATTGCTAAAACAATAATGGAACTAACATATTTAATGCATTTCTTAATCCCAGAATAATCATAGATTATTCAGTGACTAAAACAGTTTATCCCTGTAGCCATACACAAAATCCCTACAGATGAAATCCTTGAGCCTTGCAGAGGAAAACGATGACGCCATGTTCAGCAGTTTGATCATAAACACAAGGGTGAAAACTTTTTGATATCTGAGGTAACGTTTGTTCTTCTTTCTAAGGTTTTTCGAGAGTTGAAATCAGGATAATGTTTCCACAGACTCCCACAGACCTTTGTACCTGTTTCTGGAAAGTACCGCCCCTCACCGTCATTAACTGGAGTCACTTTCCCCTGTATACGTTGTTATGCACACAAACTCTTCACAGCAGCCACTCTGTGAAGTCGCCCACTGAGTTAAATGACTCAAACTTTGCTGAAGCTCGTCGTACAATGAGCTGTCAGAGCCCCGGTTTGAACGGCATTTGTCAGGGAGAGATTCAGACAAGCAAACAAAGGAAGACAAAGTGTAAGTCCCGTGGAGACGAGGCACAGAGAGGGACAGGAAGTCTGTCAGTGGGTGTCACACTGTTGAATCCCCCGTGGATTATTATAGCGTCGAGGTTTACGGCACATCCAGGGTCTGCTTTTTCACTTGACTGCCCCAGTGTTCATTTATTTCCCTATCAGACAGGAACGAGGATGGGGAGATGAATAGAATATGACAAAGGAGGAGGAGTGAAGGGTGGACAGCTTTTTCTTGCATGAGTGGAGAGAAATGGAGATTTTTTGCACTTGAATGCAGACATAAAGACGACAAAGGCACGAAGCTGAAACGGATCCTTTTGTCTTCTGTACAAACACACTGGTGTGCATTAACTCCAACTTCTGAAATATGACTAAGATACTTTAAGTTGTTTTAAAGGGACGGCTCTGTATTTCTGACCATCAGCTTTCAAATTAGGCCCTAAGATCATTATCTCTGCTCTGAATGTTTCACAGATCCTCCTTTTCCCTTCATCTATTAATTTGAATTAGAGCATCTTATGATCAGATCCAGGTCTTAACATTTCCCCAGTAACCAGTTTAAGAGCTGAATCCAGAGCTCCACAACAAAAGCCTTTCTTATGAAACGTTACAGGGCCTTAGGGCGAAGTAATACATGTCAATTTATTAAGACGTATTACAGTAATACTGAAAAACCGTGGAGCCAAATCAGCTCACCTTTATTAAAAACTAATATAATTGCATTTACAGAGATTCTGTGTTTCATGTGACTTTTCAAACATCACCAAAGATTTTTAAAGAAATAAATTGTGTTAATATTTTTAAACAACACAACTAAAGATGGGCTTTAGGGCAAAGAGGTCAGTCTAGCCTTTGAGGCTCTCTCTCTAACACACACTCAGACACACACACAAAGGCGTAGTGCTCACACTCATAGATCAACCTTGCTGTTAAACCTGTGATGACGGCACCAGCTGAATCAGTCCACCTTCAACAGTAACACTTTGATAAGCAATTCATCTGAAACAAAGACATGGTTTTCCTTGGTTGGAGGTTGGTGAAGGTTTTCTCCACCAAAGAATTTATATACTCACACAAAACACCAACATTTTTAAGACCAGATGAAAAATTGCACAAATTGAAATTTTGCACTGTTGGATGTTCAAAAGGTTTTAAGTCAGGGGTCTTTAACCTGCGGCTCCTTTTTTTTCCAAATTCAAATACTTCATTAAACTTTTTTCCTTTTTTTTTATTTTTTATTTTAAATGTGGTAATCTTTAACATTATTTGTAATTTTAGAAAAGATTAAGCTTTTTGAAAATTATTGAATTTCCTTTTTTTTAAAAAAAATGTTTGCACTTTTTTTTTTTAATTTCTGAATTTTGGAAATTTCTTTATTTTTTTATTGTTTAATTTTGAGATTTTTATTTTATTTTGAAATTACATTTTTTTTTGTCATTTTTGCAAGTTTAAAAAAAATATTTTAATAAAAAAAAAAAAAACTTGAAGACATCACAGCTTCAATTTCATAATCAAAAAACGTTTTCATCTAGATAATTCACTTGATTTTAACGGTGTATGGAACTTTGTACACTTTATCATCTATATTGTGAAGATTGAGTCGATTTTTTGGCTTTTGAATGACTTTATTAAGATGTACTACAGTAATACTTGAAAACTGTGGAGCTAAATCAACCCCCCCTTTATTAAAAATCGATATTATTACATCTACAGAGGTTCTGTATTTCATGTGACTTTTTAAACAGCTCAAAAGATTTTGTAAGAAATAAATTGTGTCGATATTTTCAAACAACACAATTAAAGATGGGCTTGAAGTGAGATGATAAATTAAAAAAACAACACAATTTAGGCCTTAAATCATTTTTATAGAAGGTTTTTGTAAACCGTTATCTACAGGACGTGTGACCAACTCTCAACCTTAGTTAAGATGTCATGGTCATTAAGTTCTGTACTAAAGGAAAGAGAATTTAACAAACATTAGAAGCTGATGTGAATATTTTGTCCTCCTCCTGCATTCTTCCTTTTTTGTAGGCTTGAATAATCTTTTGCCAGAGAAGTAAATCAATAAAAAGTAAAGCTTGAAGTAGTGCTGTCAGGCGATTAAAAAAAAAAAAAAAAAATCTAATTAATTACAGAATTTGTAATTAATTAATTAATTAATTGATGTAATTAATCACATTTTAATCTGCTTAAAGTCCCCCAAATAAAGAATCTGATGAATTTTAGGATATTCAGTTGCAGCCATTTCTATAGAAGTAAACTATGTTTTTCAGCAGGGGGAGGCGGGGCCTGACGGAGCTTGTCAATCAAAATCATGCTCGTAAGCTACTGCGAGTGAGATCTGAATATTTGTTCATTTGATATTCAAAGCATCTGAATACAGGGATTACTGTGAATTCCCTATCTCTAACGTCTATAGGATTACACCCATAGGTTTTCAGTTAATGGGCATGATACAAACAATTGTTTAAGGTTTTCAGAAGTGGTGATGTGATGTGATAAAAAATGCAAACTACAACAAATCTATCCTAGACGAGAAAAACTGGGCAACCTCTGAGGAACTATCAACAAGTCACAGCGGGAACATGGAGTCAGTAGAGATTTATGCATAAGTATCCAAAAAGTTTAAGTCTTCTTTTATTACACAACATCAATAAATTAAAAAGAAATACTTAAAAAAGACAAGCAAACACCTCTCTGCGTGTTGCCTCTTCAACGTTCAAACAAAACTGCAGATCCAGGCTTCGGGCAGGAGTCGTGCTTGGAGGATGAAAAATTCCTCAATCCATAGCCCAGCACTTCCAATTAATCTGATGGATTAGAATGCAGGACTTCCATTCATTAGTTTGCAGAGCCCTGTGTGTGTGAGTGAGTGTGTGTTTCAGTGTGTATAGCTCTGCATCTGTTTGGTCTGGAAACCACTAAGTAAATGCATGTTTGTCAATGAGAGTATTTAAAGAGAATTAATCTGTGTGATAAGAAGTGTGTGTCCCTGCGTGTGTGTGAGTGTGTGTTCATTAAGAGGACGCTGCACATGGAGGTGGTCTGGGAGTAAAAGCAGCCACGGCTCGATGAGCGCGCAGGAGATGAATGGAAAAGCTAACTGAATGGTCACACTCCATAACTTGTTGTCTGTCTCTTATTTAGACAAACGCTGGGGTCACCTCCACGGTCAAACCCAGAAAGTCTGAACGCCGTCTTTGGAATGTGGTTCGGTGATAAATGGAGTTAGTTTTAAAAGTGTTTGAACGGCAATGGACTGAGACAAATTAATCTGTGAGACTGCCTGAAAAACAGATAGGAGAAGACAGAAACACAAACTTAACACCAAATATTTGTTGGCAGCTGCTCGAACAGACTTTCTGTGTGTGTGGAAGTAAACAGCAGAAGGAAATGAACATTCTTACTGATTATCTGTTGGAAGATTCATGATTCTGATTGGTTAAAAACCCTTAATTATTAACTTGTACTAACATGAGTAAAAACCACAGGCAGAGTGATCCTGTCATGTCAAATCGATCAGTGATAGAGTTCAGAGAGTTTAGCTTCTGCTTGTTGCACCACAGATTGCAAGACGAGGTAAAACTGTTTGTTCACATTAGCATCAAATAAGCAAAAGATGTGGATAAAATGTTAGCATGCTAATTTGGCAGGCTAAACAACACTGATATTTCTCTTCAGCAATTCTATAGACAGCAGCAACAGAGAAAGGAGAAACTTTGGGTTACCGAACTCTTTGAAAGCACAGTTGTAGTAGTTAGTGCTAATTATTTAGCACAGTGCATTTTAAAATGAGTTAGTAGTCTATGTTTTTTATTGTTACCTTGTTGTTTTTGTGTATTTTATTCTTTTCATTTTCTTTTCCTTTTTTACATATGGACCCTGAGTCTGAAATAAAGCCTATCTATCTATCTATCTATCTATCTATCTATCTATCTATCTATCTATCTATCTATCTATCTATCTATCTATCTATCTATCTATCTATCTATCTTGAGTTAACTGAGCAGACACTTATTCGGAGAGCAGTGATATTGTTTATTTCTATTGTCTTTTCGCTTTTTTCCTTCACCTCGCTAAATTCCAACAAGCTCTCGCCCTCATCTAACGCAACAATACCCAAATATAATTGTAAATCCATGAAATAATTTTTCAATTTATTTTTCTCGCAATAAAAAAGGTGTTTGTATCTTGAGTTAGAAGCCGAGTAGAGCTGGATTGGTGTATGGTTGGCAACTAGTTATTGGAAATAGAACCCCAACAAGACCAGTTGGGTCCAGGCAATTCATAACCAGTTCTTTTCCTGGTTAAGTGGATGTTAACCTGCAAAGAGGACCAAAGGCTGGTGGTGTATAATATAATTATTTAACATGCAACAATTTATGATTTAAAGCAGCTCTATTCAACTAGAAAAGCATTCTGCATTCACGGCGCAATTTCATCAGAAATTGCGCCGTGAATGCAGAATGCCGAAGCAGCTTGCGCTGAATTGCTGAAGATATGTCTCAAAATGGTTGAATGAAGTCCTTAAGAGATTACTCTGAAATGCTGAAAAATGAACAGACCTTGAGAACCCTAAGACCCTGAGAAAGCTGTCCATGTTAGTTTCATGTCCGTAGACCCAGAAATGTGGGCGGGACAGCGAGAGACAAATGAGTGATCCTCCACTGATCTCTGAGAAAACCCTCAGGAATAAACGTTAAAGTACATGATGTGCTGGTGCTGACTTGCCTGGCCATTTTATGGAAAAGTGCTTCATCTTTTTGCTTTAAAAAACATTTTGTCAGAAGCAGTACAAGATTACCTACGTTTGGACATAGTATATGTCTTGATAGCTCAAAAATTGTGGCCAATAGAGAAGTTTTCCCAGAAAGTTTCCAGGTTTTGTCTCAGACAGAAGTGTGATCCTCTTTTCTGCATGTTTACCCAGACAAGAATAGATCCCCTGTTATAACTTTACCCTATGACCTTAGTCAGACTGCTGCATGCATGTAAACACAAGAAGTGTTTCAGCCTAAGATACTGTTGATCGTGTAAGGGAAGGTGACACTGTTGGACAGAAGAACCTGCTTGTTGATTAAACTAGGTTGGTGATACGATGACCAAACCAACTGTAGGTGTCTTGACTTCTCTGAAAAGTCGTGAGCCTTAAGTTTGCCAATGAAAGTCTAAATAACTTGGCTTGAGATCCCAGCACTAGCTCTTAGATAATTATTCCTCCATTTGGCTGTTTCATCCTCAGTGAGCATGTTTCACATGAGAGGATGTGGGAAAACCACACATGTAAACTTCATTAGAGGGGAAAAATAAAAAGTCTCAGCAAACAAACTTCCTAACTAAGCAGTTTGTCCTCCTCAAAAAAAGCCATCCTCACTTTCTGTTGAGCAGCAAAACTTAACGCTGTTATACATCATTCTTTCAGGTGTTATTTTACCTCACAGCATGCTGACAAATAGTTTTTTTTCCACTGTTACTATGCCTCATCATGGCTCACCTCAATAAATCACGGCGGGTTCACGCTGTGGAGCTGTCTGCTACAACTTTAATCTGCTACTGCTCCAATTAATCTGATGGATTAGTTTTTAGGGTGTAAATGAGGTCCAAACATCAAGTCTGTTTGTTTCTAAATAGCGTGGAAGGATGTATAGGTAAGAGGAAGAAATTGGACACCATGCTTCTATAATTGGGAGTGTAATTGTCTTGTTCAGCTAATCCAACGCTGTGTTGACAAGTTACAGTATCGTACAAACAGGAAGGAAACAGATCCTTTCTTTGGCGTGGCAGCAGGGACACTTTGTGTGGAGTTAATTAAGACTCTTTCCACAATTACTCCCACCACATCTTTGGCCATGACACTCATTTAAATGCACTAAATAACTCTGACACAGGCAAAAGAAAATAGTAATAAAAACTCTGTGATAATATTATATTATTCCTTCAGGGGCTCCCAGGATGATAGACGGTAAAAGGTTAGCTCAATTAAAAAGCTGAATATCAACGCGAGAGCTTAAATATGTCTAGACCTTTACCAAACACATCCTCCAGGGATGATTTACTCCTTCTTTCTCATTAGCATACGGAGGAAGGGGGAAATATCTTGAGACCATACATGTTTACAGTCTTTGTTCTACAGGAAAGAAGACGTGAGCATCACAGTGTCTGTGTTCAAGCGCTAATTTGAATACACTGACATTAAAGAGGCTTGTTTTTGTAAGAGCTGCAAAAAGCTGCTCGTTTGTCAGACTTTGAAACAAATTAGGTGTCGTCACCCATGAAGGCGTACGGGATGTTTTTCAGACATATGGAGGAAGCAGCTCACACGTGTGCTGCTGTGAGACCTGATGACTTTTCATATAGGAGCTGAAATGATTGATGCGAAGAGAACATGTCGTGAAAAATGCTGTTTCATTTTTTTTATTTCACATATTCTTGGGAGTATTTTCTCACCCATAACATTTGGAGCCAGTCGGTGCTTTATTGGACGACACTTCTTCGTGTTTTGACCGTCAAAGAACTGACCCCAAGCCAAATAAATTGGTGTCAGAGTAAGATGAACTCCTTGCTGGGCTAGAAGAGAGCAGTGCTTACATCAGGGGCTGCAGGTGGAGTTAACACGGCCAAAATAACAACACCACAAACTTAGCTGCAGCTAAAAACACCCCTAATAAAAAGCGAAGCCTCGTTTCCACCAAGCAGTCCAGTTTGGTACAAGTTGGCTCGGTTAAGCCTGGTCCTGTTTGCATTTCCACAGCCAACCCTGCCCCCTCATCGTAGGCAGCGTGTGAGCCAGATGCAGATTGCAGCATCAGTTACCCAATAGCATGACGCCATAGCAGCACAACACAGTTTACCCCGCTAATAAATCCAACAAAGTAGAAAAACGTAACTCAGTAAACAAAGAGCAACCATGGAAGACATCCAGTGATTTGTCTCCTTTGTGATTAACATGTGGCTCTTTGTTACTAAGAACAATCAAGCTTTGTTTCAGAGAAGTCTGTGAGCCGTCAGGAGAAATACAGCAGCTGCTGTCACACAGGAAGTGACAACTCTTCCAACCAATCAGCGGTCTGCAGCGTTGTAGCTCCACCTTTCAGGATTGGAACGGTTTCGTCTGTCACCCTTACAGAAAGGTCCCAAAAAGCAGGACAGTGGGACGGCTCATCCCGGGATTAGAGAGTGGATACACTGTAAAATATGTGCTGTGCCGAGACAAACCAAACTGAATTGCTAAATGCAGCTATCGCTGGAGGAAATGCTTATCAGAGGCTGGATGAGAAGGAATAAAGGTTTATGATGGGAGTTATTTCCTCTGCTGACGAGTAACAACTGGATGTTTGTGATGAAGAGAGATAAAGTGATGAAACAAACATATCACCAACACACAAACATGCACACACACACTTCTAATAGTGTAGGCTTGGCTTCACTTCCTTGGCTTAATGCTCGGTCTTTAAATGGCAGATAAAGTTGGACGTTGTTGGTTTATTTTAGCGTTGCATATCTTGCATTGCACATTCCTCCTTTTTCCATTGGAGTGGAAGTTTTTAAACCCAAACTGCTCGACTTTTGGAGCAGCAGAACTGGCTACAGGCTTGGGGGCAGTCGCCATTATTAGCTAACAACCGCGCTGTGTTGTGTGTGCCCATTGGCTGCTTGTGTGCTTGTGATCTTGCTACACACCTGTCTCCAATCAATCCATTAATCAATCAATCAAAGTGTGAACCTTTAGCGTGGTGAACATGCTACGAGTGGTCTGACTCAGCTTGTTTCAAGTCGAGTCGAGTCTTTCAAGTCAAGTTGAGTCTCAAGTTTTTTACCCTCAAGTGGAGTCAAAACATGTTCTGTCTTGTTAATCTTTTCTTTTTTTTTTTTTTCTAATTTATGTTTTTATCACGTGTCTTAGTGTGCTCCAGGTGTACTTATTCCAGTTTTTCCTGCTGTGCAGCACTTTGACACTAACTATGTTTGCATTTAAAGTGCTCCATAAATAAATAAAGTTAAGTTTCAGTTTGTTGCTATCTGCTTCCTGAGCATAGCTCAACATAAGTTTAACAACAACTAAATAAGATACAGACTTTATCAAACCCCAGTGTTTTGTGCAGAGAGGTGTTGGCACATGAAAGAATGAAGCCGTCAAAACTGGATGACTGACTTTTTTTGTTTTTTTGTTTCATACATTTAAGAAGCTACGAATTTTCCCTTGACCTTTGTTGCAGCTTGTCTTTAAAGGGTGGAGATGGATCCCAAAGCCAGAGCACGTAAAACAAGAGAGTTAAACAAGGGGACTGTGTGACAAGGCTGAAAAAGAGTATGATTAATCTTTTTTGGTATGAGGTAGTTTTTGTCCTACATTTAAAAACACGCAAAGGCTGTGAGTGAGTTGCAAACCTTGTCCTGGCTTCTGATAACTAAACTACTCACTGGCTTTAACCTAACCATCGACTTGTTAGCGGCGTCCTGCTAAAGGCCAGATCACATTTACAAGCAGCCGTATTCATCCTTGTTACCCAGCGTATCATGTGCAGCCTGCGCTAATGTGTGTTTGTGTGCTCTGATCGGTAAAGGTCAGGAGGCACTTCGACAGGAGGAGGGAGAAATGAAAAGTCAACAAAGCTGAAAGAGCGGAGAGACGAGGGGACGCAGTGAAAGAGATGTTTCGTTTAAATACACAAAGGGTTTGAGCGCGCGTGTGTGTGTGTGTGTGTGTGTGTGTGTTATTGTAAAGGGTATAAAGATAGTTGATCCTGGAAGTGAACCCTTTTAGGTAATCGGGTGTAACTGTCAGCTATTTACTCTGAAGAAAACACCAAAAGTGAGGATGATTGCTGGACTAACAACATCCTATCACACAAACACACAAACCGAACCAAAAATGGTGCAAAAATAATGAGGGAGACAATTCAATGCTGGAAATAAAGCCATAAATCACACTTAATTGAAAGCTGAGCTTGAGGTATTAAAGTATTTAGTGGTTAAAAGAGAAAGCAACCTGCAGAGGGACTATGGGCAGGTTTACTGAACCCTTCACTTAAACAAATATGAAAGTCGATTCAAGTGATGCTTCAAAATCTCTTCATCCACTCTGTGTTTATACTTTCAGTGTTTTCACTCTCCATGGAGAGTTCAGTTTAATTACCCATGAGTCAATGGCAGCCATTAAAAAAACCTGTTTCCTTTTCTCCAGAACACGTCAATCAGTAAAATGAGGTGACTTCTCATTTGCTTTGTTTGTGTTTTGCTTTTCTGAGAAATTATGTTCATCTGGAAGCAATGAGCTGTAAAACGATGAAAGAGCACACACGGCGACGAGGGTTTGGACACAAAAGGACCATTTCAAGGCTGTCCAAACACACAGACAGGAAAGACACTTCACCCCTAACTCCCAGAAACATTTCTTAGTGGCTGACATATCTCAGGCTGTAGGGAACGTTTCTTGTGGGGGCTAACGCAAGTGGGACATGTATTCCTCTCTTCATAATCAATAATCTAAGGTCATCCTTACCAAGATATTTTATTCCTAAATGCTATCTCTCAGTGTCTGAGGTTCGGCTGGATTTTCCAGGGGTAGAACACAAACCTATTTACAGAGGGCATACACCAAAACCGATCAGTGGTATTGGTGGTATCGGTGTATTGATGTCCCTCGAAGCTGGATTGGTATCGGTGGGAAGGGGCTAGTCCATGTTGCTGATCCAGCCACTCTCTGCTTCTTGATTTGAAATGTTACCCCTGATGTTCTTTGTTTTTTTGCTGCATGACCAGGCTACAGGGTATAAAAGGTCACAGCTGAAAACAACGTGTGTACACTCTGAAGAATTATTTTGCTGGTAAACATTTAAATAATTTATAGTTTGAATAAAGACTAACTTCAGAAATTTCCTTTACTCATTTTTTACCTTTTACCCCAAACATTACCAGTCCTATCCCAGAGTAGGGCATTGTGATCAGAACCTTTGTCTTGAAGAAAAGGAGCAGGGTTGAAGGAAAGGAAGAAAAAGGATGGAGGAGCAGAAGAAAGCCTTCGAACAACAGTGCGATGCAACTACAAATGAACACATCACATTGCCGCTTTGCTTGGAAAAAGTTGTCTTGAACAAAGAGAAGTGATGTTAAAAGAAGATCTGCTCTCCAAAACAAATGCAGGCCTCCGTAAGAGATATGTCTTTATCACAGTGGGTCATGGTGCTCATGGGAAACGTAGAGTCTGTGCAGCAAAGACTCTGAAGGAGTTATTTATTTTTTTGGAAAAGTCTTACATCCTCTTGGCTTGTTAGAGCCCAAAACAACATCGACCGCAACCCAAAAAATGCAATTAAGAAAACGTAGTAAAACTCAAAATATAATAACTTTTTGCCGAAAATTTTACATTTTGGGTCAGTTATTACATTTTGTGTTTTAAAACACTTTTTTATTACATTTCAGGCTCATCACTTTGTTTCATTATTGACAAGTTATTACATTTTGCGTCATTGTTACATTTCAGGTTCTAACATGGGTTTCCTCCTGATGTACCTTACTTTGCCAGAAAAATCTCAACAATGGCAGCAGCTGTCAATCAACGTAAACATGATGTAAAACCCTGTTTTAAACATCTAAGAATGTATGAAAAAGACTTTTCAGAAAAAAAAAGACTTGAACACAACACAACTTAAATAATATCTTCATATTACTAAAGCAAATGAATGGGAGAAACATTTCTATGAGGTGTGTTTGTTTTTTAAAGTTTGACCACAGCCCATTTCAAATGACCAGGAGACAGAGTTTTTCACCCGTACTGCAGCCGAAGCAGTAATGACGTCCATTTTTTTTTTTTTTACAGTCCATGCTCCAGCCAAAGGTGCCACCACAATCAATGCTATTTATCTATATTTTTTCAGCTATTTCTGCCAATTAACCCCCAAATTGAAGCCCTGAGAAGGGTAACTACTTTGGTGTCTACTTTTAAATATTGTCCTGCGCATGTTTTGCTGAACATCTGCCTTATCGTTCTCTGCTATGACAGCTTCAGTGTATCTATTGTCTTGTCTTAACTTCTTTCTATCCATCAGCTGTTGTTGGTTTGGTGCGATGGAGCCTTGTTGCCTTTATTGGACACATTACGACGACTCATTAATTTGTTTATGTGTGAATTTATGTGCCTGTTATAACGAGCGGGTTCACTTATCCTAAAGCTGCACTGTGTGTCTTCAGTGAACTCTGGGTGCTCAGTAGAGATGTCTGTTTTTTCTCTGTATATTTGTCAATCATCTGAGAGAAAAATGTCCACACTTAACATAAAAATGCACCCAAAAGCACTCTAAACCCAAGTGTCCCCATAATCACTTCCTGTTAGTTTTGTGTGCTTGTAACTGTGAGTTTATAGCTTTGTTAAAGCACAACTGTGTCTCTGCTCCACTTTGAGACTCTCTTTCTGTGTGTGTGTGTGTGTGTGTGTTTGTTTCTGTGAAAAACTGAGCTAGCAGTATTTTCCGGGCTGCACAGTGAGATGCTCTCTACAATTTCATCTGCCGGGTCGTGCCATTCGTCAGTTGACAAATCCTTTCAATATAGTCTACCTGGTCTGGCTCGCTCATCATTTTAAAGGAATTACACCGTCTGGGGAGAGGAGGAGGGTGAGGAGAGCGGGAGATTAGAGACAGAAAGGTGAGAAGAAGTTACATGAAAAGATGGGGAAAGGCAGAACAGGACGGATGAGACGATATCTCCTTAATATTGTCTGTCCAGCTCCAAGTCTTCACTGCTGAGGGACGGGGAGTGAGGACTTAAAGAGAGCAAAGGGTGGAAAGGAGGGGATAAGAAAGAGATATGGGGCGTCTGCTGTAAAGCAGCTTTACTGTTTCTTTATGCTGAATGACCTGGAACAAGCGATCTGGCTCAAATCCTCAAAGAACGAGGTTGGATTTAAAAACTGTTACTCTCAGATGTTACATCCAGGGATAATAGGGAAAAAGAGGAACATTAAGAGGGGTTAAGTCATGAGGGCAACAAGCTGTGTTCTTTGGTAGACAAAGGAGAACTAATTTCTACAGGGAGCCAAAAGTCTCATGGACACTGCCGTGAATTACGTTCAGCGAGGTGTTTTTTTTGTTTTGGTATTAAATGGAGACCAGATCAAAACTCATTTTCACCAAAGTAAGGTATTTATCTGCACAGTTACATATGCGCTACAATCTGAAATGTGACAACAAGCAAATGTTGTAGTGCTATCGGCAGCCCGGTGCTCCAACGTATCTGTAGGCTAACGTAACAACATGTAAACAAAGTCAGTGTGTGAGTAGTTTAGTAGCCGGCTATATTAGCTCAGCTGTTAGCCCGGTGCTCTGAGACGTGTCTGTAATGTGTAACGTTAGTAAATCCTGGTTATGTCCTGCCAGTTATCGACCAATCAGAGCTAACGTAACATCACTCTTCATTTTATTGATAGACTCTCAAGTTTGAACAGACCACTGCAGAATAACTGCTGACTGTGGGTTGGAGACAACATTAGCACAAACAGTTTAGCTCCTGTGTTAGCCTTTAGCTCGTGCTCTATCTCTCTCCTGTTTCTCTTTCTTCTTCTCTTCTGTCCTTTTCCTGTCTGACAGTTAGGCTCCAGTGTCCACCATCACTACTAAATTAATCACAGAAATCATTTTCAGCAGAGAAAAACACAGATCTCTCTTCTCACTGCTAAACCTCATCAGCCGGCGTGGTGTTGTCATAGAGACCCAGACAAGCTAAGAAGTAGCATTTTTTAATGATCAGTTACCTGTAACATTGGTGATGATAATCTCATTTTAAAGTGTAGATTACAATCAGGCCAATGTCTAGAAGGGATATTTTTTAAGATCATTTAGAAACTCCACAGTCCCTTTAAGGTATGCTACATAACTAATAACGACATAACTACATAACGAATTCTAATCAGATAAGAACATGATGTTTTTTGAATGGCCAGGAACTATTAGTTTCTAGTAAAACCCAGAAACTAAATGGTTAATGAGCCTCATTGTTTGTCTAAGTTTCCACCTTGGTCTGATTATATAAATCAGGCCATTGACATATGGAGAAAAAAAAGTAATTGCACCACACCACCAGATCAGTAGAGGGCAGTAAGACCACAATAAAGGCCATTCATTGAAAATGACACTACAGAAGGGAAGACAGAATGATATCTTTTTGTGCAGCACAGTTAGCCTGTTAGCACTGAGGATATTCAGCCCGTCCTGGTTTTGGAGCTTTATCCCACTGCAGATGGATTCATGACACTTGAGAGAAGACAGAGCAGCAGTCAGAGATCGAGCAGTGATTTGGCTTGGAAAACGAGCCGGTTGATAGACCATTACCAGCAGGATGCACCAGTTTCAGACAGCTTTAGATCGTCATTAAATTCTTACTGCATGAGAAAACTTTCACACTTATATAAAACTAAACTCAAACGCATTCCCGAGGACTTCTTCTGTGTTTGAACAGCTGTTGTAAACTAGATCTCCACTGACACGTTCATCTGAAGGTCTCCAGTTTACAGGGTCTTTCTTTAAACTGGAACACCAGGAGCTGACAGAGACACATTCACACTGTCAGGATCAAAGACGACCATTGTTTGGGAGGTACTAAACCAAGGGTCTTCAACCTGCGACTCTGGAGCCTCATGTGGTTATTTGACTCCTTTGCAGTGGCTCCTTGTAGCTTAAAAAAAGATATATTATCCTACAGAGGGTATTGATGATTAAAGACACTGACACTAAATAAAATCCTGTGTTAACATTTAGTTGAACTAAATCTTCATCCCATCTGTCAATAAAGCCTGCCACCGCTCTACTTCACCTCCTACAACATCAACAGCCCACCAACTTTCCATGCACCTGTGGCTAACCTCAAGTTTTACAGCCCTGGGAAGATAACTACATCTACAAAAAGACTCATCTGGAAGAAGATACTGATTTTAATTCTGTGTGGATGGATTCATTTCACTACCAACTTAACATACATGCTTGATATGTGGCAAGACATTCACAAAGACAAAAAGAGATGAGATGGATGAGCAATATCATCATATAAAATTGCAAAAGTAACAGTAATAGTTATAATTTTAACTTTCTTTTCTATTTTTTTTATTTCAGAAACTTTTGAATGTTTGCAATTTTTTAAATTCCTTTTTACAAAAAAAAACATTTGCAAATTTATTACATTTAATTAAAAAAAAACTGAGACAGCAAATGTACAATTTTATAAATTTAGATTTTTTCTGGTTAGATAATTATTAACCAGATTTTAACTATGTTGATTATTGTTTACACTTTATAGTCTTTATTGTGAAGATAAAGTAGATTTTGTGGCTCTTGAATGACTTTAATCAGGTGAGCTGAGGAAAAATGTCTCTCAGCAAAGTAAAGCTTGAAGTCTGTTACAGCTGGGGGTCATCTTATTGTGGACAGAGGGGAAATAAAAACACTGATACTGCTCCAATCAGACTTTCAGCTTACAGCCCCCATCTGGAAAGTGCTGCTCCCAAAGCAGAGTCATTGTCAAGGGGGTTAATTTATGACCCAGATCAGCTGAAAAAGTTCCAACTTTCTGAAGCTCCTGTGCAGTTAAACCAACTAGTAACTTGTATTTATCCAGCGGGACACACGACAGGCCTCCTCCTCATCCTTTCTGCTCCTAACTGCTGTAATTTGTTTTCTGCACGCTCAGTAATAAATCTTTAATGACCCACTCACCTTTACAGTTTGAATTAAATGCCCTCAGCAATTGCTCGGGAAAGTTCAAGAAATTAATTTCTCTCTTTATCTAAAATGCTGTTTCAACATTTCACTGTAACAAATCTTAAATGGTGCCCTTATCGCTCTGCTCAGCTCCGCTCCGCTCTGACAAAGCCAAGAACAAGAGAGGAAGACAGGAGAGAGGCGACAGGCAGGTGCAGGAGAGTGCAAAGTAGCTGACTGCTCCTTTTTCTTATGGGGACTATTAGAAAGTAAGAGGATGGAGGGTTAGGAGGGGGGAGAGTTGGAGGATAGAAAATGTTTTTAAGTGTTGATCTTGTCGTATTTAGGATTAGTTCAGTGACATTATATTTCATCAGCTATTGATGAAACTGTGACAGTGCCACATTAAATAGATGTACAGACCTGATCAAAATCTTATGATCATTTAAAAATTTGCTAGAATTCACCTTCTGCACATTTGGATCTTAATGAGGTTTTAAGTAGAGCGACAATACGCAAAAGCAAGAAAGGGGAGTGTGACAAAAAACACTTTGAAAAAATAATTTATCATCAACAACAAGTAAACTGAGAGAGTCTGTTTATCAGCTGATCAAATGTTTAAGACCATCGCTCAAAAAATTTCAAAAAACTCTCCAAAGCAGAAGAAAAGATTTTCTCAGTAGGGCTCAGTAATGAGCAGCTCCACCGTTCTTGTTCATCACTTCAAAAATTCCTTTGGGCTTGATGTGAGTGGTTCCAGGAAGCTTTGGGAACATTTCTCCAAGTGGTAAAGACGGCGTCATGAAGAGCATCAACTGGCTGAACTGTCGCCCTTTTTTATAAACTTTCCTCTCCATCCATCCCCAAATGTTCTCAGTGTGATTTAAATCAGGGGAACATGGAGGATGGTTCAAAGAGTGAAGTTATTCTCCCTGAAGAAGTCCTTCATCAAGCCAGCATCATGACCTGCAGCGTCGTCCTGTTAAAAAACAGCTGTTACCACACAGACCAGGGCCCTCAGTCATGAAGGACGCCTGCTGCAACATCTGCACGTAACCAACGTCTGCACGTAACCAACATCTGCACGTAACCAGCATCTGCACGTAACCAACATCTGCACGTAACCAGCATCTGCACGTAACCAACATCTGCCAAAACCAACGTCTGCACGTAACCAACATCTGCACGTAACCAACGTCTGCACGTAACCAACGTCTGCACGTAACCAACGTCTGCACGTAACCAACATCTGCACGTAACCAGCATCTGCACGTAACCAACGTCTGCACGTAACCAACGTCTGCACGTAACCAACGTCTGCACGTAACCAACATCTGCACGTAACGAGCATCTGCACGTAACAAACATGTGCACGTAACCAACATCTGCACGTAACCAACATCTGCACATGACCAACGTCTGCACGTAACCAACGTCTGCACGTAACCAACATCTGCACGTAACCAACATCTGCACGTAACCAACATCTGCACGTAACCAACATCTGCACGTAACCAACATCTGCACTTCATCAACATCTGCACGTAACCAACATCTGCACGTAACCAACATCTGCACGTAACCAACATCTGCACGTAACCAGCATCTGCACGTAACCAACATCTGCACGTAACCAACATCTGCACGTAACCAACATCTGCACGTAACCAACATCTGCACGTAACCAACATCTGCACGTAACCAACATCTGCAGGTAACCAACATCTGCACGTAACCAGCATCTGCACGTAACCAACATCTGCACGTAACCAACGTCTGCACGTAACCAACGTCTGCACGTAACCAACGTCTGCACGTAACCAACGTCTGCACGTAACCAACATCTGCACGTAACCAACATCTGCACGTAACCAACATCTGCAGGTAACCAACATCTGCACGTAACCAGCATCTGCACGTAACCAGCATCTGCACGTAACCAACATCTGCACGTAACCAACATCTGCAGGTAACCAGCATCTGCACGTAACCAACATCTGCACGTAACCAGCATCTGCACGTAACCAACATCTGCCAAAACCAACGTCTGCACGTAACCAACATCTGCACGTAACCAACGTCTGCACGTAACCAACGTCTGCACGTAACCAACGTCTGCACGTAACCAACATCTGCACGTAACCAGCATCTGCACGTAACCAACGTCTGCACGTAACCAACGTCTGCACGTAACCAACGTCTGCACGTAACCAACATCTGCACGTAACGAGCATCTGCACGTAACAAACATGTGCACGTAACCAACATCTGCACGTAACCAACATCTGCACATGACCAACGTCTGCACGTAACCAACGTCTGCACGTAACCAACATCTGCACGTAACCAACATCTGCACGTAACCAACGTCTGCACGTAACCAACGTCTGCACGTAACCAACGTCTGCACGTAACCAACATCTGCACGTAACCAACATCTGCAGGTAACCAACATCTGCACGTAACCAACATCTGCACGTAACCAGCATCTGCACGTAACCAACGTCTGCACGTAACCAACGTCTGCACGTAACCAACATCTGCACGTAACCAACATCTGCACGTAACCAACATCTGCACGTAACCAACATCTGCAGGTAACCAACATCTGCACGTAACCAGCATCTGCACGTAACCAACATCTGCACGTAACCAACGTCTGCACGTAACCAACGTCTGCACGTAACCAACGTCTGCACGTAACCAACGTCTGCACGTAACCAGCGTCTGCACGTAACCAACGTCTGCACGTAACCAACATCTGCACGTAACCAACATCTGCAGGTAACCAACATCTGCACGTAACCAGCATCTGCACGTAACCAACATCTGCACGTAACCAACTGACTGTTTGACCACCCTGCTCCACGTGACTGTTTGACCACCCTGCTCCACCTGACTGTTTGACCACCCTGCTCCACCTGACTGTGTGACCACCCTGCTCCACCTGACTGTGTGACCACCCTGCTCCACCTGACTGTTTGACCACCCTGCTCCACCTGACTGTTTGACCACCCTGCTCCACCTGACTGTGTGACCACCCTGCTCCACCTGACTGTTTGACCACCCTGCTCCACCTGACTGTTTGACCACCCTGCTCCACCTGGACCCCCTCCACTGTGCTGGGTAGAAAACATCTCAGGTGGGATCTCCGATCTCAGCGCAAGTGTAGTTTTTTTTTCGTCTCTAACTTGACTTTTTAGTTTCACAATGCTCAGAATCTTTTTAAAAAATGTAGAGTGACTGTCTCACTTTGTCCAACCTCAGCAGCGATGGCACACTGCGAGAGGCCTTTCTAATGCGGCTCAATCTGACCACGTTGAAGAAGAGACAGCTTCTTAGCTTTAGCATCAGGAGGGACTGACCGTGAGAATGCCTGACAGAAAATGAACATTTGGAGCAGATTTTGGCTTTAATAGCCTGTGGTCTTAAACTTTGGATCAGGTGATAAACAACCTATTTCTTTCTTCTTCTTTTTTTTTAATTACAAGTTCCAAATGTTTTTTTGTCACACTCCCCTTCTTGCTTTTGCATATTGTTGCTCTACTTAAAACCTCATTAAAGTCTGATTGTGCAAAATGTATATTCTAGCACATTTGGACTTAAAGAGGCTTTAATCCAACACCAGAAGATGCCGCCCTGAAGGAGTAAAGTGATCTTGAAGTGGGGAGGAGGAGGAGAGTTCTGGGAAATAACCGGGACAGTAAAAGGAAGGATGAGAGCGACAGAGAACAAGGGTTAAACCTGTTTGTTGTCAAACAGACTGAAAAATGACAGAGAGCCAACAGAGCCTGACAAATGGAGTGCCTTTTACACGAAACAAGAGAAAGCGACCGTTCCGTATGGGATAGAAGATGGAAAGGGCAAGAGGAGGTTGGGAGTTATTTTCTTTTGACGTTACACACCAGTGTGTTTCTCCTCTACCCACTCTGCTGTGTGTTTTGTGTAATCTCTCCAGGAGAGCTGGCTACGGGGAATACCGATCCCTTTCAGTCTCCGCGAGGGCTGAATCGACTTTTCCTACAACAAAAACAACATGAGGTACACTTTCTCATCAGCGTGGATGTCTGCTGCGTTTGTGTGCAAAAAGTGTAAACACACGTGACTGAAATCAGAACGGACACAAACATCACGACACATTTGAGAACATTCTTAGTCACTCTCCTCTATTTCTCTTTTTCTTTCTCTGTCTTTATCTTCCTCCCTCCAACCGCCCTCATTTTCTCAGTTTTGGTCATATTTTCATTCTAATTTCACACTTCAGTGAATAAAGTTAAATGATGACCAGCAAAACTATATCTATAAATACTCAATGTGTGTGTGTGTGTGTGTGTGTGAGTGAGACACAATTTGCACACATATAAGCGATAAAGCCAACCACCCAAAAACAGAGAAACTGTTTTGAGACAAAGAGATGAGGAAGATAAAAGACAATAACTTAGAAGAAAGAAGATTTTCTCACACAGTAACTTCTCGCTTTTCAGGGGAACTCACACACACACGATGCCGACCGACAATGACCCAGTGTATCTTACCAAATGTGACATAACGCTTTTTTAACCTCTTATGACAAATGAAAACAAAACTTTTCAGAAAAAAGAGGACTTGGATACAAGGCAGCCAAATGATATCTTCAAATCACCACAACAATCAGACGTGAGAAACATTTCTACCAGGTGGATTAATTGTTTAAAGTTTGACCACAGCCCATCTGGAATGACTGGGGAGATGGATTTTTTAACCTATACTGCAGCCAGCCACTAGGGGGAGCAGTTTTTGTGGAGACCTCACTTTGAGTCAAGCAACAGGATGTCCAGTTTTTTTTACAGTCTATGGTTTAAACTTTTTCCACAGAAAATATGACGGAAAAAGTAAGACAGCAACCAAAGACTGGATGAATACAGGCGGGTAAGAAATGAATAAAAGGGGAAGGTAAAAGGAGGATGATGGAGATGTGGAAAGACGGAAGAAACAACAAACAGAAGGATGAATAAAAGCACAGATGTTTGAAGAAAGAGAAGAAATGTGTCACTTACCACTTGTCCATTTTGGGGGTTTTTGTGGGCGTAGGGCGGACCCCTGATGTGGTTCCACATCTGACCGGATGTCATCGCGAAAACAACACACTGAAAAAGAGAGTTACAGGAAAGGAAAAAGACGGAGAGGCATACAACTGTGTGAAACATGTAAGGAGTGTAGTTTTCTACAGGATAGCACAGCTCTTGGGCTGCACAACAGGCTTCAAATCACATAACTGTATTTACAAAGCAGGTGTAAAGGGTTAAATGCTCTGATAGCTCTGCAGAGCCAACTGGGTCTTTGTGCATCCATGGGCTTTTTTGCACACTTTCAAATAAGACATTATGTTTTAATTACAAGCAAAACATGCCTTTTGTATCCAATTTAGCCTCATAACAAACACTTCTGCTAAAAGACTAACACAATTAGTGTGAAACGTGTGAGACTCTGCTCCTGTTTTAGTGTTTTATGGCTTGTTTTAAGTAACTCTTTTTTAACAGCGCTGTCAGGCAATAATTAAAAAAAAAATCGAATTAATTACAGGATTTGTAATTAATTGAATTAATTAATCGCATTTTAATCTCTTATCTGCTTAAGGTTGCCAACAAAGAATTTGAATTCTAGGACATTACAAAACCGTACTGCATGACTAATCAAATTAAAACACAAAGAAGAGATTTGTAAATCCGTATTTTTTTCAAATTGATTGTAATCATTTACTGCATCTATAGAAGTTAATTTTTCAGCAGGGGGAGGCGGGGTCTGGTGGAGCTTATAAATCAAAATCCTGCTTGTAAACTCCTGTGGGTGAGAGCGGTGTGCTCTTTGGATGAGAGCTCAGCATGGATATGAGGAGAAGATGAGAGATGACAGAGACACAGAGAGACGCTGCGAGTCAGAAAAGTTCAGGCAGCTCATGCTCCAACTGAGGATGTGTCGCTGTAGTTCAGAGAGAAAGAGCGGCGCCATCATGAGAAAAGACGACGGAGATCATGGAGAGGATCAGAGGATGGAGCGCCCGAGATGAACACGATAAAAAAAAAAAGTACATTTTGTCTGTTTTTTTGATCAAAAACAGGAAGAGAGACATAAAAGGAGAGAGTCCACTCTTCTTAGGTAGTTTTGGTGTTTACATAATCAGAGAAAACAAGATTATTTGGGTCTTAAAAGATTGTTCAGGATGCTCTAAAAATGGCTGGCAGCTAATGAGTTAATCTTGATTTTTGTTACACATTAATTTGGAGTGTAATTAATTACTCTGACGCGCGACAGTGACAGCCCTAACTTATTTTGGTTTTATTTATTGACTTGTTTCTGCACCATCTTCCATTGACAGCACTTTGTTTTGGCTGCCAGTGTTTTTAAATTGCTTTATAAGTTGAGTTGAACATATCTTTACATTTAGTCTGTAGATAATGCTTTAAATTTCCTAGTATGATAAATAATCAGGGGTTAGATCAGACTGGAGCTGTCTGAGGAACAACTCCTGCTCATGTGGGCAGAGCAATGTAAGCACAACAAACTTTTTTTGTTTTAATCTTAACAAGTTGCAATCTGCAAGCCTGCTCCAGGAAGTGACAAAACTGTGTAACTTCTGTGGACATCTGTAAAGAATTAACTCCTAAATATATAAACTTATGGTGTGTCTTACCAGTGCAGCCATGGCCCATCCAGTCTTGTTGTATATGAACTCCAGGTTGTTCCTCCTCAGGTACAAGAGACCCCCAACCAGGGAGACCAGCAGAGCCAGAGCAATGGTCCCTGAATAGTTGGGAGGGCGGAAGACACGGATCTAAAAGGAGAGAAGGAAAGACAGACTGATATTATCTCAGTTCTCGGTCCAAAACTGTTCTCCCATCGGCATGTGCAGAGTCTGGAGTCTAAGACACAGGTCTTTAAAGGGTTTAAACGATTAATTAAAAATCAGAAGCAAACATTTTGAGAGGGAGTATTCTGCTGTCACATATTTTGAACATGGATATAAATTAACAGTTCTGGATGTTCAGACTTAATGTGCAGATTTTCAAACCTCCACTTGTTCATATGTTGTAGAAATCCTTGGATCTGTCTCTAAATTCATCAAAATGCTCCATTCTACAAAATGAGATCTTCACGAAACGTACCAAAAGCTTGTTTTAAGTCTGCAAACATTTCTTTTCTCCACTTGTTTGAGCAGTGCATAAGGAAACATTGATAAGTCTTGTAAAGCAGAAGCAGTGTTTGCTCACAGCAGTATTTCAGCACCATGGACAGCTCTACAGACAGCATGGAGCTCCTGACACCGTCTGGTGTTGACTTAAACCTTGTTGAACTGGCTTTTTAGATGGTCAATGCTGTGTTTCTATAAGTCTGCCATGTTTTCTTTCTTATAACCTATGGCCCTCTTGATTCTCCAGTCTCTGCTCAACACTCTGACCCATTAAAGAGGAGGTATTACGCCTTTATTTATCTTAAACTCAACTTTAAAATAACAATGCCGGATGATCAATCAGATTTTCCAGCTACTACATTTTAATGCAATGTAAGAATTCCTGAATCTGTAAACTGATCAAAATGATCAGTTCTAAAAGAATATCACAAGACTTCACAAGACTCACTGAAGTAATAAGGTGACCACATAAGGATCCACTAACTGGTTCATGACCTGTGGGAAGGGTGGGCCTCAAACACCAAGATCTGCCCATGTTTGCCCCCCAACAGACCTCAAAAGTGCTGACCAATCAGAGGGAAGGGGGTTTCTGGAGTGGGAAGCCTTAAAGAGACAGCAGTTGATATGATTTGATTTGTCTGTTTCTCTCTCTCTCCCTTTCTGTGTGTGTGTGTGTGTGTGTGTGTGTGTGTGTGTGTGTGTGTGTGTCTGTGTGTGTGTCTGTGTGCGTGTGTGTGTGTGTGTCTGTGTGTGTGTCTGTGTGCGTGTGTGTGTATCCTTTCTGCTAATAAAATTTTATTAACATTTACGGGTCTAGACCTGTAAATGTTTTTGTAAAGTGTCTTGAAATAACATTTGTTATGATTTGGCGCTATATAAATAAAGATTGATTGATTGATTGATTTGTTTCACACAGAGGCTGAATAAGAGTTTTCTTAAACACAGTGAAAGAACAATATGGATTTTTTGAACTGTAAATCATGTCAAGCTACTGCAAGGGAAAGTATAAAGCCTAAAAAAACCCACAATACCCCTCTTTAAAAATATTGTTTTTCAAAAAATGTTTCCGTTCCTCTGTGTTTCAAATGAGGTGTTTCAGAAAACAAATCTTCTACTTCATACTGTAAATGTATGCTTCTGTGGTTGTGTTTGCTTGTCAAACCCAAAATGAAAACACGCAGTGTTTACTATCAGCAAAAGCAGCATGAAAATTATCTCACTCAGAAAACACACGTGTCACCCTCACTTATTATACCAACATTTAAAAACATTTTAAAAGTACCATCTGCCTCAGCTCATCTGGTTTAAAGTCACTCCAGAGCCACAAAATCTACTTTCTCACACTTTCTACTCTCCTCACAATGAAGACTAGACAGTGTTTAAAATTCCAAACAAAGTAAAAATCAAGGGAAAAAATCATCTAAGCGAGAAGTTTTTTGTGTTTATAAAATTGTATGTGATGTCTTAGTTCTTAGTTTTTGATAAATTTGAGAATTTTTTTGAATAAAATTAAAAAAATGTAGTCTCATAATTTTCACAAATTTGCCTAATTAAAGAAATTTCAATCAGTTGGAAAATTTTTCAAAAATTTTAAAATTTCAAAAATGTGAAGAAGTTCGTAAATCCAAAGACATTGAAATTTAAAAGATTTGCCAAGACTTTATGAATTTGCATAAAAAGATGACATTTCAACAATTTGCTTAATTTTCAAACACTTGCAAAAAAAAAATAAAAAATAAAATAATATTAAAAATAACTTAAAATTTACAAAATCTTCAAAAATTTTGGATTTTTTAATCTTAATACAAAGAAATATTCCAAAAAAAATAAATTTAAAAAATGTGCAAAAAGTGAAAAAATCTTTGAAATGTTTAAAGTTTTATTGCACATTTAGTTTCACATTTTAATAAATGATTTTATTTAGTTTCAGTGTTTATCATCAATACCCTCTGTAAGAAAAAATAATATTCATTTAATAATTTTTTTTAAAGCTTCAAGGAGCCACTGCAAATGAGTCAGAGAGCCACATGAGGCTCCAGAGCCGCAGGTTGCAGACTCTTGCTCTGGACAAACTTATAATAGAACTTTGCCTATCTTTCTTGCTCTTTCTTCTAAGTTGGATACACATCAAGAAAAATATGTGAAAAAAGTAAAATGAGCTGTGAGAAGTGAACACGCTGTGACAACCTGCAGCCTGGACAAAGTGTGTGTCTCTGTCTCTGTGAGGCTTCATATGAACAGAACAGGAAGGAACCACTTAGTGGCTTCTGTGTTTGCACAATGCTACAGGCTTATCAATCCTTTTACTACATTTCAATCGTATATATGTCCTTTCATCTTTGCTTTTCTGCTCCTTTCACTCATTCTGCAAAGTTACAGTGAAGTGTATGAAAGGTAGCACTTAAGGTAAGTGCTCCTGTTCCTTGAAAGGAGGCTTTTTGAATTCAACCTATCAACAGGATGTCGCAGGTAAACATGGGGGACACTCAGAGGGGAGGGAATGGAGGCTCAGAGGTTAGAGGGTCTGCAGCTTAGGAGTGGGGACATTTGACACCCACTACACTGTGGGACACACTGTTCACTGATGCTAAGCTACTACAGTGAGTGATACAGTGTTACACCGTTATGCACTCATCTGTGTGTGTGCTAGACAATCGTTACAGCAGCAAATACTGTGATGGCAACATCTGGTCTGCAGAAACTTCACTTTTACCACATCTGCTACAACATTTATCATGAATCAGGTTGTATGAAGTACCTGAACATCCGTGCGATCTGCGATCCACTTGGCAAGCTGCTCCGATGCAAAACCAATCCTCTGCAGGTCAAAGGTGTCGGCCCGCTTCGGCTTTCCCTTAGCGGGGAAATGCATGAAGGTCGGAGCGCTGTTCATGTTCAGCTGGAGAGGAAAAGAAAGAGGTTTATCAGTCAAATCGAGTCTCATTTCATTCAGAGATGAAGATGTGTAATCCATTATAACACCCTCAAAGACGGAGGGATGATGGTGATTTCTTAAAAAGATCCTCTTAGAGTGCTTTGTGTCACACTTTGAAGAGCTCCAGCCTTAACTGATGAATTTAAGTTTTAACTGTGAACTCAATCATCATTTCAAGCGCCTGACAGATTCATCATCAGCTCTGTATTTTTATAACCCTCTTCTTTGAAAACAGCACAAACACTGACAGTAGAATACAATCATATCCCTGTGTGTATCTTTAAAGAGGGGGTATTCAGCTTTCCCATGTTTCAAACCTGGGTTTTAGGTAACAATACTGGATGTTCAGACTAAATGTGTCCAAATTTTAAAGCCTCTACATATTCAGATGTTGTAGAAATTCCTGAATCCGCTCTAATAATACCACAACATCTTCATGAGTCTTCACTTTTTAGGTGACACTGATAGGCCAATATCCTAAACAGTGTTTGATGCTTCATCACAACCTTTCTTTCACATTTTTCTGGGTTTAATACCAAGTTCTTAGTATTAGAGGTAGACCGATATATCGGCCGGCCGATATATTGGGCCGATATTTGGACATTTGTCTCTATCGGCTATCGGACGTATTTTCTTTTAAAAAGCCGTTTTTTAAACCGTTGTATAAAATGACGCAATTTTTGATCAGGCACAAAAAAGATGAGCACCTCAAACTTGTGGAACCACTTGTATACATTACATACTTTTGTTCAAATTATATCAATCAGTTTAAATTTCTTTTTTGACATTTTAAGAAGAGTGTGA
Source organism: Halichoeres trimaculatus (assembly GCF_033239565.1). Taxonomy (NCBI): domain Eukaryota; kingdom Metazoa; phylum Chordata; class Actinopteri; order Labriformes; family Labridae; genus Halichoeres; species Halichoeres trimaculatus. Next base: position 42,011,429 of record NW_027437180.1, on the reverse strand, counting down.
ATGTTTACTACTGCTTGTTACATTGTGTGTTTACTCAGACAAAATATTTCATTGTTTTGAAAGCTGAATAAATGTCCAGAGGACTGGACACGACTTGTTGTAATAGATTTCTTTTAGTTGCTCAGAAATTGCTGCGTTTCACAAAAATGTGATAAATATATATTTATTTAACAATCGGCCTGAATATCAAATTGGAAAATCGGCTATGCATATCAGCATCGGCTGCCCAAATTTGGAAAGCATCGGCATCGGCATCGACCCCCAAAAAACCCATATCGGTCGACCTCTAGTTAGTAATACCAAACAGATATCAATTGGAAAAATGCTGGCACAAAACTCAGTTTCATTAACATTTAAAGAGGGGTTACTGTACTTCTTACAGACTTTATACTTTCCTTGTGTTAACCCTGTAGTGGTAGCTCAAAAAGAAAAAGAAAAAAATTGCTTTCTTGTTGACTATGTTTGTCAACTCACACCAACTGCGTGTTCAGTCCAACAAGCTGTGTGACTGACAGACAGCTGGAGTCACAGACCGAGGAGTTCCTGCACTTTCCTCTCCTCATTCATGTTGGGCTGTAAAACCTCAAACCTGTTGACTCCTGGTCTGGCCCCACTCATAAAGTCTTTTGATCGTCGTAGTCAAGCTAAATACAAACTGATTTTAACACTGTTTTATTTTGAAAGTCACTGGGTGTTTTCATGTGGTTTTCAGTCACAACTTCCTGTCCTGCTCGATCTTCCCTATGCTGAATTTATCCACCACATCTCCACGTCCGGCATAAATAGGATGGTTGTGCATTACCTGAAACAGAATGGTCCCAGTGTAAATTGACAGATTGACTTGAATGGGAACCTATTTGACCCATGACGGAGCAGCGACAGACTGCTGGACACATCAGGTGGATTTTAGCCGTAGGCCAGCTCTACAAACCCCCTTCCCTCTGATTGGCTCGCCCTCTGGAGGCCCGTCCAGGGCTGAGCTATTGGCATGCCTTGCACTCCTCCAACGTGTCATAAACCAGTTAGGAGAGTCTTATGTGATGGCTACGTCACTTTAGATCAGTTTGCAGTCAGATTAAGAGATATCTGGATTTGTAAATCAGCACATGTACAGTCAGAGCATCCAGCATTGTTAATTTATTTCCCTTTACAATTCGAGACAGTAGGATACCCCCTCTTTAAGCCAGAACATCACAACCCCAGAGAATTAAAACTAGGGCTGGGGCACTATGCTATTCTCCATTTGATGCTCAATGATTTTTGGGGTGCTGATTTGATTTAAACTGCAATTCTCAGTTATTTAAGAGTTTTACTATTTTAAGTTGTTTTTGTTTAAGACCTGGGCCCTGTTCTACGAAGCAGGATTACTGCCTAGCGAGGTAGCTTTGAGGATAGGTTCCTGATTCCCTGTTCTACGCCACGGGATCACTCCTCAGCGAGGCGAGTCTCCATGGCAACATACGCTGAACGGCTAACCTGCTCCGGGGCAGGTTAGGATCCAGATTGAACTCAAGGACTATAAAAACCCCGCCCACTGACCAATGAGCCCTCACGAAAAAATGGCTTGTCCGTTCTTAGAGGATCCCGTGGACATCGGAGCCCGACCCACTCTCTTTTTCTGATGACCACCTTTATGAAAGGTACCGGTTTTCCAGGGAGGGGTTGTATATGACACTTTCTACAGGTAGTTAAAGGGAATGAAGAACTCTCACTGCCGTAATAAGATCTTCAATGCCAACACTTCTGTTCCATGACAATATTTTATTGCCCGTATTAAAATTGTGACAGGAATTCATGTAGGGCTCATGTGGGCTACATATCACAAAAAATGTAAACACGATAGGAATGAACAAATGAATAAATTCATCTAAGAACTAAATCAGATATGTTGCATGTTACAGTAAAAGTGCATGGTGAACAGTGCTATTTCAGGATGATTATGGCACAAAAGATTTTATTTGCACTACACTTACACATTTAGACTGGCAGCAATTTTCTGCCAGAATCCTCCCGTGCTTTAGCAGCGGCGACGGTGTTGCTTTTAACGTTAATTACATGTTTCACCTCGTCATACTTCCTCATGATCACCTCCTGCTCCTCCTGTATGAAGTATGCGGTCCTTCTCTCTCTGGCCTGCTCTGACGCTCCAGACTGCACCATGTTCCTGATTGGTCAGATGCAGCGGGCTCCGCCTTATATGCGTGCACGCGCTCATTGCCGAGCTGGATCCACTTTTGAGGTTGATAACCAGCGTCGTAAAACCGTGTAGCGAGACCGCCGGCTACTGCGCTCAGTTCAGCGAGGTAGCTCCAAGGCTATCTCGCTAGGCTGAACTTGCTTCGTAGAACAGGGCCCAGACCATATGAAAGAGTTAAATGCTGATGTCTACAGACTATATCAGAAGCCCTATTTTCCCATAAAATGCACATCACGTGAGTCAGAGAGAAAGATTTCGCCCTCTGCTGGAGAAAAGTGGTAACTTTTTTCCAATCCAGTTTATAAACAGAGACTGAAATGAAGAATTTGAATTTGAAAAAAGGAAAAAAAAAAAAAAAAAACCAAAGAATCCTGATTTTGTTATTGTGAAACAAAAAAATCCAGATATATTGTATTTTGATTTATGCAATTTACTAGGGATGCACAATATATCGGTATGAATATCGGTATTGGCCGATGTTAACTCATTGGCTGCCGGCATTTTCAGAGCATCTTGAACCAATATGGATATCCGTAAATGTCAGTTTTTGGCCATAACAACAATATTAATGTCTGATATTGGTATCGGCCAAAATTTTCACATCGGTGCATCCCTACAATACATACACAGAATGATAACTAATACATCAAATTCTTCTGTTGTCTCAAAGCTGTCTTAAATCTCTGAAACCAAATCTCTGTCCACCTCCATCTTCCAGCCACAGACTTAATGCAGAAAATGACAAACCATTGGTAAAGGAAGTAAAGGAAAATGTGACTTTACTTTTGTTAACACAGAAGTTTTCTCACTCTGTTGTGTAAGACCGAACATTTTTCTTTAAGAGGCTGAGTTTCAAAGAAGTAACGTACTGTTCACAATGCCCATTAGATGTATAATGTCTCATTCTGTTTGTGCGTCAATGCTCTTTGGGGAGTTATTATGACTAGTATTGTTAGACTAAAGTGACAGGAAATATGTCACTGTATTGTTTCCATCCTCGCATGCTTCTGTGTTTATGTGCTTATAAATCAATCATCATATGCTGTTCCAGTTAATGCATTCCTATATTAAAATAATCTTATTTTCCTTCACACGGTGCACAAACACAACAGCTAAATAAGACAATTTGTTGAACTTCCTCTTTTCTCCATCTCTTTATGTTTCACCTTTATTTAACTCCAAATCCCACAACTCTCTGCAATCATCAACAACAGTAACGTGCACTATATTCTGCTCCCTCCTGATTCCCACCTGAAGAAAATGAAGAGCAGGGGAAGAAAGGAAATGAGCAGAGATAAGGTGGAGGGTAGATACAGGAGCAGACTTGTTGAGCATCTTATTAGTGGTCAGGTGAATTAATGCAAGAAAAAGCATCTATACATACTGTTTATCCCTTCTTTCCCGTGACAACAGCACTAAAACATGCATTTATGCATGAACATACATGAACGCACTAAAGGAAGAAATAGATTTGCATTTCATTAACTTTTACTTGAACTGTTTCTTCTTTTTCCTCTGACATGAGCAGATAGAAAGAGTAATAGAAAGTAAAAGTCTTGGGAGGGGAAGTGCAAAAAGATAGCTGTAAGCTAACAGAAAGAAGGAACATCACCCAGCAACAGAAGCTATAAACTGATGATGAACACAGACAGGATATTAAAGACATCAGACACATGTTTTTTATGCTATCCTCACTGACTTAATGCTTCTAAAATAAATCAAGAAACAAGGAAGAGAAGCGGAAAAAAAGAGCTATTTGTATCTGGGAAGAGCTATTTGAAGTTCTGAGAGCATAAAGTGTAGAATAAAGGAGAACAAGAGGGAATTAAGCCCTCTGATTTGATCCTTTTTACACCTTAATGCAACTGCTTGTAGACGTAGAATGCTTTGTGTCAATTGATCTAAAGCAGGAGTATTGGGTCAGACGTCGGTCCAAAAACCCTGCATTTATGCTGAAACTCTTAGGTCTAGAAGAAAAATGAAAACATTGTGAGAATCTGGAGACTCTGATGAACACAATGAAGTGTTTCCCTCGTCGTAAAGCGAGAGATAAGGGCAGGACAGCAATCTGAAAATGTTGTTACCAGTGAAGCTCAAGGGAGAAAGTGGCTCAGATATAACATTACTCGAGATTACAGAAAATGAGGGGTTTCTCTCACATTGGGGCATTTTTTGGCAAAATAGTACAATTTTTTGGTAAAATACTCCCCTTGTAAGAAGCAGGGGAAGTCAGGGAACTTTTTAATGTATTTTTTATTTTGCTACTGTGAAGATTTCGGAAGTTATGACAATTTGTTCGGGAAAGTTGTAATGTCTCAGCAGCAGCCTCCTTCACTCTGGCTGAAGAAGTTCCGCACTCTAGGAGCTGAGATTTTAGGGCAAAATCTGAAAAGTTTATGTTGCTTGAACAGTGAAATCTCAAAAAAAATGTAAAAGATATCTAAAAGTTAGGATGTATGTGAATAGCTGAAAGATCAGTGAACATTTTAAAGCAAAAATGAAGTCTCTAAGAAGAAGTTTGCTGAAGTTTTTGCATCTCAAAGTTAGTAGAAATTTGGGGGGGGGGGAGTCCTAGATTCCCATTCATTCCTGATGAGACATTTTTCGCCATTTTTTGCGAATAACTCGGTCAAAAATTTTGCGAAATAGCCAAAAAGTCATAGCACACCAATACCAGGGGATCAGCACGTTTTGATGTATAATTTGTGGGGGTTTTCTCAAAATCCTAAGAGGAGCAGAGAATCAAAATTTTGTCCGGAAGATAATGAAAAAAAGTGACAAATGGAAGAAAAATAGGGGCCAGTTCAAAGCACGAGCCCCTAATAAATATAAACTGAAGGATATTTTAAGATCAACTTCAAATTAAATGTTAAATCATGTTTTCCATAAGTAGCTTCAGCTTGCAGTAGTTTTTGATAACTCCTGAACACATCAGCTAACCTTCCAATGATTCAATTCAGCCCAGGGACAAAGTTAAGAACCAGACCTAAAAAAAACACTATTTAATTTTTTTTAATGTCGAATGGAAAAAAATTCCTCGGACAAAAGATGCTTCTAAAGCGCTCGCTGTGTCCTGGCCTCACAAAAAAAGAAACACAGAGGCAGAACTGACCCTGATGTGATTTCAGACCTTGTGTGTGTGAGCACACACATGCATCAGTGCCTCCGCTTCAGAGTTATTGTAGAGTTTTCATGGGTTGCATTTCATTTCCTCTGCTTTGTGTGCTGGCTAATTCATTATTCTGAACATGCATGTGTTTGTGCCCGTCCATGTAACTCAGAGCGCATCGTTTCTTTATGTTCCAGTACATCGTTGATGTATTTGTTTGGATGTTTTTCTTTATAAACTTGTCCTTTGCCTTTCAGCCTCGCTGTATCTTTGTCTTTGACTTACTGTGCGTGTACTTTTTGCCCTCCTCACTCAGCTGCTCTGGAAGGTTATTTGCTGATCAGCTGCTGAGTTTTGAGGCCGACTCTTTCTAATGGAAATCAGCTGGGAGGGAAGAAGTGAGACAGAAGAGACAGAGGAAGAAAATGAAGACAGTTGAAGAGATGGAATGAAAGGAAGGGGGAGAAACATAGAGGTGAATATGGGAAGAAGGTGAATAGGTTGTTAAGGAAGTCAAGATCAGGAGCGGAAGCTGTGAATGGCAGCAGGCTCCACGTGGAAGCAGCAAAGACTGGATCCTCACACGGAAACGAGGAGGGGTTGAAAAATGAGACGGAAGTCTTTTAGCTTTTCCATGAAGACAATCCTGTCATCACGAAATGAAAGCCATTCATGTTTAGCTGATTCAGAAACCAGGAAGTTGAGCTGTTACAGGCTGAGGAGGTGCAGCTATCAAAGGACTTCTGTATTTCAGGGGGAGAATGGCAAATTACAAGCTGCAAGCTGCAGCAGGCTAAGGCAAGGTTGGCCAAACTACTTTAAGAAAGTAATTAGTTAGTTACTCGTTACTTTCCATTCATTGAGCAGGTTTTGCTCTGGGGCACAATGCTAACATGTATTTTCTTGCCCGTTACAACTAATTTGTTGAAGTGTTGTCTGTACTTCCATCCTGAAAACGCTGGTTTTAACCTGACAGACGGCTCCAGTGAGCCAGGGTGGATAGACCTGCTGACACTCCTGATTTTAACCCCGTCTCTGGCTCCACCCCCCCATTTCTAAATTCTCCCAATCACCCCTTTATTTTTAAGTCTGGTCCTGTCATCTCTAAAATTTTTTCAAGTCAAATACGTTGGCTACTTGTGCCTTACATTCAAACCTCAAAGAGCATCCCCCCCTCTCCCTGGAGTTGGTTTGATCCAAAGACGCTGCAGGAGATCCTCTCTGACTGAGGTTACACAGACACGCACAGGTAGCTGTGTGATATTTGTAGCATTAGGTCTTTGTTAAAGATGCTATGAGGAGGATCTGTTTTGATTGTACTCCCTCGCCACCTCCTGGACCGGAGTCTCCGCACACTGTCGTAGTACACTTTTAGTGAGGTGTGTGTTTGTTTTAAGAATTAAATGGAGATCGAGGTAAGGCTTATATCAGTACAGTCACATAGTGGTACAATTTGAAATGTTACATCAATGCAAACGATTTAGCAGCTGGCTGTATCTTAGCCCAGTGCTCGGACATATCTGAAGGCTAACTTGATAACAAGTAAACACTGTCCGTTTATAAGTAGTTTAGTAGGCATTTATTTGCTGTGTCTGTAGGGACTTATTGAAGATAAAATGAGTCCGGTCTTTCATTTTATTTTAAATAAGTCCCTACAGACACAGCAAATCCCGAACATTTGGAAAATGCTGTAGTGGTCCCAGTCCCCAAATGCAGCTCTCCTGGGACTCTAAATGATTTTAGACCTGTTGCTCTAACTTCAGTTTAAATGAAGACTTTGGAGGAACTGGTCAGGTCTGAGATCCTGAGAACAACAGATGGTGCCCTGGACACAATGCAGTTTGCTTATAGACCCAGTAGAGGGGTGGAGGATGCAACTGTTACCCTGCTAAACATGCTTTTTAAACACTTGGAGGGAAATGGGACTCATGCCAGGCTCTTATTTGTGGACTTCTCTTCTGCTTTTAACACCATCCAGCCCCATATCTTGGCAGAAAGGCTGTTACAGCAATTAAATTTAAGTAACAACCTGGTGGGCTGGATTCTTAACTTCTTAACTGACAGGACACAAAGGGTCAGGGTTAACAATGTACTGTCTGACCTACAAACCACATCCACAGGTTCACCACAAGGGTGTGTGCTCTCTCCTCTGCTGTTCATTCTGTACACAACTGCTTGTCAGAGCACGTATGAAAACAGAGCTATCATAAAGTATGCAGACGACTCTGTCATTGTCAGTTTACTTAAAGGGGGAGAGTCCGGCCATGGCCCAATTGTTGATGATTTTGTTGCTTGGTGTGAGGAGTCACACCTTTTGCTAAACACAGCAAAAACAAAAGACATGCTGATAGATTTTAGGAAGAGTCCTCAACAAAACTGCTTAACCTCAATCAAGGGCCAGAATATTGAGTGTGTGCAGTCATATAAATACCTCGGTACAGTCATCAACTCAAAACTTTGCTTTGAAGCCAACTGTGAAGCAGTGTGTAAGAAGGCTCAGCAGCATTTATATTGTTTAAGGAAACTGTCTCATTTTCACATTGTTAGATCATTAATGGCTATGTTCTATCGTGCTTTTAATGAGTCAGTGTTGTCTTTTTCCTTGGTGTCCTGGTTCAACCGTACGTCTTTAAAGGACAAAAATTCCTTGAGTCTTGTAGTGAAGTGGGCAAGCCGTCTCATTGGAGAGCCTCAGCTCTATCCAGCATCCCTGTACATTAACCAGTTACAGAGGATTGCAAACTCTGCTTCAAATGATGACTCCCACCCTCTTCACAGTGAATTCCAGCTTCTCACCTCTAGGCGGCGGTACATTGTTCCAAAGTGCAGAACCAAGCGGTACAAACATAGTTTTGTCCCTGCTGCTATTGCTGAGCTGAATAAATTGTAGCCTATTTGCACACAAGTATGTATCTGTTCATGCACTTGCACTTTTCTTCTACCTGCGCTTTTACTTATTCTTTTAGATTTTTATTCTTCAAATTCTTTAGATCTTTATTCCTGTCTTGATCTTAATGGAGGTTGTCTCTGCAACCAACACCCGTACTTCCTGCTTTAATGATAAAACATCGAGCACTTTAATAATAATACTAAATGTTTTATGTTCAATGTTTACTTTTTGAATTTTTTAATTTGTTCTTATCTTGTCTTTGGTGTTTTATAATTGTGTGATGTTGATCTCACATACTGCAAAACAAATCTACCTACGGGTACAAACCTGATTTATATTTAGCTCAGCTGACAGCCCGGTGCTCTGAGACAAGTCTGTAATGTGTAACGTTAGTAAATCCTATGTCCTGCCAGTCATCGACCAATCAGAGCTAACGTAACCTCACTCTTCATTTTATTGATAGACTCTCAAGTTTGAACAGACCACTGCAGAATAACTGCTGACTGTGGGTTGGAGCCAACATTAGCACGAACAAATAAGCTCCTGTGTTAAAGAGTGATACAGCCGAAGCTAGAGGATAATTAGCCTTTAGCTAAATATCATTGATTATTAGCTGGTGCTGATAATCTCATTTTAAAGTGTGGATTATAATCAGGCAGAAGGGATACTTTTTCTTGATCACTTTCAAACTACCCACAGCCACTTTAAAGACGTGTGATTGTTCTCATCATTACTAATGTGTCTGCAGCTTCTGCCCACACTTGATTTGCAGTTCCTCTCGTGTGCCTAGCTCAGGTCAGATACAGAGTAATGCGCCTCATTTTACTGTTGGTAACGGTGACGGTGACAACATATAACTTTTGAACTTTTGAGCAACTGATTAGATCACCAGTTACGGGAAAAAGTAACAACAATAGTAACTTTGATAGTTTTTATGCCATTGGTCCCAACCTTACCTGTTTCTTTCCCCACTCTGTGCTTGAGATACATAAACAACTGTCCTGGCTGAGAGTGAGGCTAAAGTAGAGTCACGTCTTCTATCACTGGTCATGCAAAATGTTATAAAGAACAAGAAGTTACTCCCCTTTCATGGTAACCCAGAGTATTTCAGTTTTGTCATGGTATTATCATAAGTGAGCAAAGGTTGTCAGGTTATACCCAAAACAAACTGCATGATGGGAGCTGTTCTCTTTGGAGGATCTTCCCTGCCAACATAAATCAGATCAAAAACTGTATTTCTTTTGGAAAGTCACTAAAATAAACACTGATGGATTTGTTTTCCATAAAATGTATTTACTGTTTTAGAACTTTTACATTATTCATTTTTGTCCCATGTGTTTGTAACAGTTTGTTTTTGTTTTCATAACTTAGTTTAATTACGCTACTTAATGATTCTTAATTTGATTTTATATTTTCATCATTTAGTCTTTAGTCTGCTATTGCATATTTCTTCTGATGAATACTGAGTAGTTTTAATTTTTTTTTCTTTTGTTTTGTTGCACGGACCCCAGGACAACTAGCAACCACTTTGTGGAAGCCACTGAGGATCTGAATCAAGAATTACCTGTTGGAAAACATCGGCCCCTTCATCGTAATCCACCACGGTGAAGAAGAGCTTGTTGGAAAATGCAGATGAGTAACGCCAGGAGTTTGCAAGCACTTGGTACTCCTCATTGGCCTGCCTGAAAAGACAGAAAAATACAAATTAAGAAATGGTCAACAACAAACAGACACATGATACCTGAGCTGGAAGACGTCTCATCTCAAGGGGCTTCATCAACGTGCTCACGTGAAGTTCCTCTGTTATTTCTGAAAAGTTTACTCTCACAAGCAGAAACAGGACTTGAGCCTTATTCGACGACAGTTCCCACCTGTCAGAAAAGTCATCCATGACCTTATATGGGCAAAGCTTGTAAGTTTAAAAACTTTGAAAAAATAACAAGTTGGGAAAAAATAATCCACTTCCTGTACAGTGTGTGCTGATAGAGAAATGAGGTACTCGGACCAAACCTGTTCCAGGTCTGATGCCATGATCCTCTTTTTTATGAATGGGTGTGTATGTGGTTTCTGGTGTTTCTCAGCCAGCCTCAAGTGGACACTGGAGGAACTGCAGTTATCAACACTTCTTTATCAGCTTTGGATTTTCAGACTTGGGGTTGCTGCTTGATATTATTCCCTATTTGTTCAAATAAAACTAACCAAACAAATACCTAACTTATTTATTTATCTATTTGCATAGTAAAGGTGAGATAGTGGGTGAATTTGAAGGTCAAATTAAACTATTTAAACATTTTTTTTTTTCCTGATTCAGAAGTTAAGACTTTATCTACCAGGTAACTTTCTTAACATGTATGGTTTGCTGTGTGTCTCTAACATGATTAGATTCTCTTTCACTCAGCTCCTTTTATCTCTTTCGCTCCCACTTTAATTCTGAGAGGACAGCCATTAACCTTGCATCTTAGCTTCTGTGCCCTCCTTCTTAATAAATCAGAATCAGAAATACTTTGATAAAAAAATATAAAATTGCAACATATAAGAAATTACAAAATATACAAATACAAGTATGTACAAAATGGAAGCACAAGTGTAACATGAAACTGAATGTTACTATAAAATATAAGTACGGACATTTGCTTAGAACTTGGTACAAAACAAGGACCCAGATTATGGATTATTGCAGAAATACTTTTAATATGTATATTGCATTAATATGGTGATATAGTAAATTTTTGTTACAGAAGCAGGCTCAGCAAACACTACAACTAGATGCCACTGAGGTTTTAAAATGTAAAAAGGGTTTGCAACATAGTTAGCCTTAATTTACGAGGTCAGGCAGAGCTGCTGGATTTTGTCTGGCCGAGATTATCCACAAACCAGCACCTCTTTTATATGATGTTCAGCAAACCTAGAGGCAAGTATTAAGAGTAAAGTTATCAGAGAATTATGAATGTGGCTAACAAAAAGGAAAAGGAGAACTCCCGCAGGCTGTAAAAAGACTTTTTTTTTTCTTTCAAGTTCACTGAAAATATTCACCTGCTTTTATTTTCAGAGAAAATTATTTTTAATTGTTGAGTCAAGGTTACATTTTTTCTAGCACCCTAATCTCATGTTGAATCAGCTGAATACAGCTGCTCCTTTGTCCAGTCCCAGCCAGCAGCCTCTCCTCCTCCTCCTCCTCCTCCTCCTCCTCCTCCTCCTCCGTGACAGGACAAACACCAAAGCACCAATACGCTCTCTCCTCGTCTCCAGCTGCAGCTGTACGTCTCTGCCTCGCTGTAAAACTTCACTCTGACATCATGTCATCTGCCTCTTGTGCTGACTTCAATTAGTGCGAGATGGACCGTCAGGATGTGTTATGTGCGGTGACGTTACATTGTTATCCGTGCAGCTAACGTTAGGAGTTCCCTTTGAAGTGCTGACATGTTTAAAGAGTCAGCAGAGATGAAGTTGAAACTGGGGCCAGCAGACTGTCAGGGATTACAGGCGTGATCGGCTCTTCCTGAGCGCCACTTATGCTTAAGTTGTGAGGGAGTCATTAAATTATGGTTTTTGCTCTTCAAGAAATCAATCTTCCACTCTCTTTTTAGGTAAAATAATCGTATTGAGTCTTTTTATTCTCTCTCTGTCTTTACATTCTTGTTATGACCATATCCTATGGAACTAACAAAGGTTTCTTTTCTTCAGTACAGTCACTTTCTTTCTTTCTTTCTTTCTTTCTTTCTTTCTTTCTTTCTTTCTTTCTTTCTTTCTTTCTTTCTTTCTTTCTTTCTTTTGTTCCACTCTAGGGAAAGAAATGGCTTCGGTTCACATTATTGTTTCCAGAAACAGAACAGTGTGTCAGAGACGCATGCTGTCCAAACCAACCATGTGGTGACATCTAGAGGACTTTATCTGCCCCAGAGAAGATTGATGTCTTTTCAGAGACTTCCTGTCTCTCCAAAACAAATGCAATCTCTGACGATTTAAAGCGAAATGATGTATGGAAATGAGACACGCAGAATCAGCAAAAGAGAATGCATGATACTGTTTGACACTATGTGCAGCATCCGTTTCTGTACGTTTTTAAACTGTAGGGGGCGGTGTATCTCAAACACACATCTACCAGAGTACTGAACAGAAAAGACGTGCAAGAGAAGTTTGCATTTGTTAACACCTTTTATTTACATTTTTTTTGTCCATTCCTCTTCTCTCTTGAGTGTGGCTGCACTCGGTTACCATGGCGATCTCTGTATGATAACTCATACATATGTGTATAATCAATTATTTTGTTCACGAACAAATTTTGTCCACACGTCTCTGTCCAGTGACACAGAAACTTTCTGTTAGAAAAGAAACGTGCACGCTGCTAAAATGATGTCATTCATCCACCGTGCGAAACCTCGCAAACACGTCAAACATAAACCAAGCTCAATGCATCAACTTCAATATGATTAAAAAGTGCCAATATGAGGCTGCCATCTTTGTTTTGGTCAGTCAATCAACCAGTGGCTGCATTTAGACCCCAAAAGACTTCTTGGATGTGAATCCCTGCTCTGAAACCTTTAGGTTTTTTTTTTTAAATGGTCCAAGGGCTCCCCCAGTGTTAAGATAAGTTACTGCAACACTGTTTTCTTTATTTTGGGGATTGCACCGCCATTTTCCTTGTGTATTACACCATTACAGGACAACCAATAAAAAAAAAAAAAAGCATCTGACTTTTCTTTTCTAAAAGCGGCTTGTAGTACTCACATGTTTTATTTAACTTCTCTAATCCAAGGTATTGAACGTCTTGCATACAGTTGTTTATGTTATTGCAACATTTATTAACACAAAATTTTTGATTTCTCCTTTTTTATATATATATTTCCATTTTTTTTAATGACAATCAAACTATTTCAGATGTCATCTATCATCTCTATGGTTACAATATTCTGATTCTCCTGAGCTTCCTGAAAAAGAGGTATGGTATATGGTTGTGTTTGATTCCTGTGAAGTTACACTTGGCTTTTGTCAAAAGTAAATCATGTTTTTTTAAAAACTGGAGAAACTCCTCTCTGTCAATGAATCAGGCTGTAATTATCACATGAGACTCAGATGCAGTTGACTGGGAAGTCTATCTGCTGCAGGTTACTTAAACTCAGTGCAATCTCAACCTGTCACCTCAGCAGAAAGAGCCACAGCTGGTTTTCCCTTCCTACAAGCAGCTGGTACACCCCTTTACTCTGTTTCCCTGCTGTCTGACTCCCCACTGTCTTCATCTTCAGCAGCTGTCAATAATCTGCAAACCTGTTCCCAAAAGCTCAGATTTTTAAGCTAACTGTGAAAGAAAACTGACCTCAAAGCTGGTATGATGTAAACGCTCTAAACTAATTCTCCTTATCGTGCATGTGTGCATGATTAGGACCTAACGCAGCGTAACAACACTATTGTTGTTAGTCTCAGATAAATAAAACAGCACAACAAGCTCAGGACATTAATTGTTTAATACTTACAAAACTAGTTTTAATTATACATTTGTTTAAGACTGGTAATGAGAATGCTACTGACTGCTCTGAACTCCCTCATGAGTGATCTTTAACAATACTCTGACATTAATTAAACATTTACGGTATGTATTGTTCGCTGTATGTTTCTTTGTCTTTCCTTTTTTAACAACTCTCTTTTGTTTAAGTAATTTTTTTTTTTTTTTATGTGTGTTGATTGCAATGAGGTCCTGTAACGTGGCTGGGTGTGTATATTTGGGTGTGTTAGAGAGGCTTTTGTGTCCCCAAAGGAAAACCTGTATATAAGGGTCAAAACTCGGCTTGTGGACTTTATGAGGGTCTCACACGTTGACAGAAACTGGCCGCAAATGTAGCAGCCTTATTGGCTGACAGTTATGTTGATTCTCATGACTGAATGTGTTTAACTTTTTCCCATTTTAATTTCGTTTTAAAACGTTTTACTGTAGGTACTTTTCAGCCAGTAGTTCCAGGAACTTATAGTTCCCATTAGCCTGTTAGCATGGAGAATATTCAGTAGGGGTGGGAGAAAAATATACAAATACAATATATCAGGATTTTTTTGTTTGGCAATATCAAAATCAAGACTCCTTTTCAAATCTAAATTCTTTATTTCAGTATTTGTTGATTAACTGGGTTGGAAAAAAAAAAAAAATCACCAGCAGAGGGCGGAATGTTTCTCTCTGACTCAGGTGATGTGCATTTTGTGGGGAAATATGGTTCCTGATATAGTCTGTAGACATCATCATCATTTTACTTTTTCACATGGTCTGGTGTTTAAAAAATAAATAAATAAAAACTAAAAATCTCAAAAATCATAAATATCAAAGAATCAGAATTTAAATCAAATCGGCACCCCACAAATTGTAACAGAATCAAATTGTGAGAAAAGCCTATGGTCCCAGCCCTATTATTCAGCCTGTGCAGGTTTGGATTGTGTTTTAGAGCAGTGCAGATAGATTCAACCACAAAAACTAAGAACTAACCGATTCAGGATCTGGTTATCCCATTTTAAACTATTGATTATGAGTGAGGAAATATATAAAAGTGAAACTATTTCAGGACCACATGGAAAGTCTTCATAGGGCCTTTAAATATTGTCCATAGACGTCAATTTGATTACAGCCATTGACTCATCGATGGACGTCAATCATGTTTCTCTGTGGGGGTGGCGAGGCCTGGCGGAGCTCGTCAATCAATATCAGGCTTATAAACTACTGTGGGTGAGAGCGGTGCGCTCTTTGGATGAGAGACCAGCATCGCTAGGAGGAGAAGATGCAAGAAGACAGGCCGCACAACTTCTGGTACAGGCCCTTGTGGTTTTACGCATCCACTACAGCAACTCCCCAATCAAATTCAAAGCTCTTCTTCTGGCTTACAAAACACTGACAAGAACATCTCCTGCCTACCTGGGGTCCCTCATCCAGGTCCTCTACTCTCTGCTTGTGAAAGACGCCTGGTGCTCCCAGCCCAGCACGGCTCCAAATCTCTAGCCAGACTCCTCTCCTCTGTTGTTCCCAAACGGTGAATTAATTACCTAACTCTATACGATCCACAGAGTCCCTTTCTACTTTAAGAGACGTCTGAAGACTCATCTGTTCAGGGAACACTTAGACCTTAATCTGAGCCTGCTCCTCTTTGTCCTCAGAGATAGAATGAGTTAGAAGGTCTCAGATCCAGCTCTTAGTGAATTTACGGCACTTATTACTGTATGTTGTTAAAGGTTGAAGTATACTGTTGCAGTAATTAATTGTGGTTAGTTGGCTAGAGTATTCCACATTATTTAATAATAAAAAAAAAAAAATCTTGCACTTAATGGCAGCACTTTTGTCGTACTAACTGGGTTTTTCCTTCTGTCTAAATTCTTGCTTGTGTCGTACGTCTCTTCGGACAAAAGTGTCTGCTAAATGAAACTGTAGAAACTGTAGACGAGGTCAGACGGTGCAAGTCAGAAAAGTTCATGCAGCTCACACTCAACCAGAGAATGTGTTGCTGTATTTCTGAGAGATGGTGAGAAAAGACGGCAGAGATGATGGAGAGGATCAGAGGATGGTGCTTCTGAGACGAGCGTTATCTGAAAAAGTATGTTTTTCTCCGATTTTTGGGTCAAAAACAGGAAGAAGGATATAAAGGTAGAGAGTCTACTCTTTGGCTAGTCTACTCCTTTGGTCTTGAAAGATCGCTCAAAATGCTCTAAAAGTGTCAGCCAGTGAGTTAAAATTTGTGCCATATTCCAGCGACAAAGCTTCAGAGAAACGTCGTGGAAGGACCCGAGTTATCAGCCATCTTTTCACTCCCTGATAGTTCCCTCAACACAGAAGCTAAGGTCAACACCCAACATCCATCTCTCACTTAAACACGGTGCCGCTCTCTAATGATGTGATGCTATCGCTTATGTTAATGAAGAGAGCATCAGGGGAAATGAAGAGACGGAGAGATGTAGGGAGGGAGAAAACAAGTAAACAGACTGATATCAAACAGGCAGGAGAGGAAGAAAGGGAACGGAAAGAGGAGCAGAAGGAAAACCAGAAGGTACAGACACTGACAAATGCATGTGGTGGTTTAACAGGGTTAAGTAGTCTGGCCACTCGTGTCGATTTCTGGTGTGAGTCTTTGGAGTGTGCGAAAATAGCAACTGGTCAATATTGTGCAACCTTTTCCGGGAATCCTGCACTAAACCACGGCTGCTACTTTTGTAATAATGTGAATTCAATGCACATGAAATGGAGAAGGGAGAGAAGAGGGGATGATGAGGGCGCTGCTATGAGTAATAAGATAAATGATTTATCAAGTGACTGCTGAAGTAGAGGAGGGGCTAATTAGAGAATTAGACTACCGGGGTCAGGAAGGAGAAGGTCTATGTTTATTTCATCAACGACTAAAATGTCCCCTGAGACATCGGGACATGGGTCAGATACCTGCCTTACAGTCACGAATCCCTCTGAAAAAGTTCATCTGAGTGTCACTTTGACAGAAACGACACCCAAATACCAGATTCCTTGTTCTGACGGAGGAATTTTTAAATCAACACCGGGTTAAACTAATTAAACAAGCATCTGAAGAAGGAGAGAGCAGAACAGACGTCGTTAATATCTGGATTTAAGGGTCAACAAAAAGCAGTTGACAAGATGATTGAAGTGAATGCAGTGAACGTAACCTTAACAAACCAGCCCCAGATAAAAGACGAGGACTTCCTCTCTGTGTCTGCAGGTTCTGCTCATCATCAAGAGTGCAGAAACTGTAAATAAGTAATAAAGTCATGATAAAAA
Source organism: Halichoeres trimaculatus (assembly GCF_033239565.1). Lineage (NCBI taxonomy): Eukaryota > Metazoa > Chordata > Actinopteri > Labriformes > Labridae > Halichoeres > Halichoeres trimaculatus. Next base: position 41,994,484 of record NW_027437180.1, on the reverse strand, counting down.
GGTTATTGGACTCTGCCAGGAAAAGTCCTTTTTCATCAAAATGACTTGTTTTTCAGTCTGGTTTCGTTTTTTTTTTTACACGTTGTTATCAGCCCCCATGATTGCAGAAGTTGCTGTAACTGTTGTTTTGCAAAGATGGAAGGGAGCACAGTGCAGGAAATATGCTAATCTAGTGTTCATGGCATGATAACACATTTGCACCAAACACTTGTTCAGTGATTGCTCAGCACTAGACAAAGAGCTGTCCGTGCTGCTGAAATAACAGACTTGGCACAAACTTCTCATCTCACCTCAGCCTGACTTGACCTTAGTTTACGCAACATGATGGGAAAAAAAGTCTTAAAACAGTAAATGTAATCTGTATGGTCTTTTTCTTATTTTTGGACACTTGAATTTTATTGTTTCTCACTTAAAGAAGAACAGTTAAAAATTAGGGATAGACCAATTATCGGCTGGGCCGATTATAGGGGGCGATATTTGGTATTTTGAAGCATATCGGGATTGGCCTTTTTTTTTAAATCTGACAGCCAATAAGAAACAAATGTAAAACTGCGTTATTGTGGCTTTGATGCAGCCGCTCTACTGTCTGCAGTCACTACTCAGTCCCCACCCACAGCACCATCTGATTGGTTACAAGCAGAGCCACGGCTTGGGAAACAGCCAATCAGCAGTGCGGTTATTACAGTTATTGCTGTTACAGTAAAATTTTGGAAAACTTTATTTACTGTAGAAAACTTTAGCTATTTATTTTTTTAAGTTTTCATTCAACTTTATAAAACATGCTGCTGAGCCTGGGAGCTGTTTAATAAACTCATGCTTTAATGAAGTTAAGTGTTGGAGTTTGTATTGTTCAAAACTTTACACCAATATTTTCACTTTGACTGCAAATTAATATCAGCTTCAAATATCAGTTATCAGCCTCCTTGACTACAAATAATCGGTATCAGTATCGGCTCGGAAACTCCATATTCGTCTATCTCTATTTAAAATGGCCAAAAAATGGACACAAGTGCTTCTTCAGAAAAATACAAATGTACCAAATCCTTATTCAAACTGTACATTTAGACTTTTGTACAGACAGAAAAATAAACACAACAGAACAGAACAGGTCAGTGGGCGTTGTTATGTTCTTAGTTCTATACACTGCACAAACCAAACCAAAGTCTACCTCATAACATCTCACTAAACTTCATTTAGACTATGCATGGGCTGCGTGTATGAAGCTGAAGCTCTGTTTGAAGCTCATTCTGCGGTAGCTCAACAACTCTAACAGCCGACGTCTTTAAATGAATGAATTTATCAGGATGTGAAAATGTGTTTCATGAACTAAAAATGAAAAATGATGCATGGAATAAGTTCAGAATGCAGGATCAGAATCATTCGATGATAAAAATGTTGTTTGGAGGTCAACATAATCTGAATATGAAAAAACAATCCTGAATAAATCCAGATCCTGATCCTGCCATAAAACCATCCTGACATATCTTCCCCATGTCGCCCCCTAATGGAGAACATGTTCCTTGGTCTGAGGCAGAGTTTGCTGATGTTTATGCAGCAGGTAACACTGCAGAAAACTGACCACTGATCATCTGGGCTCAGAGACACCTGAGGGACAGGTGAAGTTTTATATCATCAGTGTATAAAGAATTACAGGAGGATGTTCAACTTCACAAATAGGGATGGGAATCGAAAAACAGTTCCTGTTGAGAATCGACAAGAAATGTTTCAATCCATCGATATCGTTAGCCTTTGTGCTTAACGATTCCCTTATCAATTCTTTACATGGTGCCGGAGCCGCCGGGCCTTACGTCTACTAGTCTGCTGCAGCTAGCTTATCTTAGCAGTTAGCTAACGTTTCCCAAGGAAACTGTGATTCAGGATTTTCAGCTTGAAGTTTTCCAGAAGAACTGACTTCATAAAGAAATGTTCATCACTCTCTCTCAGGAGATTCATATTCAGTACATTCAAAATGGTATAAATCACCTTATTTACCAAAATAACAAAACAGCTCAAGCTTGATGCTAACGTATATGGGAAACTGCATTGATATGCTAGCAGTTAGCATACATCAGAATAACTTCAGCTTCAGAATAGATTTACAACTTTCATCACAGAAACATATCACAACTCTTTGTAAAAAATACTGAGAATTTCAAATGTCAAAAGCTAACAGGCTAATTAAAGGTTCATGGCTGATGGAAAGGTTCCAAACAACTTAAACTATTGCTATAACCACTTTGAGACACTAGATGGCCTAACTGAGTTATTAATATATCTCAACACAGAACATCAACGTCACATTGTGTGAATTTTGACCTGTTTCTGTTTAATCATGCTCAGAAATATCCAGACTCAGGGACCAATTACATTTTATTCACTTACAGTATAAACTCACTTAAATGTTGTTGACACAGAAAACCTGTAAAGCTACTTTTTGTACCAAGAAAATTCACAACAGGAGTTGATAAGGGAATCGATAGAGATCAGATCGATGAGCAGAATCGATAAGGACATCGGTATTGACAAAATCTTATCAGTTCCCATCCCTATTAACAAAAGGAGTTTCCATTCGTCACTTTCAGGGTTGATAGATGTGTCAATGAGAGATGTTGGCTTTTGATATTTTCATACAATCAAATGTGCCCTCTTTAAAAAAAGTCTGAAGATTCCTGATATAAAACTTTAAATCCTGGGTGAGTAAACTGAGTTGATCTAACATTATTCATTTCAATCTGTGACTCAGTTTTTCTTATTATGTAATGCTATTTTTGTGTTTAATGTGTGTGTGGAGGATGGTGCATGAAATATCAGATGGGTTTTAGGGCTTCTTTGATCTTGTTTTTGTTTGTGAGACATGTAGGTGAACTTCAGAGCAATGTGCAAACTCAGAGAAGAACAAAGAGAAAGACAGAGCGATGTCTGTTCAGGTCAGGTTAAGTGATTCCAGATTGTGCTCTACACTGGATGCTTTTTTGTACGTACCTGCAGACAGAGCACTGCCTCTGAGGCTGCAGAGCGGTGAACATGACGATGACAGAGTAGTTCCTGGGTGGGGCCTTGACAAAACGACGGAACTTGTCCCCGTTCATCCTGACGACCGACCGACGAGAGGACCACTCCATCATCTGGTCAACCTTCTCTGACAGCAGGTTCTGGACACACAGACAGGGGAGAGAAGAGCAGACAATGAGGCCTTCTAGGATTTTTAGATCTGATGGAAGCAGCAGAAACAGAAGAAACGTATGTTTTGACCTCTGGACGTGGACACACATGAGCACAGTGACGCCACAAGCTGTGTACGGTTTGACTCCATCCCTCTGAGAGCTGGCCTGTTTATTCAATCTCCTGATACCACCAGACTCCCCCACAAAGTGAAAGAAACTCCTTGACTTCCCCTTCCTGGGAACAAATCTTCCTTTAAATTTCTGTGATCTTATTACAGAGGTTAGAAAACTGGGTGGGAATCTCTGGTACCGCTTTAATCTGGTTCAAGTCTTATCTGGAGGGCAGGACTTTCTTTGTTGAAATTGGTAACTGTGTCTCAGACCAAATGGCCCTGGCCTGTGGGGTTCCCCAGGGTTCAATCCTGGGACCCCTATTGTTTAATCTGTACATGCTCCCATTGGGTCAGCTAATACGCAGCTGTAACGTGTCCTACCACAGCTATGCTGATGACACTCAGATCTACGTGTCAATGACGACAGGCGAACATGGGCCTGTAGATTCACTCTGTCGCTGCGTTGAACAGATCAGTATGTGGATGCAGAACAATTTCCTCCAGCTGAACTCAGACAAAACTGAAACCATTGTCTGTGGCCCACAGAAACAAAGAGAAAGGGTTATCAGTCACCTTCAGACTCTCTCTCTGAATGTGAGTAACCAGGTTAGAAATCTAGGGGTGATATTGGACTCAGACCTGAACTTTAACAGCCTCATCAAATCAATAACATCAGCTACTTTTTACCATCTCAGAAACATCTCCAGGATTAAAGGAACAGTGTCTAAACCTGACTTAGAGAGACTGATCCACGCATTTGTCTCCAGCAGGTTAGATTGCTGTAACGGCCTGCTCACTGGACTCTCAAAACCAGCTGTAAGACCAGAGTCAGTACATCCAGAACGCTGCTGCTCGGGTCCTGACCAGAACCAGGAAATACGACCATATAAGTCCAGGTCTCAGGTCTCTGCACTGGCTTCCTGTGGCTCAGAGAATAGACTTTAAAACAGCTCTGCTTGTTTACAAGTCCCTTCATGGTCTAGCACCAAAGATCATCTCTGACATGCTGGAACCATATGAACCAACTTGGTCTCTGAGAACCTCAGGGAGGGGTCTCCTGCTGGTGCCCAGAGTCAGGACTAAACACGGTGAGACTTCATTCCAGTTTTATGCCCCCAAAATCTGGATCAGTCTTCCAGAAGATGTGAGACAGGCCTCAACTCTGACAATGTTCAAAGCCCGGCTGAAAACAGTTCTGTTAGCTTAGCATACGACAACTGAAAGTATTTTATCTGCACTCTCCTCTTTAATTTAATTAATCATTTTTAAAGTTTTATGATGTGATTTTATGCAGTGATTTTATTTTGTCTATTGTGATTTATTTTATGTTAGCTGTAAAGCACTTTGAATTGCTTTGTGTATGAATTCTGCTCTACAAATAAACTTGCCTTGCTTTGCCTAAATTCTGTATTCCAGCTCCTCCTCCACCTGCTCAAAGACTTACTGAACATTCCTCCTGCTTTGAAAGTCCAAGGCTGAAAACGCGAGGTGTTGCTGTGTGCCTGTTACAAAATCTAAATTTTAATAGGTTTGACTCCTGGCCTTTTTTGAATAATGGAGTGCAAACAAAGAATGTGGAATACAGAGAACCGAACCATTATTTACGGAGAAGGAGCCCTGACTTGGCAGTCTAGGTGTGTGTGTGTGTGTGTGTGTGTGTGTGTGTGTGTGTGCACATAAAGCTGGAGTTCTTAGTCGTGTTTGTGTGTGATTTGTAGGAAGGCCACTGTTGATTAAATCCTGCACGGCTTAGCGTAAAGGTCACAACAGATTCAGCGCAGGAACACAACTCTAAAGGCAAACATCGCTCCGTGAGCATGTGTAGACAAACACACCGAGCAGTGAATTTGCAAGGTTTCCAAAGCTGAAATGCTTATAAAGGCAAAATCATACAGCAGGGTACGGTAATGATCGAGTGTGCGTGTGTGTGTTAGTGTGTGTGTGTTTGCCTGTGAACCTAATGTAGGCCTGTTTTGAACTTGATGTCCTCAGCAGGACACCGCCTGGTTTCTACCACCATCATATCGAGCAGAGTTGAGCTCTGAACTGATGAGTGATGAAATACTGAGGCTGCTGATGAAACACGCGTTGTTTTCAAACTCTGCAGATCAGAAAAAAAAACTCTGTGAGGGATCAGATTGCAATTAATCCCATTCCTTTTTTTCATACAGAGCTAAATCTGCACTGAGGGTCATGCATTTTTCATTAAAGAGGTGTCAGGCATCACTGCATATTTAACATCTTCTCTTGTCTTAGACTGTTTCTGCAACAACCTGAGCAATAAGAACACAAAAGAAGGAACAGTATGTTTCAAACAGGAAGTCTTCATCTTTCTCTTTAGTGACAAAACTCTATGAGTGCTGCATTTAGAGCAGCCTCAGATTAAAGTGTGCATGCTGCATTGCATGTGGTGTGTGCTGCACATTGCTTACAGTGAGTGTTGCAGTGTGTGTGTGTGTGTGTGTTAGGCATAGGTATCGAAAACTTGTTTGTGTTAAGAATCTATAAGAAAAGGTTCAATCCGTTGACATCATTAGCCTTTATGCTTAACAATTGCTTTACAGGTTCTTTTCATTATGTACCAGAATGTAAACTGACTCGTCTGCTGCAGCTATCTTAGCTTAGCAGATGGTCAAGATAGCTGCAGCAGACTGGTAGCAGATGCTGTTTCATACAAGACTCCTATTCAAAACACGTTATACCAGACGTCTGTCATTTTGACAGACAGGGTCGTAAAAATTCAGTCAAAATGAACAACGATCCCTCAGTTAAAAAAAGGATGATGAAAACTTTTAGATATGACTTATATATTTTAACATTTCATCCCATTCAGGGGTCCCTCATCCAGGTCTACACTCCTTCTGGTCCTCTACACTCTGCTTGTGAAAGACGCCTGGTGCTCCCAGCCCAGCACGGCTCCAAATCTCTAGCCAGACTCTTCTCCTCTGTTGTTCCCAAATGGTGAATGAATTACCAAACTCTATACGATCCACAGAGTCCCTTTCTACTCTACCTCCTCTACCCTAAGAGATGTCTGAAGACTCATCTGTTCAGGGAACACTTAGACCTTAATCTGAGGCTTCTCCTCTTTGTCCTCAGGGGGAGAATGAGTCAGAAGATCTCAGACCCAGCTCTTAGTGAGTTTTGAGCATTAATTACTGAATACTGTTGAATATTGAAGTATATTGTTGCAGAAGTAAATTGTGGTTAGTTGGCTCGATTATTCTGCATCATAAAAAATAAAAATAAAAATTGCACCTAATGGCAGAACCTGCAGCCAAATAATTTCTAGCACTTTTGTCCAACTAACTTTTTTTTTATTGATTTTTTTTTATTTTTATGGGGGGGGGGGGCTTACTTGGGCAATATTGCTCAATGAGCAGAACGACAAACTGTTTATAACAAATATACAAATAATCGAAATAAGAATGATACCGACCCTGATGCTCAGAGCCTTGGAAAGTTAAAAAAAATAATCAAAAACTCAGAACTTCAAAATAAGTTTCAAGCCAAGTTTGTTGCCATCTTTTTTGTATCCTAGTTTGCCTGAGCTAAAACTTTTCTCTTGGGGTGGACTTAAAATGGATGGATCGCTCTCAGGGTTCCCTACCCACCAAAATGACGGGCAACCTTCAGATTTTTTCATCATTGCTCAAAAATTTCCTTCAAAGACTGAGAATGATTGGTTGATGAGACCTCTGTGTTATATGTCACCCAATGCAACAATAATTAATGCTTACGTGTATGGGGAAATGCATTGATATGCTAGTGGTTAGCACGCATTGGTATAACTTTGGTTTTACAAAAAAAAAATCAACTTTCATCAAAGAAACATCACATTTTCTCTTTGTAAACAATACTGAGTACTCTAAATGTCAAAACACCAACAGGCAAGATGGAAGAAAAGGTATGTGCAGGCTCATGGCTGACTTTGGTATAACTACGGCAAGCTAAGTGTTCTAAACAACTCGGCATATGGTGTGAGATGTATATCGCGTGCTTGCTGCCTATTAAGTTCAGAGGTCTTATACAAGATAGCGTGTATGTGTTTTAGAGCTGAATATTTTGAAGTAGAGCTTAATCAGTTACTGAAATACTTAAAGAAATTATCATCAATGAAAGTTATGTTTTTAACGAGTCGGTTAGAGCTGACATAAAACACACTCTGCACAAAGAATTCTGTTCATAAAACAACACTTAACAGTAAAATATTTCGCAATACTTCGTAAACACATTTTGAGTTTCTAAAGTATTTAATTTAGTCATTGATGTTTACTAATGAAGAGTGTGTCGTGCCTCACCCTAGCCCTAACCCGTGCTCAATACAATCACTTAGATGTGTTTACAGGCAGGTAGAGTCACAAGGCTGTGGCCTCATCTCACTGTGTTATATTTTAAAACAACATGGACATTATTAATGTTAAAAAAATAATGGCAATAACATAAGTAAAGGGAAAAAATGCTAAATGTCTAAATAATTTACTTGATTAATCGTCAGAATTATGGATAGGTTATTTAGTTAGTAAAATAATCTATTACTGCAGCCCTAGAATGAAAACCTTTTACTACTCATTATTGTTAAAAAATAAAATAGTGTACAGCTTCACTCTTTTAAGTCTTGAAAAACTTTTGTCTTTGTGAACCAAAATATTGTATCAAGACTCTGAAGATTTTCAAGACTATAAAACTGGATCAGGATCAGAGGCCAAAATGCTGATCTCTAATACTAAACACTCAAAACGGCTCAATGCTGAGGATGCTCTGTCATGCTGCACCGTTTCTTTACATAGCTCTGCCAATTGCTCTGTTTATTTCCACATGTATTATTCAAATGTCTGGTGTACTGAGTCAGCTCACTGCGCTAACTTCTCATCAGAGTACAACATGCTTCATACTTTGAGGAACCAGGATGCTGATTTATGCTCGTCTCATCTGAGCAGAGGGGCTGTAAATGAAACAAAAAAGGAGCTGCAGCTCAGAAATGTCTGCACTCCTCATCCCTCCTCCGATGCAGAAGTTAGAAGGCATCGGCTCAAAACAGTGGCTCAATAATGAAGTGCTACTCCTCATCAGCTGCTGCTAACCAGGCTCAGCGTCTCATGTTCTGCCCCACTCATTCACACCCAGCACACAGACAACCATTACGCCAGGGGCTTGGCTGCAGTAACCTGCCTGCAGATCAGATCAGCTGACAAAAGCAAACAACAGAGAAGCAGTAGATAAAGAAGAAAGTGAGACAGAAAGTATGAAGTGTTTCGACTGCAAAGCTTGTTAACTACAGACGATGCACTCTGTGCACTAATGGTCCATGTATAATGAAGGAGGAGGTTTACCAAGAAACACAAACACAACATGGAGATGTATTTTGTCTTTAATTCATCTACCGAGTGTGTCTGTGTGCATTCAGCCTCAAAGGATGCTGGTCATCCTGGCAGTAATGATGCACAGCTTTCCTCATGTCCAAACTAGAGAGTGACACAGGAGTGGATTTGTCCCGTCCCACTCCTGGTAAAATGACTCCCACTTCTCCCCATTTTTTTCACTTCTTTTAGTTCAGCTATACATTGAGTTTGGTTTAATTTTCTCCCCATTCTTTTTTAGATTACTGTTGGCTTTTGGGAAGTGTAGTTGTGCAGCTTTATGTCAAAAAGATATGGGCACAGATTCAGTTCATCTGTGGTCAAACTAGGCGACATTTATTGCCTAAATCCAAACAAAAATACCTCCTTAGTGCACCCAAACATATGAAGATTCATTTTACTAATCTATCGAGAAATTGTTACTGTAAAGCATTGACAATAGTTTAGTGTTTGAAATGTTTAGCACATCAGATTCTGCACCAGTGTTTACTCCATCCATTGCTGTTCTTTTTGAACTCCAGTGGAAGACAGTGGCCGGAAGCACTGTTGGCTTCTGGGAAGTGTAGTTATTTTCACTTGCATTACAGTGTATATTGTGTTTAATAAAATATAAAAAAATGTCAACTTAACATATTTATTCTTTAATATATAACCTTGCAATGCTGTGTTCATGTCCACCATGAAAAATCTCCTTCTCCTCCTCTCCCTCACAGTCACATGGATGCGTTCAGGTACCTAAACATGGTACCTTTTGGTTGTAAGTGAATCAGCACCCTGGTACTTTTGACAGAATTCGGTGGGTACCCATAAAAGTACCTAATTCGGTACCCATCCCTATTGGAAATAAACTACAAAATTGCAGCACATGTCACATTTTACATTTTATCTTCCTTATTGGTTCCTGCTCCTGTCTACTTCAAGCAGCAACCTCTGGTCTGACAATATGAGACAATGCGGAAGTGCCTAAAACCTGCCAAAAAAGTTGTTTTCAAAGCAGAAATTAACCCATTTACAGCCTGTTTCAAAAAACATCTCCCGTCTGAATCATTAATTTCACTTTCTGCACACACTGTAGGGGGGTAGCTGTTCACGAAGTAGCGCTGCACAATTAATCGATCTGAAACTGACATCGCAATGTTATAGAATGCAATTTTCAACTCGCAAAGGCTGCAATTAAAAAAAAAAAAAAAAAAAAGTTAAATGTACAGAGACCTGGAGGAGATATAGTCACTTGTACTCGCTCTTCCTAAGAACCAGCAAAAGTCAAAATGCTGCCATAGCCCTTGTTCACTTTATTCTGTATGGTTTGTTACTCTTTTTTTCTACAACCGGAGGTCGATAAAATTTCACTGTTCCTTTTTTTTTTCCAATTAGAAAGAGCAGAAAAGACTTGTTTAACTACTACGCTCTGCTTGTGAAAGACGCCTGGTGCTCCCAGCCCAGCGCGGCTCCAAATCTCTAGCCAGACTCTTCTCCTCTGTTGTTCCCAAATGGTGAATGAATTACCTAACTCTATCCGATCCACAGAGTCCCTTTCTACTTTAAGAGACGTCTGAAGACTCATCTGTTCAGGGAACACTTAGACCTTAATCTGCTCCTCTTTGTCCTCAGGGGGAGAATGATCCAGAAGGTCGAAGTCTCAGCTCTTATTGATTTTTAAGCGCTACCAAAAAAACACAAAAATAAAAGGATTAAAAAGAAATCTTTCACTTAATGGCAGAACCTGCAGCTGAATAACTTGTAACTGTTGTCACACTAACTAGGTTTGCTTCTGTCTGAATTCTTGCTTGTGATGTACGTCGCTTCCCGTGACCCACAGGACTCCCCAAAAAAGCCAGTCTCTAGTCCAAACACCAACAGGAAACAGATCTGAAGAACTACAAGTGAGGGGAGGTATGAAGGTTAATACCCTGGACCTGGGAACATCAAACTGATTAAAAATGCTTTTAAAGTAAAAGTGGATCTTAAAAAAACCCCAATCATTAGTCTTGCGTGTCCTTTGTTCACCATCTTCAAAGCACTCATTTTAAGATGAAACCAATCCAGGAGATGTACCCTTGAATCAAGAGCAGCTTTGTTGGAATGAAGAGATCACAAAAGAGAACCAATAAATCTGAGTAGTAATGTTCTAGGAGGAGACACTTCAGATAAAGTAAGAATTCAAGGTTCTGTGAGGATTGTTGAGTGGTCTTGGAGACAGTTTCACTTTTATATAGTCGCCTGTTTATAACCCACGACTTAAAACAAGATTATCAGCGACCAAACTGGTTATTTCTTTTTGCCATGTCTCAGTATCTGTGGTGTCACAGAAACTTCGCCCATGTGTTACCCAGTTAATGTTCTGATAAGCGTGTAGTTGTGCTGTCGACTTCTCAGATGTGAGCCGCTTCCATGCGAGGGGAATACGCCCGTTTGTTTCTGTCGTTAACGACCGCATTCAAACAAATGATGCCTGTAAAACACAAAGTAGTTAAAAACTCGTCTGAGGTGCAATTTATATGCAGAGCTCTTTAAATACCTTATGTTAGACCTTGGAGTGACTCCCACACATCAGAGTGATGACTCCCCACTTCACCTGACCCACACACACAAACATGCACCGAGCATAAGCGCTCCTAACAGCCGAGGACCGTTAAAAACATTTATTTTCTGCCCCACTGAGCGCAGAGGGCACTTAAATGAATCACATCTAGAGGGTGTGTGCATGTGAGTGTGTGTTTATGCTTTTACATGAGTTTTGTTACTCATCTATAAATTTTACATTACAAATTCAGGATATGTAAGAATTATATAACTCTCCTCTACGTATAATTTCCCCTTTTAACGGGAAAGAAACACACACCAGGTAAGAGATGTGATCATCATCATATGAAGTAGAGAAAACACTGCAATAACAATATGAAAGTAAGACAGCAGAAGAGGAGGACACTCGAGTGCTCTGATGACCTCATAGTGGGAGCATATGAACGACGGTTTGTGTATCAGGCAGCCACTTATTGGATCAAACAGCCACAGTCTGCCAGCCAGTGAGTCAGCCCAAACGCTGCCACGCAGACCACCAGCTCCTCAGCCAGCTGGCTAAATTATACATGTTTAGATCCCAAATCAGCTAAATAGAAAATATGTGAATTGCTTTCAGTTAGTCTCTTGAGAATAAGACTTTGAAATAAGCAGGCAGGTAAATTTAGATTCGCCTGCCTGCGTGCTCACTTACTTTTTTAATTTGGCATTAAAACTGAATACAATTTAACTGGATACACAGAATCTGACGCAGATAATTCTCAACGACTAAAGACTGAATTCTCTACCTTTGAAATGATAGACAACCAAAAATGATTCTGTTAGGACTCAAAATTATTTCATCAGAGCTGGAAAATGTTTGGTTGACCTGACCCCTGAGTCGAAGCCTCATTAACAAAGTGAAAAAAGCTGAAACTGTTGACCTGAGGCTCAATCAAAAAACAGGATATCTTTAAATTCTTCACCTCGTAAGAATCCAGCTCTTCCTGACCTCCTGGTTTAATCCCTGAGGTCTGCACTGCTGTTGTTGCAAAAAGTATTTTTACTGCCTGTATTAAAAAAATACATCATGAAGGATATACTCTGGTTCGTCTTTCATTTTTAAGAGCTAATGAAGGAGTTTGACACAAGAAGGGCTGAGGATACAGTTTCATGAGTAAGTGGTGATAATATTTTACACTCTCCTGGAAATTAAAACATTATTTCAACCCCTCACAAACCACAGGGAGGGAAAGAGGTGACATATCGTGCTAAGAGTTTCCCCATCTGCAGATCTGATAGTGTACCTTTACAGTGACACCACCAGGGGAGCTTCTCACTGGGCTCCTTTGGGAGAGCCGGGGGATTTGATCAACGATCAGTCCTTGTGAAAAGCTGACAGTGTTTTGTTCACTCCACAATCCTCCTCTCTGAGCACTCTAAACACAAATCTATTGTCAGTGAATGGGCTTCAGCCCTCGTCATCAGGCTCCTATACACTTTCTACCAACACTCCCATTGAAAGGGGGATTACTGGAAATTGGCTTCGAATCGCAAGGAACAAAGACTCATCCCTCTCCTCCTCTGTCCCTCTCTCTTGGACACACACGCACAGAGGAACGCACACACCCCATAACACAAAGGAGTCCCCCGGTCTTTTGTTGGAACCAACAAGATCTTGCAAGTCAATTTCTGGTAATTATAGTGTCCTCATGATGACTTGGGGACTTCTGGGTTCAGCTGAAGCATGAATTATAAAACAAACCACACAAAGGCACGCACTCACATAAGAAATCCATGAAGACAGAACAAATGAGAAGTGAAGGGATGAGCAACTTTGGCAGGAAGTTTGATTTTTTTGGACGGGGAGAGGACGGAGGAATTCAGTTTAAAAAGAAAGAATCTGAAAGGTTAATGAAAAACTTTTTCAATTTCCATGATTTTTTTTTTTCATGAGACGAAGGAAAGTACAGTACTCAGGGATAGAAAATAAATGAAAGCAGCAAGTAGGAGCTGAAGTAGACGGCCAGTGGAGTAGAAGGACGGCACTCGAAAAAAAAGAAAAGTGGACAAGAAGATGGAGCACAACAGTGATGAGGATGAACCAGTGATGGGCAAGATTTAAAAACACAACATGACTCTGTCTCAGTTCCCTCGTCCACCAGCAGACAATCGGGAAAATAAATGAAAATTGGAGAAAAAGTTAAAGAAAGACTGTAACTGGTTGAATTGAAAGGTTGTTCAGGGACTCTTCGTTTGGCGTTGATTGCTGTGACACCCTTGGTCAGAATTTGTAGCTTTTGCGGGATAAAGACTGTTTCCTATGAGCACCATAACTCACTGTTGTAAAGACTCTTGCCAAGACTTGCATTTGTTTTGGAAAGCAGATCCTTTTCTTTGTTCAACATAACTTTTCCCAGGACGCAAAGAGACAACAACGGTGGTGACAAGAACCAAACTTTGTAAAGTGAGTTTGTACAGTAGGTTGGTGTCCAGAGCAAGGGGCAACAATCCGGTTTAGAGAAATGACGCCTATGAGGAAGTGCTAAAAGCTGCTGTTCATGGAGAATCCACTTGAGGCTGGCTGCAGAAAGACCGGAAGTCACGTACACACCCAGTAAAAAAAAACGGTTCAAACATCGGCTTGGGCCTGATATGCTGATTTCTTTATCGGCACACTTTATGGGAGTGATTTTTTTTCTAATTTGGTGGGTTAGAAGTTTTCAGGATTGTTTGATTGTCCAATCAGAGACACAGCTCAGCTCACGTGACTGACAGGTGCCCTGTAGTTGTTTGAAAGGAAACTCAAAGCCAGCATCATAACCAATGTTGCTGCATCCACGGATTGGCTTCATTTCACCGTATCATGAAAATTTGAGACAATGTGGAAGTGCCAAAACCTGCTGTTTCTCGAGTGTCCACTTGAGACTGGCTCGGGAAGAACCAGAAGTCACAAAGACATCAAACCAATCATGACTGACAGGTGCACTATAGCTGTCAGTGTGGAGACTCAAAGCCCGCAACATTTTTCAATCTGGCCACGACAGCCAATCTGCTTCAAAAATCTGTTCCAGATACAGGACAGGTGACATCAGGGAGACTAAATCCAGGTATCATACAGGCTGTGGTCCTACCAGTGCTCCCCAAGCAGAGCTAACGTAACCTGGCTCTTCATTTCCTCGACTGACTCTGCACAATGGAAAAAAAACAGAAATCCTAATGAGTGATTTTGACTCTTTTTTTGTCCAGAAAAAACCCAACTCATTTTAAGTTAATTAAAGACAAAATGAGGTCTGAATTGCTTGTAACAAGTTAAATAAATCTGCTAATGGGAAATGAGAAAAGTTGCTTGTAATAGGATATTATTTTAGTCTAAAGCAAACTTTTCTTAATCTATTGGCAGATTCTTTTTACTTGTTACAGCAATTGAGACCTAGTCTTCAAATGACTTAAAACAAGACATTTTCCCGGACTGATCAGTTGAATGTGGCTCATATCAAGTATAAGAAGATAATTTCTACACAAAATAAGATAAAAACACTTGATAAGATTTCAGTTTTTTGCAGTGTAAGCCGTGGCCTGTATTCACGAAGCTTCTCAGAGTCCTCTCAGAGAGCTCCTATCTCAGCCTAAAATTGCCCAGCAAGTATTCTAAGCTAGAGAGTGATTTAGGAAGTTTCTGAGAGTGACTCTGAGTGAGAAGGGGGCAGAAACTTTGATATTAGTGAGGAGATGTGGTTGACCCTGTTGCTCGGTATAACACAGTTTCCTAAAAGCTGTGATTGGTTGGTACAAAAAAGGAAAAAGATGAGGGAAGAAAGTGCTCCGTGCTCCTAGTAATGAATGGATGGTAAATTAACGGATTAGGGGGTGGATCCCCACCACTCGTAGGCTTCCCAAAGTCCTCCTCCCTCCTCCTAACAGTTTTTCACCCTAGGAGCTCTGTCAAGGCCCAAGAGACTTTGAGGAATTTTAAGATTTTTCTAAAAATGACGTCAATGATAGCTACTTTTAGCCTTAGGATGCTTTGATAATACCAGCCCTGATCATGTGTCCAGTCTTTTATGACATTTGGACAATACTCTGACCCTGTTCTATGATAGTTTATTAATGATGGCATCGTACTAACTTTTGTTTCCCCCCATGAAGACCCTCACCCTCAGCTATAACACGACCATCACTCTCTGATAACGTGAGTAAGTCAGTTTTGCTGTCAGTGCTGTTGTTTCCATTCATCAAACGCATGTGCTTTATAGTCCCAGCTCAACGTTTGTCAGCCCATAATCTACAATTTCCAGAAATACCATGACTTGGGGATTTGTCAGCTTATCTTCCTAATAACAATCATTTGTAATACAGGCATTTATCTCCTTCCTTTGTACACACGTCTGCCTTTCCATCACCCTCCAGTGATTTTACTTCAGTTTGTAACCCCACCCACCCACCCACAACATTAGCGCCATCCGTTGTGACTCTGACTGTGATGCTTAAAGAAATCTAAAGATACGTCTGCCTCTCTTTTTCCGAGCTCACAGATTACAGCTTCTCTCTAAACCTTGCAGGCACTGACATTTTAAGTCTTCTGTCATTCCCCCCCTTAAGGCGCCTGTCTGAGGCTTTTGTGTATGTTGGTTTCGGGTGTCTGCAGCTTTAATCAAGTTAACTTTTCCACTTGTACAGATGGTTTAAATGCCAGTGAGGTGGAGATCTAAGACTCATTTTTTTAAGCTGGAATGTTAAAAAGAGAAATCACAACATGCCTCAGGTCCAGATGGCTGTATTGGATTCTCAATGGGATAACATCACAGGTTAACAGTTAATCAATCCAAGCCTGGGCTAAATTGAGACTTTAAATTGCCAGCACTGAAGGGGACTTAACAGAGATGGTGTTAGAGAAGAGGTTCATTTTCTGGACCCCCTGAGCCTCGCTGGTGAAAGACACCAGTGAGAAAAATGTCTTGGGAACAAGGTCGAGTTACGGTTTCTTTTCTTTTACAAGACCTGGGGTTAGTTTGCACCGGTTAGTTTCTCAGTCTAACTGCTGAGGATCACTACAGCAGCATGCAGTTACTCTTATGGTGAGTGGTCTCACACTTTGTTTCCTGGCTGCAGTCAACACTGAAATCTCCTCAGTAATGAATCTGGCTATTGGCTGTCCCTCGAGTCACTTAACGACGTCGTCGCCAAGTTTTTATAATTGGTCATTTTGCATGTTCGTCTTTTTTTATTTTTCAAATGTCAAAAGAAGAAGAAAAACCCTTGTCCTTTATCCGGCCTTGGCCCAACTGAATTGACCGAGAAGAGTATGGGTGGAAAAAAAATAAATAAATAAATACTTAACAGCTGATGCATCACAATATTTCCCCGCCCAGTTTAATATCAATTTGGCAAATCTTCTGCATCAATTCCCCTCCTGGCCAGAGGGGTCGCTTTGCAAGTTATTCCTGCTGTATGGACAAGACCAAACAACAAAATAGCAACTAAAGCAAGCAGCAGCAGCACAAAGCCAGCTCCTTCGACTTTAACTCTGACGTTTGGGTTGTTTTATTGCTCAAAATGTGAGGAAATCTGAGGTGGCATACGACATATGTTCCCACAGGTATCACAATGAATATTAAGAAATTTTCAACAAGGGCTCCAATTATCTGTGCATTTCTACTTCTTACTGAATTGGCATTGAAGCAGTTAAATCAATACTGAATCAAATCAATATCATATTGAATTGAAAACACCTGCTCTGGCTGCAGCTGGGAGGGACTGTTGCCCAATCCGCCTGTGAGTGGTTTGAAAAGAGAGGGGCCCATAGCGGCGCTGCTTGTTGAGAAGAACAAGATCAATTTATGCTTTTACATCAGCGTCTCTAAGAAAAGTCACTAGATTTGGCCAGTGACTTTTTTTGAAAGAATCACCAGAGGGGTCTGAAAACTTGGTAATATTGCAAAAAAGTCACTAAGTTGGCAACACTAGCTGCAGGATGCTTATATGAGGTCCGTGCAGGCGTATACTAAATCTGTGCATGTCCCTTGCGGAGCCATGCGCACGCTAAAATCTAGCATTTGCATGAGCAGATTACTTTTGCTCATGTCGGCTATGGTCTTTTGGCAGGAGAAGGTAAACAAGCCAAGGCAGTGAAACGTGAAATTCTCCTTGAAGATTCAAGAAGAATGGGAATGGTAGTTGAAACGCTGTAAGTTATTTGATTTTACTAGTTCACTCATGCGAACCTACCTTTATATTTTGCTAAAAAATATAAAAGAAACAATCTGAATTATTAGCCTGTAATTCAGATTGTTTCTTTTATAGTTTTGGCAGAATAATTTTGCCATACACCAGCTGTGTGTTAAGTTCAGTGTGTTCATCCATTTGTTGTTGTAGTAAGTCACATGGTGTGTATTGGTGGTTTTCATCGCCAACGTCTGGTCTTGCTCATTTTGCTTTTTGTATATGGACTCGTCACAGCTTAGATATCCACCTTAAATAGGAGCTGTGTGTATCTGATTTAGAAATCTGGAAGGCTCCATCTTCCTGGTGCAGCTGGAACACAACAGTCTGGGTTGACGCTCTGATTTGAATAGAAACTTTTCTGATCTGGTGGTGGGATGAAGTGGTGTTAGGGCGAAAAATTTTAACGAAAACCAACATGGTGGACTACATCACCTACAGTGTATTTTGAATACACAAGGTCGAACTAACTGTTCCTTTAAATAAAGTTTTGAACATTTTATGAGGGTGGACAAATTGTCTTAAATATCTAATAGAGAGATTTTAACTCTACTGTCTCCTCTTTGGTTTTGTTTAGTTTGTTGTCAAAATGTCTAATAATGTAACTCTGAAAAGTTGCTGTATGATGTATGATGGTTTAATCTGGATCCACGCCTCTAAAGATGCATCAACAAATTAGTTCTTTCACTTTACTCCAGCGATCCATTTTTCCCTGGCAGGACGGGAGCAGAATGTCGAGGCTAACTGTGTTTATTCACTCAGTTTGACCTCTGCTCACCCCTCTATTTTTCTTTTTCCTGTCCTTGCAGATATAATTTCTCTGGGGGAAGCAGGGAGCTCCAATTGGGTTTATGGGGCATCGCAGCGCTTTGATTTCGTTATAAAGGCATCCCAATAAAAGCTGGGTATGGACACAGGGCAAGGGGCCAGCCCCACTCCAGAACAATAGGGAGCCTACCCAGGCACTCGGGAGCACATGGTCACTGGACAGCTCCCTGCAATAAGCCAGGAGATGGAGGGATGAAGGAAAGGTAGGGGAGGAGAGGAAATGAAAAAAGATGAGAGGAAGACATCACCTGGAAAAGAAGCAAAAGATAAACAAATGGGAAAGAAATCAAAGAATGGGCAGAGGAGACAGAAAAACTTTGCTCGTCAAGCTTTCATCTGCTTTTCTGTCCTTTTCTTTTTGCCAGTTTAGCTCAAGTGTCTACCATCAATACAAAATAAATCCCAAAAACCCTTTTCAGCAGGAAACAGAGACCTCGCTTCTCACTACCGAAGTTTTCTGGCTGACATCGTGTTGTCAAATGGACTTTAGGGCTACGTGCATGAAATGCATGTTTGCTCCAACCCAACACAAATAATGGGAAATAAGAGTAAGAAATAACAAATTTTGGTGCTGGGAATCTCTTTCTAGATTTAAGATTATTAACAGGAAAATGTCTTAAAGTGAGACTGTTTCATATCTCTAATAAAGTTCTCTCACAGCCTTTAGGAAGGAAAGCTTTGTGAAGAGGAATATAACTCATTGTAATTGACCTATGGCTAAGTCCCGCCCACAAACGTGAGGAGCCAATCACAGTGTATATAGCCCTTCCCATACACTCAGATATCCTCTGCCTGTACGTCCATTGGGATCCATTGCAGAAGGTTGTTTTTCGTTCCATAGTCAAACTGTGTTCATGAGGTACACAAAGTATCCTGAGAGGCTGGGCGACAGGATTTACTTTTTACCCTTTCATAAGCCACATCTCAACAAAGAAAAGTGTCTTCTGTGGATAAAGTTGTGCGTTGACCACAAGATCAACTTAACGAGAATGAAATGTAAAAGGATGTCTCCATTTGTTGTAAGTTAGCTGACATTGTGTTTCAGGAAACATATTGAAATTTATCTTTAACACTTTAACCACCATTGCAGTCTGATGGACTGTTTGGGATTCTCTCTAGAATTAGCTAAAGTTAGCCTACTGTTAGCTTCTAGCTGTGTTGTTCATCATGTCTCTTTGTTCATTGGGAGTTCATTTTGTTCTAGTTGTTGTTCTTTGGTGATCGTACATCATTGTTAGCTGTTGTCCAAACAGCTTTAGTTAAACGAACGTTAGCGTAGCTTCATTAACTGATCTATATTAGCCGAGGTAACAAAGGTTGGCTAACATTATTCTGAATGATTCAGTGTTAATACTGCAGCACCAAACTATCAGAAACACAGTCTTGGTAAAGATGGTAAAAAGGGCGTTACATTTTTGTCATGACCAATGCTGATCGTGGGGATGGGTACCTTTCATATTTGAAATGATGCCAGGTACCAATACCCGGTACCTGGCAATCGGTACCGGTACTCAACGGTACCAATTTTCTGTACTTTTTTTGTGTTTATGTGGTTAAAAATATCAATTTATTTAATAATACAAAAAAAAAAAATCAAATTAGCATATTTGCTCATCAACGTATAACCTTGCAATGCTGTGTTCGAGTCCACCATGGAAAACTGCCTACTATATATATATACATTTAGGTACCTAAACATGGTACCTTTTGGTTTTACATGAATCAGTACCTGGTACTATTGACAGAATTCGGTTGGTACCCATCCCTAGCTGAACCTCTGTCTTGTTGTCTAAGATAGCAGTGGCAATGAGATGCTGTTTATTACGTTTGATAACGTCAGATCTGTAAATTTTGGCTTATAACTTAAGCTTTTTATTGACTCTCTGAACATTAAAATGATGAATACATCCCTTTATTGTCTCGTTAAGGCCCTTTTGTTGACGTCTAGATGATATGTGATCTTCTGTCTCCAAAAATCATCAATAGTATCTACATCTCCTGACGTGTTGCCTGCCATAGCGCCTGTCACTGAATTGTTTGTCCGAGTGAGTGGAGGGGGCGTGGCTTAGCCGTAGGTCAACTCTTAGGGGTGCGACCTGAGAGTTGCATTCAGGATGCTCTCAGTAACAGAGGCTCTAAAGGCGCTCATTGTAGATGCACAAATGTCCTGATGCCTCAGACAGAGAGAGAAGCTATCAGCATAATAACGCCACAAAGCGTGTCTGACACCTCAGATCCGTCACATGGTGTTTTGCTTGGCAACAACAACCGGACCAGCATCACAATCACATTTCTGTAATGATCCCAGAACAAATAAACAAACAAAACCTGTCTCCAATTTTTCTTTTGCTTTGTAGAAGCCGAAAGCATGTTTTAAAGGAAGGGTGTGATTATCTGTCAAAATGCAAGGCAAAACAAATCTGTGTGTAAATGAGTTTCCTGTAGGATTTACATGCATTGGGAGAAGGAGGCGTCAGCTCAGGGCAGCAAACATTAGGTAAAAATTTAATAGAAAAAAGAGCAGCAAAGGATTTGAAAAAGTAATTCAACATTCCTCAAGGGGACTGGAAATATCGGCATGGAAGGGAGAAGAGTTTTCTGTCCTCTGTCGCATTTTTTCTGCCTGTGTCAGAGGGTTCAAAATCAACACATCATGAGGGAGCATTTGAGCTGTCATTAGACCAAACTCTGAACTCTGATATCACACTTATAAAAATCAAATGTCCTGTTTCAGTTCACCAGAAAACTTTGTCAGTGCTTTCTCACATGTGAAATCATTTTATAGTCTAAAAATTAGTATGGCGCTCGCAACCAACAATCTAAAGATCTTAAATATTAAAAAAACATGAAAGGACCAGGTGACTTGGCCGTCTCTTGAGATGTGTAGCTCTTTGTGAGATTTGGAATAGACCATGCATGTTTCAGTGTTTGCTGATCTGTAGATAAGGAGCGTTCACAGCAGTGTGACACATTGAGTGGGACAGATGCTTTAACAGTAGCAAACAATCAAAATCTAACGTAACCATGAGGGATGTTTGACACCGCTTTTTTCAGACCAATACCAGTACAAGAACTCCCTACTGAGTGCTCACCGATACTGAGACACAAACAGCACAGTGACTCTACCATCAGATCCAAATTGAAACACAAACAACTCTCCCTTGTTTTAGATAGCTTAACAGAGGTGCAAAATAAAACCAACAACTGTCAGAATTGTAGTATTCAAAGTGCAAAATAAAACAGTAACTGCTAACTCTCCCTAGGTTGGTTCATACTGTCTTAACAGGACCTGATGTGTGACAAACCAGGACGTAGCGCTAACTACTGGCCAGGAGGGCTTACTTGACGTAAGATTTCTGTATTTCGAGTATCGCTGCTGTTATCAGCAGCCTTCATAAGCACCGGTACCTCGAAATAAGACTGGTATAGGCCTGATACCGATACCGTATCAGGCCGATACCAGCCCCCTGGTAATCACCCATCCTGGTAACCACTGTTACTTGTTATATTTCAGTGTTACCACTGGGCTTGTTACTAGTGCTTTCTGTCTGTGTGATTGGTCACTACTGTTCGCTTTCTCCTTTCTTTGATTCCAGTAGCTTCAGGTTGAAAATATGTGTTATTAGTTTAAGGAATGGGTACCTTTCACATTTGAAATGATACAGTACTGAGTACCCATTTTTGGTACTTTCTTTGTGTTTATGTGGTAAAAATGAACACTTTGAATATATATAATTTTTTTTCAATTTAGCATATTTATTCTTCAATATATAACCCTGCAATGCTGTGTTCATGTCCAGTATGAAAAATCTCATTCTCTTCCACTCTCTCACAGTCACAAAGATGCATTTAGGTACCTAAACATGGTACCTTTTGATTTTACATGAATCAATACCCGGTACTATTGACAGAATTTGGTTGGTACCTATAGAAGTACTTAATTCGGTACCCATCCCTAATTAGTACTTTTTCCTAACTACAGTCAGAACCAATTTTGAAACACATAGCCTTGCAAAGTGTCTCTAAGAGGCAATGGGTAGTTGCAACTTAGCAATTATCTCTGATATCTGTTGTTTTCATCCTTTCCTGCCATTTTGCAAGGGAACAACCCATGACCCTGAAAAATAAAAAGAGCTACAGGTGAAAGCTAAAGCCCAGTCTAAACAGGAAGTCGAGCCTACCAGAGCCCATTCTTGTCAATGCTAGTTTAAACAAAAAAAGCTGTGCCACAGCTAAGCTTCCTGTATGGAAGCTCCATTTCAATCTGCTCAAGGTATTCCCTGAGTCTTTTGAAGGAGCCTACTGACAGCACTCATCACGCTACAAAAGAAGATCGACCTGGAGAGTGGACAAGAGCTCAAAAACCCACCATGAACTGTGTTTATTCAGGCAACAATATTTTTCTCCTTATTTCAGCTTTTCTGTTTTTTTGAAGCTGTTATTATTTGTTTCTGATGCGAGTCCTGTAAGTTGAGCTGGCACAGTTTTCCATTGGACACTCTACACAACTGTCCCCATTTACCATTCATGCCAGCTTGGGTCCTGCACTGATAGGAACACTGGCTTGTGAACCCCAAGTGGCTGGGTAGGTAATTACAGGACTGGGATCAAACCCCTGACTCCCTGATTGAGAGATAGCAACTCTACTGCTGAGTCACAGGCGCCACCTTTGTAATCTGACTAGTCCATTAATTGTTTCAATAATTAATGATAAGACAACTATCAAAACAGGGACCAGCTGCACACCACTTAGGTCAGATAAAATATCTTTTAAAAAGACATAAACTTTAACCAGAATCAGACTAAGTGATGAAAAAGTATCTGCAACTGCTGTTTAAAAGAGTTAAGAACCGATTGAAAAAAAGCACTCACTTCACTGCAAAAGATGCTTTCCCCTAAGTTAGAGGAAGGAACAAAGCAATCACAACCAAATCCACAAAGAAAGACAAACTAAGCAGTGGGAAACTTTCAAAAGGAAGAAGGAAGGGGGCATAAATGAAGCCCTACAGATGTGTCGGTTGCTGTGAAGAGACACTCACTTGAATTTGAAAGGAACACAAAGTGGAAACGAGGGACCCTTCATCTTACCGACATATGGCTAATCCATCACGATGTAGGGGACACGTTACCATCAAGTCCTCCTGCTCCTTATTATCTTTACTCCAGCTCACTCTGCCTCTTTCGCTGAAGTGGGCTACAAAAAAATACTTCTGCTCCAGGCAGGAGGATCTGTGAGAAGTCAGAAAATCACACAAAGATCCAACGTGGTTTGGGTCATAATCTCACAGCTCCATGTGATCAGGAGACTTTTTTCATTTCATTCATTACACTAAAAACTTTTGGTAGCATGGGTCAGCTGTGGGTGGGGTCAAGGTTTGATAATCAAACATGGCAAAGAAAAAAAAGAAAAAGAGATACAGATTCAAGTCCGGATTCTTTTTGTATCCATTGGAAATCCCATTAAAAAGGAAAAACATTCAAGGGCATCAGTCAAAGGGTATCAGAGAATGTGAGTGCTGATGTGGGTGTGTTTTGAAGTAGGGAATGAGAGGAAGGAAGCTTCAATAGAGCGCACCTTGGTAGCCCATCATATACTGTACACTTTTTCATTCTCCACTTTAGAATTGGTTAAAAATCATTACCAGGACACAGATTTAATGACCAACTCTGAACAAGCAATGCAGCAGAGATCCACTACCCCAGGATGGAGCGGTAAGAAAGAGCGTTGATTTGCTGAATATTTTCATTAACATACATCGAGGTACTTCTTCAGCTGAATCAGTAGAGCATGCTCCCCCTAAGGCAAGTCCTTGCTGCACTGGCCAGGGATTTAACCACAGCCCCTGGCTCTTTGGTAAATACCATCCCTACTCATGTCAGGCTCTTTCCATTCTCTATACAGCGGTTGTTTCCAAGAATATGGAGGCCAGAAACTGAAATGTGTGTATCTGATGAATGACAGTCATTACCTCCACCAAGGAGGTTGTGTTTTAAGAGAGTTTGTCTGTCTCAAAAACTAACAAACGGCTCTTGATGAAATTTTCAGGGAATGTTCAAACTGGGATAAGGAAGAAGTGATTACATTTTGGAGGTGATCTGGATCAGTGTTTCCCAATTTTTTTTTCAGGTGACCCACTTTTTTAAGGGAACAAGCCACAGCGACCCAATCAAAAATATGTCCAATCTGCGAATCAATCGACAGATAAGAAGGATTCTTTAATCATGTTTCTGCATCATCTAACATCTTTTTTTAACAGCTAACAGGCCTAACATATTTGACGAACACTTTTACGATACGGGTTACGACCTACTTGCTTTTCAGAATTGTTTGCCAGTCATGTGATATTCAGGAAAAGATATTAAGATGGGATGTTCATCCAGAATAAAGGTAACAGCATCCGTCCATGCCTCTTCTTCAGCCTGACGTCACTGCACAGCTGTAACAAGCTGTAACAGCCCAGTTTCTGCAGCTGGTGCCCAGCCAAGATCCAGCAGTGACTTCGGACTTTCAAACTCAAAGTAGTAAACAAATTGGGGGGGGGGCATGAAATTCATATAAACATTCTTAAAACTAATTTGGTGACCCATAAAAAATCTCTGGAGACCCACCTTTGGGTCAGGACCTAGACTTTGGGAATGATTGATCTGCATCTCTGTTTTAAAGGATTCTGTATCATAGTGAGATAGGTCTGTTTTCACCACACGGGTACATAACTCCACCATAAATGGTCAGATTGCTTTGCAAAACAATACAAGACAAGGTCACCATCATTTTTGACAGATGTTAAAGTCAACACTGTCAGGAAACAAATTATTGTACAAACCTGCAACTAACACCAAACTGTAGCAGACAGTCTGCTGAAAGGGAGTATAACATTAAAGTAAGACTAAAGTGTTGGTGACAATCACAATATGATTGGTGGAGGTCTGTGCTCTCTGAGGGCATTTCTAGTTTGTTTTTACTTTTTGTGTTTTAAAGTAGTAGTATAAGTAGTAGTACTTTTTACATTTCTGAGAGATAAAGGGCTTAAAGGGGAGGTATTCTTCTTTCCAGTATTGGGAAAATGGGTATAAACCAACAACTCTGGATGTTCAAAATACAAATTTTCAAACCTCTATACATGTTGTAGAAATCCCTGAATCTGTCTGTGAATTGCTCTGAATAGTTCATTATTAAAAATAAATAAATAAATAAAGATAAGCACAAGGTCTTCACGACACCTGCTGAAATTAAGAGGTCATCTAATGAGGATCTCCAAATCGGTTCATGACGCATTGGAAGGGGCGGGCCTCACACACCAAGGTCTGCCCATAGAGGGTTCCCTTTGCCTGAAAAAATTTACAAAAGAGTTGAAACTCGCTGGACTAGTCTCATTGGACACTTTTAAGAGGATGTTGCAAGACTTTACAATCGTACTAAAGCGTTTACATCTTTTAGGACTTTTAAAGATTAACTTAAGACATTTTCTGGCCATCTAAGACCTTGTTTCTAGATTCATGAATTCAATCCCTTTTAAGACTCCAGAAACCCTGTTAAATAAAGGTTAAATAAAGGTAATAAAAGTTTTAAAAATAATAATAATAATTATAAATGCGCCCTAGACAGGCCTTCAGAGGGCTGGCCAATCAGAGGGAAGGGGGTTTGCAGAGCCAGGAGTCTTAAAGAGACAGCAGCTAAGGCCCCATTTACACAACAATTCATCCCAAAACACTAAAACACAGTGAAAAAAATTTGCGTTTACACAGAAATACTGAAGGAGTGAAAACGCTGTAGTAAGCATGCCAGGCCTGTAGGTGGCGCTATAACTGTCTTGTCCAGAAGCAGCTTTTGGTAGATCTCCTCTGAAGTAGAGTTGATCATCTGGTGTGTTGGTGAATGCTCAGAGCAGAAGTGGAGCAACAGATGCTCATTTAGTTAAAGACAGTCACAGATTCAGCAGATTGAGCAGAACAAGATCAACATGTTAGATCACAACGATCGTAACAACAGGACTGATGGACTGTTGGATGAGCTTGCGCGAAGCAGAGTGAGACGTCAGTGTTTCCACTGAGAAATCCCACTCTGGAGGCTGTTTTCAAAAGTAAGTGTAGATCAGCTGCAAACGCTTTTTCCATATAAATGTGAGGCTGAAATGCGACAAAACTTTTGCGTTTCACCCTAAAACTGTTTTCCTGTGCACAGCCCCAGAGACAGAGGCTGGAATAGGAAGGGTTTTCTAAAACACCAGTGTGAGAAATAAAGCTCAAAAAATGAAACTGTTTAAGTTTAGAGAGCAGAAACTCAATCCAAGAATCAAAATACCTACACACAAATATTGTGCATGCTTTATTGTTTCTACACAACGCCTTTTTCCAACCAAAAACCTGGAATATGAGCTGCTTGTTCTTTTATAACTTTTACAGGAAACTTTACTTTATAAAATACTGGATTCTGAGAGAAGTGAAGGCTAACTTCTCTTTTTTTTGTTTTTTTTTTACTTTTCATCCCTCTGCGAAGTATTGATGACGCAGGACATCACAGCTGTGTTGTCAGCTGCAGAAATCCTTCCACCACAGAAAAAGGTGAGTCATCCAGTGCTTTAAATTCAGGGAGTTTGTCTTTAATTGTTTTACTGTCTAGGTTGTCTCTGATCTTTTTTTCACTTGTCTGTCTGATCAGATCTGCAGAACACAACTTGATTTTACCAATGTTTCCTGCTTCTACTGCTGCAATGAAAACTTTTAGGGGACTTATAAAGATCAGAGTATTGAAGCTTTTTTTTTTCATGCTCTTGACATGAAAATACGATATATGACAGAAGTTTAAAGGAGGAAAAAAGGAGAAAAACTCCAAGCCAGCTTGTGTGTCCAATATTATTTAAAGCATAGTTTCCTCTTAAAGTTAGAAGAGAACAAGCAGCTGTTTCCCCACTAATACGATGTATTTTCCATTTCCATTCATCAGGAAAATGTAACTCGATGGAGAAATCTGATTCTGGGGAGTTGAAATTTGAGAGATGACACAGAATTTGCAATTTCTCTCTCAAGGGATGAATGAGATGAGCTTTGAGGTTGTCTCAATACTGGAGCAATTTAATACACACCGAATGGCTGATCTTGTTACACTGATACACCTATTTTTTTCTGTCCAATAAAGATCAAGTGGCCACAAATCTCCATCAACAACCGCGTAACAAGATTTCCCTCAGAGCTTAAGGTGGGCTTTTGTTATTTCAGTGATTTAAATTCTAGTCATGCTTCACAAGCCTCTAACGAGCCTGAACACCAAGGGATGTTATTGTAAAGGTGCATAGCTTCCTGGAGTCTTAATAGACAATAAAAATAAGGCAAAAAAATGCAGCGTTTTTCCTGATCGTCTGCAGATAACATTGAAATATAGATTAAAAGTTGATGGAAAGATATTAGGATGAACAGTACATTCCAAGTGTTATGAGAAAGCCATGCACCCTGCACCCTCTGATCGCAGCTGCTAACGTGACACTACTTCACAGCTCTCTAAATATGGGACAAATTCCATATATGGGAGCCCTGCTTTATTAAAAAACATACATTTGAAAAAGCAAACACATTTCAATCCCCTGCCTCCTTGACCTCAATAAATTCCTGCCCTAACTGCAATCAAAACCAAAGCCCAAAAGAGTCTATACTGTCTGTCGTTGTGTCTGGTCTCCAGTGCACGGATTGACCTGGGTTCATTCTGCCGCCTACAGTACTATTACAGAAATAATTGGTGTTAAAAAAAAGCAACTTTAAGCTTGGGAGGGACTGGGAAGTACAAAGGTGGCAACTGCTGGCTTATGTTTAAAGCACACGGCTCAAAAATCCTGAAAGTGAAGGGTTTGGACTCAGTAAAGGTCATGAAGTTGTGAGCCTGTCTGTCTACCAGCTTTGTTACCTTCTTCTTTTCCACTTCCCAGGTGTGCTCCTGTGTGACCTTTAACTCTAAACCCTCCATTTACTCCCTTCCTCTCTCTGTCTTTAACTCCACGCACCTGTCCAGCATCCAGACTGAGCCAATCTGCCTGCAGAGATCCTTTTTAATGGTCAAAGTCAAGGCCAAGCGCACAATGCATATAAAAGGATATTAGAAATGCAGGTGTAATTGGCCTAGTATGCTACCTCATTAGCCTTTGGAAGCTAACACAAGTATTGGTGCCTTAGTACAGGGGAGCTTAATTCGCTCCTAATTAGCCTTATAAGCCCTTCACATTTGTTATTCACGACTGCTTAGGTGAGCATTCAGTCTCATTAGACCTATTAGACAGGAAAGAATAGCAGCTTTTGATTCTCCTTATTAGAAATAGCTTCAAAGGTAGGATGAAAATCTATAACAAATATATCTGACCTTCTTCTGTAAGAAAGGAAACACTGATTACTCTTATGGGTTACTCCCAAATAGAATTATATCCCAGGTTAATTCACAGCCTCAAACAATTACGGGCTTAGTGCTGCAGGCCCTGGACCTGAGGGCTGAAGCCAGTTTAATTTTTCTGTAAGCAGGAAAATAATGAGACAGGCAACAGGTGTTTCCTTTCCTCACTTCTACCGGTCTTTATTTTTAGCCTCTTGTTCAGTTTCAGCTGTTTTTCAAGTTTCATGTTCGCTTAAAAAAAAGATAATTAAACAAAACCCGTCTGTTGTATGCAATACTCTTCAAATTACTTCAACAAAACTGTCATCTTTGATGCCACTTGCTCATCAATTAACAGGAAAATATGTCTCCATATTTATTTGATCTACCACTTAGCATAATGCTAACAGGACACAATGGGAAATCCCATAAAACAACGTCAAAGCTAGGAGAGTTAGCATTTCATGATTTAACTATTAACTCATTACAAAATATGGTAGCAGACAGTCTTTATCACTCTAAGAGATGTCCAACATTTTTTTTTACAAAGGAGCTTAGTTGAGCTAGCACATATTAGCATTATTGCTAATGACACAGGCAGCAAGTAATGTGTATTTGCTGATGCCTGTCTGAAGCAAACAGTGAGCCCCGGTCTCAAAATATGAAG
This sequence comes from Halichoeres trimaculatus, assembly GCF_033239565.1. Taxonomy (NCBI): domain Eukaryota; kingdom Metazoa; phylum Chordata; class Actinopteri; order Labriformes; family Labridae; genus Halichoeres; species Halichoeres trimaculatus. The sequence continues at coordinate 41,965,280 of NW_027437180.1, read as the reverse complement.
CTTATGATTAGAGCTGGTTCAGTCTGCATAGGACTGGGCAAACTTCTTTTAACATGTTACTCACAAATAGGGATGGTTACACATTGGTTTCACATCTGAAACGATACAGTACCGATCCCTGGTACCCAGCAATCTGTATTCGTACTCAACGGTAATAGTTTTCTGTCCTTTTTTTGTGTTTATGTGGTCAAAAATATAAATTTGTTTAAAAAAAAAAAAAAAATATATATATATATATATATATATATATATATATATATATTTATCTAACATATTAACACATTTATTCTTTAATATATAACCTTGTAATGCTGTGTTTATGGCCAGTATGGAAAATCCCCTACTCTTCCACTCCCTCACAGTCACAAGGATGTGTTCAGGTACCTAAACATGGTACCTTTTGGTTTTACGTGAATCGGTTCCCGGTACTTTTGACAGAATTTGGTCGGTACTTATGAAAGTACCTGATTCGGTACCCACTACTCACAAATATATTACACTTAAAAGTTTTGCCCATATAAGGCATGGCTTACTTCAGTGAGCACCGTTTTCACCAAGTGGTCCAGTATAGATCAGTACAGTAAGGTAGTAGTCGAATCAGTTAAGACTAAACCTGTCAAAGATGTTGAAAATAAAATAAAATAGAAATTGCAGGATTATGGTTGTGCTTTATTACCACTGTAGCACGAGAAATGACATTTTTCTCGACCAATCAATGGACTGCAGTGTTTCTAGCTCCAACTTCTTGGCTCAGACCGGTACATCCAGTACCCCAACAGAAAGGTACCAAAAACTGGGATGGTATGGGTTGGTATTTTGGGGACCTCCTTAACCTGGGATGAGTAAATGGGAATGCCCCAAAATGCATGCTATACTGAGACAAACCGAACTGAAATGCTCAGTGCATGAGAAATGTATTCAAAGATCAATGTGTCTGTTTGTTGTTGTCGTCAGGACAAATACAATCTGGTTTAGACACGGTTTGTTTTGTTTTGGAAGTCACTGAGTGTTTTTAGGTGGTTTCTGTGCACAACTTCCTGTCGCATGAACTACTGGAATTTTTTATATGAATATTAAAAATAATGCCCATCACTATTACTGACACCCTGTAGCTGTCTGCAAAGAGACTAAAAGCCTGTTTTTTTTGTCTCATCCAAACCCAAACCAAACTAAGTTCAATATAGCCGCCCCCACTGACAGCTTGCTTCAAAACAAATGAGAGACAAATGGCGAACTGAATATGGTCCACAAGTGCCTCTTACCACACAAAACCTCGTCATCAGGAGGCTGAGCCCCCTTGTGGCATAAACTGGAACTGAAGTTAAAATCAGGAATTTTACAAAACTGCTTTGATACGGTTTTACTAAATTTCTTGTATAATATTAATAAGCACATAAAAAGTCACCACAAAGCAATGTAAAATATATAGAGGACACTGAGACTTTGAGAAAGTGGATCAACTGAAATTTAGCTTACAGCAAACCAGAACAATAACAGTAAGATCCAGGGGATAGCTGCTGCCTTAAAGTGAGACAACCATAGAGGTTTGCTGGCTTTAAAATGTGCCACAGCTTCCTTGGACTTGTCTAACAACACTTGTTTCTTTGAGCACCATCTTTAGGGAAAGAGTGAGAGAGTGTGCTGGTTGCCCAGGTGAACAGGATGCTGCTCACTTTTCAGAAGATATGAGGAGAGGACATTAAACGTCACAGCTTATACAGTGTGCGTTTTTATTAGTATCAAAAAATGTTTACAGCTCTGACTGAAACAAAGTGCACGATTAGTCCGATGACTCACAGAGCTGAATTTTCTCTTCCCCGCAGAGAGAGTCTTACTGAAAAAAAAACTACAGTGATTACGCACACAGCTGCCTTAAAATAGAACTCTATCGTTGTTAAATACGCTGCCAAAAAGTATGAGTCGTGTACAATTTGCTGGGAAGAGTAGGGTTGACAAGCATTAAGTTATTTTCCATGAGAGATAAATCCTCAATTGGGCAGTAAGTGGTGTAATATGATGACTGCCTCTTTGGATTTAGAGTAATATCTGTGACCTTTTGCTCTTGAACCCAGAGAGGACACTGTGCAATCTAAACACATGTAAACACTCTGACAACGACATGAGCGAGAAGAGCCATGCTTTGACGATCAGTTAAACCCTACTGAGCTGGCATAAAACAGCTACAGAGCTCATTTCAGATCAGGCTGGTAATAAAGCCACCAGAGAGAAGCCGCTATCCAAACCGTTCTTGCTTTATTACCGTGAAAAAGTGCATACATTAAAGCTCTACCTCTGTCCAAGTGCTCTGACGGCAGCCTTATGGGCTGTGATAGCAGTAATGTGACTTCTCCTAGCCCCAGCAAGCTACAGCTGTCTTACCGCCAACTGCAAAGTGCTGCGGGCCTCACATGGGAGCTGATGAGCTAGTTGCACTAATCATATCGTGCGCCGAGCTCGGCTGGTGAGACTAATTGGCTGGTCAATAATGTGAACAGCTGGGAAGGGGAGTGACCACCAGTTGCTTGGTTTTGAGACAAGGGTTGCAACAATCATCACAAATCAAGCTGCTCATTAAAGACATGAACTGTCAGACATAGTTCAGAGAGCCTCATCTCTCCCTCCTTGTTAATTTGTTTATTAGAGCTAATTCCTGCAGGGTTGTCAACCCCAGGCAATAAATGTGTTCCTTCCCAAAGTGCTTTTCCCTCCTGCTTTTATAAAACAACACAATCTAGAGTTGAGTTGCTGCAGCACTTAACAACAAATAAGCTCCTTGAGATGAGATGTTTTCATTTATAGACACGAGCAGACTTGATGGACATGTTGAGGGGAGAGAAAAAACACTTGGATACCTCAATCCTGTTACTCATCCTTATCAAAGAAGAAGTAATGTGAGTGAGTCAGCTGCTGATGTGAAAGGGTTCACAAATGTGACAGAGCTGATGCATGAATGTTTGTAAAGGGGAAAAAAAACTGCCAGTAGGGTCAAAATAGGTAATTGTTTAGTTTTTTGTACCAAAAAAATATTTATATTTCAAGAAACTTGACAAGCAAATTGTTTTTACCCCATCGATTGATTTTTTTTTTCAGCCAATTTAGTCTGAAGAGAGCTGAAGTCACAGAGGCTGAAAACCTCAAACCTGCCGACTCCTGGTCCGGCCCCGCTCATTATGTCTGTTTGTTGTCGTAACCAAGCTAAATACGGACTCATTCTGACAGTTTATTTTATTTTGAAAGTCACTGGGTGTTTTAGGTAGTTTCTGGTCATGACTTCCTGTCCTGCCTGATCTTCAATACTCTGAATTTCTGGGTCACAGCTCAGCACTCGGCAAAAACAGGATGGCTGCGACCTGCATGGAGCTGCCCCCCACCCCACATATTTATACATATTATTTTACAGGTCATACAGAGTTCACCCTGCCCCCCCATTTACTCCAAATGGACCTGGAATAGTACCGTTCGTTTGTGCTGGTTTGTGCCATAAAATCCATTGTTTGGGCTGTTATTAGGGATACGTGTTATATCGGTATTGATATCAGTATTGGCCGATAGTAACTCATTGGCTGCCAGCCATTTCCAGAGCATCTTGAACAATCTTTAAAGACCCAAATAATCTTGTTTTCTCTGACTATGTAAACACCAAAACTACCTAAGAAGAGTGGACTCTCCTCTTTTACGTCTTTCTTCCTGTTTTTGATTCAAAAAAGGGACAAAATGTACGTTTTTGATCACGTTCATCTCGGGCACTTCATCCTTTGATCCTTTCCATGATCGTCTTTTCTCTTTTGTTTTGTTTTGTTTTGTTTTCAACCAATATTGATATTGGTAAATATAGATTATCTGCAATATTAATATCAGATATCGGTATCGGCCAAAATTTTCATATCTGTGCATCCCTAGCCGTTATGGTTTTAAAGATATAACACTCAGTTTTCTGGAGAGGACGTCACCCCCTGAAACGCTCTCATGCTGGTGCTCTTCATTAGTTTGGCTGCGGACAAACAAAGTTGCTCTCGTGCTATCACCCAGAGAAAATGGCTTAAACTCTTTTTTCAGCTTAATGCACCTCTGTATGTTCCTGAGCTTTTGTCACACTCCAGGCACCTGGACCAACTTCAGGTAAAAATGTGACACTGTTGTAGCGCTCTTTTTTCTATCAAGACAAACTTTGATTTACTGCAGCCACAATAAATGAAGAGCACCAGCACAAGGCCGTTTCTGGCTTTGGCGTCATCTTCAGAAAACTAAATGTGTCATACCTTTAAAGCCACACAAATGAAAGGTTTTACGGCACAAACGAATGGTACTATTTTTGGGTAGAGATGCACCGATCCAACTTTTCTGGTCCTGATACAGTTACAGATACAGATACCTGGGCTTTGGGTATCGACTAATACAATACTGATCTGATACAGGTGTTGAATAAGCCTGGAAATGTTTTGAGCAAAAGACAAAAATGGGTACACATGGAATTACTGAGGTTGATACTTATTTAAAAAAGAAGTGTTTAAATGTTTAACAGCAGTTTGGTTAAAACAAAACTTTGGAACTTACAGAAATGACAATTCAATTATAAATCTTATACCTTGTAGACTAAATCCTAGTTTAAACTTTGTGTCAAATTTGGACCCATCCTTTCCCAACGATACCCGATCCAGCTTCCAGTCTCAGGGACAATACCCATTGGTGCATCCAAAATTTCGGGTCCATTTGGAGCAAATAGGGGGCTGGGTGAACTCTGGGTTACATTTGAAATAATATTCAATATCTTAAAAATTGTAGCAGCACAAACGCCAATTTTACAGCACAAATAAGGCACAAACGAAACAGACTATTTCCCCGCAAATGTACCTGCGACATGACGGACCAGCCACGTGGATGGACTGCAACAAAACAGATCCAGCGTGAGTTGACGGGTTGAAGTTTCACAGTGAAATCAAATGTAACACAGATACAGCTGTTTTCTTACATTTAAAACTGAAAATAAACACATCACACAGAAAACACCTGTCTAGTGATGTAACCAAAGGTCAATGCCTTTAAAAACGCCAAAACAAAGCTCGTCAACACCCTTGAAATCCCTTGCAACATTTCATTTCTGTACAGTCTGTTGGGGTTAGTGTCGCTCTCCTCTTTTAAGTGACTTTGCACTGGAGTTAAAGCAGATAAGACAGAACAGGGGTAGTGAAAGAGAGTGAAAGAGAAGGGGAGAAATTGCAATTGGGGGAAAAAAAAGACCAGGTCTGACTCAAAATGGCACTTAGCATTTATCCTGACTGCAGCTTTATGCTAAACTGCTTCAGTTCATGATGTTATATTACCTTATTGCTGCCTCTGCGTGTGTGCTTGAAGTGTGTGCATCTGTGTGTGTGTGTTAATATCTTACTTTGGGGCCATAAATAACCTGTCAGTTATACAGGCAAGCTTAGACGAAAATGTAATTCCTCATAAATCTCGAGGCACTCCAGCAGAGGGGGATGAGCACTTTTCTAACTTTTCTTTTAGTTCTTTCTATCTTATTAACCAACGAAGCCTAGAGGTTAGAGATGCTTCCCACCTCCACCTACACCACCCCACCCTAACCCTTCTATAATACCACTCAGAGGTAAAACACATCACCATGTGACACCGTGGTTGTTGTGTTTGACTGAGAAAATGAGAAACGGGGAGATGTTGGGGTGTAGGGTAACCTCTCATAACGCTCTAAAATCACACAAAGGTGGATTCCAGTTTGTGGGCACTATCTGCCAAAGCTGGGACGATGTGCTTTTCTCCCGATTCTTTGATTCTTTGACGATTTTTGGGGTGCAGATTTGATTTAAATTGTAATTCCTCAATGTTTCTGATTTCTGCTTCTTTAACAGCAAACCATGTGAGAAAGATGAATGATGATGATGACGATGATGTATCTGGAACCATGGGATCTAACATCGCGTTACTTGATAGTCAGAGAAAATAATTTCGCCCTCTGCTGGAGAAACACTGTAACTTTTTTCCAACCCAGCTTTTAGAGTTAAGGACAAAAATGAAGGATTTGAATTTAAGAGAAAAGATTTATGAAAAAATACCTCATACTTACGTGAACTGATTTTTTTTTTCTGATGAGAAATCAGAGAATTAGGACCACCTGACTGCTTCATGATGTGTTGGAGGGGCTGGCCTCAAACACCAAGGTTTGCCTATGGCCCTGCCCCTTATGGCCTCCAGAGAGCTGACCAATCAGAGGGAAGGGTTTTTTGGATTGGGGGACCTCAACATTCTTGTTATACAAGATCAGTTTTTCTCGTGTACCGTTTGCAATGAAGCAAAGACTCCTTTGTTCATTTTTACCATTTACAGCAGGTGGCATTTCATTTCAGGTACATCATTGTATCCACCTAGTTTGATAAGACATCAGAACAACTACCAGAGATGCACCAATCCAACCTTTTAACACTTGGCCGATACCTTGGCTTTGTTATCTACCACTACTGATCTGATCCAATATAGGTATTGATTTAGCATTCTTTATTTTTTAATTTATGAGACTGAGAATAATGTTTTGGCCACTTCAGCCTTCTCTAACTTGAGCTGACTAGAAGAGCCCTATGGATGTGCCCAATGGAACAACTTACGGATGTTCGATGCAACTTTTTTTCAGACTGATACCAGTACAAGTACCCCCTTTTAAGTGCTCACTGATACTGAGTACTGATACTAGTACTTCTAATACATAACATTTAAATTCACAGTGACATCATTTTGATTTTCATTTCAAAAACAGCACAGTCATTTTGCCATTAAGTCCAAAATAAAACACTTACAACTGTCTCTGAGTTTACAATTTGCCCTGGTGTCAAACCCCAGCAAATAGTGACAACTACTGGTGGGGGGGACTTGCTCAACGTAAGATTTTCCCTTGAGTGTCAGCTGCTTATATTGGCAGCCTTCACAAGTACCGATACCTTGAAAAAAGGCTGGTATCACCCCGATACCTGATACCATTACTTGCCCATCCCTATCAATCCATTGCTGCCAATATTGGGTCAAGTTTTTTGGGGTCTTCTACCAGGATCAGATCACTGCATTCTCAACAACTACAATTAGAGGTGTCCCAGTCCGATATTAATATCGGATATCGGTCCCATATCAGCAAAAAAACAAATATCACTATCGTATCGGAATGCATCTAAAACCTCCGATATAAACAGTCCATTCCAGACTCCGCTCCTGCTGTTTTTATTTGTTTTATTTAGGTTATTTTCTGGGTCTTCAAATGTATTCTTTATTCAATTACTAGTTTATTCTTATGTTTAATGTTAAAATTTCTGTTACCCATTGGTTAATGATAAATGGGTCAGTTTTTCCTCATACCTACTGTTGCTGACTACTGTTCTTTGTTTGAATAATATCACTTAATCAAGCCTTTTCTAACATGACAGACATACTACAAAATAAGTAATAAAAGTATGCATGTTTAATGCTGATATCGTATCGCATTAATATTGGTATTTGCCAATACTCAATGCTGCAGTATCGGTATCGTATCGGATGTGAAAATGTAATATCAGGACATCCCTAACTACAATACTACAATACTCAAGTTTAACTACCCTTTACATTAAAGAAATGGAACCTTGTCCCTTCTAGTTGATTCAGTGGGAATAACCATCTCATGTAGGGACGGGTACCTTTCACATTTGAAACGATACAGCACTGATGCCTGGTGCCTGGCAATCAATGTTGGTACTGAATGGTACCAATTTCAGCACTTAAGTGTTTATGTGGTGATAAATGTTCCTTTTTTTAATGATACAATCTCTAAGTTTTTCGATTAATGTTTATTTCTAAACAAATAAACTTGCAATGCAAAATCACATCCTCTTCCACTCCCTCACAGTCTGTACAGTACTGTGAATTGGTTCTCAGTATGCTATAGTCAGAAATGGTTGGTACCTGTGAAAGTAGATGATTCAGCACTCATCCCTAATCTAGCAGGTAACTGTTGATTTCCTCACAGCGTATTAAAGTCTGTATAAACAACTTGTTAACTTCTTCAAACCATAAGTCAATGAAGTTGTTTGATTTTCAGCCTTGGTTCCACTTTTCAAAACCAAAAACCGGGAAGCAAGCTATCAACAGACTACATCTGCAAGTAGTATGACATCAGGGATTTTAAAACAGCTTTTTTAAAATTTGGCTACGACTGCTTTTTCAGCTGTTATGCTAGTTGCGGCAGCAACTGGTTTAAAGAACCATTAATGATTAATGGTATTAAGAGTGTATCCATCCTATCAGTGTAATGTCACTGGGATTAACTTCAGTCGTATCATATGGTACCTTACTGTAACACGTCCTGTTTCGTGGTGAAGCATCACCTTACAAGGATTTATTTAAGCTACATGGTCCTCAAATCCTACCAGGCAAACCATGAAGAGGGAGAAATCTGCTCCCCTCACTGTCTCCACTTCTCTGGTCCACAGTAAACATTTCATGTCAAGTGTTTTCAACACGGCACGTCTTATGACAGCCTCTCCGTCATGTAGAGAAACACACAGACACTCGCTCACACAAACTTTAAAAAGGCTTTAGCCCTGTGCAGAGTGTTAACTGGCTTTCTGCCAGTGAAGCAGAAAGACTAAGAGTTTAATAAGAGAGAATCATCAGATATCTGTGACAGGCAACACACACACACACACACACACACACACACACACGAACAGGGAAAAGTACACAGCATTTGGAAAAGCTGTACTATAAGGCTTTCAATCTAACAACCTCGTACACAGGCACAAGTGTGTGTGTGTGCGTGTGTGTGTGTGTGTGCATATGTTAAAATCAGTATTTGTGCATTAGTGTCTGTTTCTGTGTGTAGCAGTGTGTATTTATCCCAGATAGTGTGTGTGGCCTGTGAACCGTCACAGCAACACAGGTCTGTCGGGGAGGATAAGAGTGAGACGTCTTATCAGCCACGAGCCAGACAGACACACAAACACATTCCCAGACACATTCCCGCACACACAGCGGGTTGTAAGCCACCTCATATTGGCTGTACAGTGACGCCTGTCATTGGAGGAAGGGGGGTTAGAAGAAGAGGGGAGGGGAGGTGAGGCATGGGGGACAAGAGGGGAAAAGTTGAGAGATGAAATGAAATTGGAAAAAAGGGGTAAGGGAGAGGAGGGGAAAGAAAAGAGAGGAGCAAAGGAGACGGTGTCGTTATGACAACATTTCTTTTTAAAGACAAAGAGTGACGGAGAAGAGCAGGGCGAATGAAACGAAAGGAGTCAAGTGATGGAGTCTGCTGATTAACCCCAGCATTCACAGTCACAGGTAAACAAAGACTGTGAACGCCATGACCCGTGTACGCATGATAGAAACTTTGAAATTGAGTCATCATAAAATCTATGCTATGATAACTCACTGTATAAATAAAACACTGGTATCCCTTGGCTGGGACACCAAAACCAACCTTTGAGTAAAGAGCTCCCTTCAAGTGTTGTCAGTGTGGTCAACTTTTAACTTCCACACTTGTACACACTGTAGCAAATATGCTAAGTTTAGCTTCATATTGATCTTAAGTCATAACAATTGTACGCCTTTTTTATTGTTGTTGATAAGATCTTATTGATACCAATGCTCTTATGGATCCTTCATCGCCTCCAGTGAATTTTCTCTGTCCAAAAGTAGCTTTACAGGATTTCTGTGTCAACATGTTATTGAGTTTATAAGTAAATAAATATTAAAATTGGTCACTGGATGTCTTTGGATGTAAATAAACAAAAATAATGAAAAATCGCACGTCATGTCATGTAATGTTGATGTTTTGTTTTGTTATATGTTAATGACGGAAGTAGGCCATCTAGTGTCTCAAAGTGGTTACAGCAGTCGTTTGAGTTGTTTGGAACCTTGCCATAGTTATTAAGCCAGCCATTAGCCTACACGTACCTTTTCTTTCATTTGCCTGGGAGTTTTTGACATTTCGAGTTCTCAGTATTGTTCCCAAAGAGTCACTGTGATGTGTGAAGAAAGCTGAAATTCTGTTGTAAGACAACAGTTTTATTGATGTATGCTAAGTGCTAGCATATCAATGCAATTACAGAAATAAGGTGCTGTATACCATGTTGAATGTATTAAATTTGAATTTGGTGTGAGGGAGCAACATATATTTCTTTGTGTGTTCAGTTCTTCAGTAAAACTTAAAGTTGGAAATCCTGAATCAGAATTTTTTGGGAAATGTTATCAATCTGCTAAGCTAAGATAGCTTCGGCTGACTAGTCCATGTGAGGTCCGTCTGCTACGCGTTATTATGGAACCCACATCAGTTCTAGGTAAACCCCGCCCCCACTGCGCAGAAAGGCCTAGTGACGCAGCAAAACCCCGCCCACGCTGTGACTGACGCAGCCAAACTTCACTCGTGTGTTGTGTTATGTGTTATGTGTGGGGTTTTTTTTTACAGTCTATGGTTATGACCGACGCTCATACAGACTTCAGCACCTGATACATTTGTTAGGACTTTTATCTGAAAGGACATTTTTCACACTGCATGACCGCAGCAGAACACACATCCATTCTGAACGTTACATTGACTTTTGTATTTTTATCACAAATTTAAAGTTAGGATGATGTGTGTGTGTGTGTGTGTGTGTGTGTGTGTGTGTGTGTGTGTGTGTGTGTGTGTGTGTGTGTGTGTGATTGAATAAACAGTTTTGTGTAAAATGTTTTGGCTTTGCTAGCATGAGCAGCCTACCTTCAAGGCAGAGAAGTGGGATATATTTTTTGATTAAGCATCCCAACAGAATGCTTATCACATAAATGTACATTATTCCACTCCATTGCAAAGCCAAGACAACAATATGAGTGAGCGAGAATCAACATTATTGCGCGGGAATCAACACTATTGCATATGTGAGTAAATTCAGACAAACAGGCAATTTTAACACAAATATCAAGTTAATTTTGACTAATATCACCTTATTTATTTAACCACTTGAACCACAGATGGTTGAGCAGAGTCCCCCGGGGCTCTTTACTTGTGTATTTTCCGTGTGTTGCGTCTTGCATGACAAAGTTAGCATTTGACATCTCAGTTTGTTTTGTTGCGCCTGCGCGTGAGCGTGTTGCAGGCGTGGTTTGACTGCGTCACCAGGGCTGGAGAGCAGCGGGGGTGGGGTTTACCTAGAACTGATGTGGGTTCCATAACAACGCGTCCGCTACAGCATAATGTGAAAAATCAATGAAGGAATCGTTTAGCACTAAGGATGACAATGTCTATAGATTGGATGGTTTCTTATCAATCCTTAACAGGAAACAGTTTTTGATATCCATCCCTTCAACTAAAGATAGACCAACATTTAGAGGCATATCAACACTGTCCTTTTTTTTTTTCTTGATCAACCACTGATAAGAAATCAATCTAAAACTTTTTTTTATTATCCACAGTCACCCACCACCTGATTGGTTAGACATAAAGCTATTTTTTTGTAAAACTTTATAATCTGCCAAAATCTTTATGGAGCAATTTTTTCAAGTGTTTGTTTAACTTTCTAAGACATGCTGCTGAGCCTGGGAGCTGTTTAATAAACATGTGCTTGAATGCAGTTAAACAAAGTTAATTGTTGGAGTTTGTGTTGTTCAAAATTTTGATGCCAGTATTTTCATTTTTACTGCAAATGAATATCAGTTATCGGCCTCCTTGACTCCTAATAATCGATATTGTTCCCTAAAAAATCATATTAGTCTATCTCAACAGCAGACTGATCTTTAAGCTAGGGAATAAGCAGGGTCATGTAAAGTGAGAGGGCTGTGATTGCTTTGAATCAGGGATTATCTTGAAAAAAGAAAAACTTGTGCTAGCCTTTAGCTGCACCCAATGTATTACCATCCAATGCTAGCAGAAGCAACTTTTCCTTTCTAACTGTACTATAAAACACTCTCAAAACCCAGATGTCGGCGCTTAAGTCCCTGGATGCTAATATTAGTCTTGTCAGATATTGTGCTACAATCAATTTAGTCCTCAGGTTTCTCCATGATTTTATCATTTGTAATAGTCAATCCAAAAACCTGAGTAAAGGTAACAATTTTCTTGATTTCCAAATGACACACTACCTTTAATCCATCCGTAAAATCTGACAACAGAATATGAGTTCTGTGAGAAAACAACATGACTAAAACAGCCACAAATTACAGAGTGAGACAGCCACTGTTTAGTGATTTAGCAGATTTATCACCCGCTGATGAGCGAGCAGGAAGTTGTGTGCGACTGAGTGACATGGAAAGGTAATATCTGAGTAAATGGCAGTTCGGTAAGTTAATGACTGAGTGAATGACTGACTGCATAAATAAGTGAGTGGCATATTAAGTAAGTAACTGACTACATGATGGAGTCAATGACTCCCCCGGCTAATTCAGCAAAAGAAAAGAAGACATTTTGGAAGGAGCAAGTGCCCATACATCTGGAGAATGCCACTGAGAAATGAATGCTCACAACAACAAGAGGGAAATACCCTTCAATCTTCTCAGATTGAAACAGGGCTGGCCCAGAAATTAGCCTCAGAAATGTCAGGGAAATGGCAAGAGAGCAAAGAAGGAAGACGAGGGAAGGGAAGATGAAAGAAGAGAGAACAAGGGAAGGATCTGATAGACGAGGAAAGTAGGGAATAAAGTAAAAGAAAAGAGGGAATTTGTTTTATGACACCACATAAATATAGAAATGTCGAAGGCGGGCGCGGAGAAAGGAAGTTAAAGGAAAGAGACACAGGGGAGGTGACATGGGAGGGGAAAGGGGATGGAGAGCGGGAGATGAAAATCCTTTTGCCACCCAGAAAATTTGTTACAGAGGTGTTAGAAAGGGGTGGAGGAAGAGGAGGGGGAGAGGGAGGAATAACAGTGCAGGAAAATGACTTGGGAACGCAGGCCATCAGTCATCGGGAAAGCAGGCCTGACATTGCTGCATCAATAATTCAGATGACTATGGCTAATGAGCGAGATCCAAACAAATCACCCCTGAATTCACTGAGAGAACATTGAAACATTTCACTGCACAAAATATGGCGGCATTACGGACGCTGTTTAGCTGCAGTTTGGTCGGTGTCGGCAAAGCAGGAGAAGGTGGATTCAATATTCATCTCCCTTGGACCCTCGAAATGTTCGCATTCATTTTTATAAAAAAGGGGCAAAGAGAATCAACCAAGACCAAGTGATGGCATACATGTATAAAAGATGACAACTAAAGGAAGAGTTTCATTTGAGAAAGACAAAACAAAAGCAGGAATAAACATGGGCTGGTAGAAAGGGATTTGAAAGAGAGGAAAAGGAGAAGAAGATGGAAGATGGAGTCTGGTTACGAAGCCCAGGTCAAACCCAGTGTCGTGCTTTGCAGTGGACTGATGACTGTCGCTAACACACTCACAGAGAAACAGCTTCCCTTATCCCAACTCCAACAAAACCCTCTGTTCACAGCATGTGACCGTGTTGTTCAGAGTCAGATTCTCACATGAAAACAAGTGTTTATACTCAGCAGGGGAATTCACAAAAGATAGATTGTGTCCACTAACCGCTCAAAGATATGGGCGTCAGTTTTTATCTGGGATGCATCTCTGAAAGTTGTCAATCAACGGGCTCGATATTTGAGCAGGTTGGTATCTGCCAGCTCCATGCTTTGGACCAAGGCTCTGTTATATAATATAACTGTGTGTTATACTAAACCTCATTTTCCACTGCTTATCCAGGTCCGGGTCGCAGGGGAAGTTGTGCCATCAGCAAAGACCAGTGTCCCCTGTCCCCTGCCACTTCTACCAGCTCCCCTGAGGGGGTATCAAGGTGTTCCCAGGCCAGTCAAGAGATATCATCCCTCCATCATGTCCTGGGTCTACCCCGGGGTCTCCTCCCAGCCCGGCCTAGTACTACATATAAATGTACCTTGTTAGTGTGCATTCAGTAAAGCTAGTGTGAAACATGTGGCCGAGTGATTGGCCAAGCAGTGATAGAGGCAGGTCTAAGGCTGAGCTATTTAAATGAATCAGCAATATAAATACATATTTTTCTTTCTGCAGAAGGTATCGATTTTTCAGCCACGAGTATCGAAACATTTGGTCTCAATCAAATCCCTCTTGGTCCACCCAGCATCTTGCTTGCTGCCCTTCACCCTCACCCTGTTCGCGTTGCAGGAAGAGTGATTAGGTCAGCCAGCCACTGGTGTCACTGTTCCCCATCTAGATACCGTCTTTACACTGGAGAAGTCAGTCTGTTTTCAGTTCAATAAAATCAATACAAGGCAATGGAACAGTCACAAGATGTCACCAAAGTCACACTGTCCCTATAAAATCTTTCAGAAAAGGATGCAAGTGTATCAAATCTTACTGAATCATATTGTTTTATTGTGATATATATCGTATTGTGAGACGGAGATTTTGTTTCATGAAATTACTGTACCCTACTGTCCTAGTCTTGTGGAACTAGAAGTAAATGCTCTGTGAACCTGTGTACAGTTTGAAATAGCTGCTTTGTTGTTGAATATGTTCATTTCTGGGGGCTGCACGGTGGCACAACGGTTAGCGCTGCAGCCTCACAGCAAGAAGGTCAACGGTTTGATTCCCAGCTTGGCCAGTGGGCCTTTCTGTGTGGAGTTGGCATGTTCTCCCCGTGCATGCATGGGTTCTCCAGGTTCTCCAGCTTCCTCCCACAGTCCAAAAACATGCTCACCAGGTTAAATGATCACTCTAGATTTCCTGTAGGTGTGAGTGTGTGAGTGAATGAATGGTTGTCTGTCTCTGTGTCAGCCCTGTGATTGGCTGGTGACCAGTCCAGGGTGTACCCCGCCTCTCTCCCAATGACAGCTGGGATAGGCTCCACCCACCCGCGACCCTAAACAGAATAAGAGGTTCAGAAAATGAATGAATGCTCATTTCTGAAAGAAAAATAACATCTTTGGCCTCTGTGTATCCATTGATGAGTGTCCAAAGACAATAACATGAGGAAAAATTTAAATATTTGGGAAAATTATTTGAAAATACTAAAAAATGTCTAATCAACAAAAAATGTCATGGCCGGGGTTTCAAACAGCTATGACCAACGACAACTTTGCCACAAGCACTTTTGTGCTTCCAAGTGACAACAACACCATCAAGTTACCATGAAGCCCATTCAGAACCAGCACAGGCTGAATATCCTCCATGCTAACAGGCTACATGCCTCTGTCTCACTGCCCTCCACTGGTCTGGGGGTGTAATGCAACTGCATTTATTTTTGGCCTGAATTGGAGAATCCACCTGGGTCTTTGGTCCATGGTGGAAATGCAGTTAAACAATGGGCCTCAGGAACCATGTGGCTCCAGGAAATGTTTTTACCAGGAACTAAAAGTTTCTCAAGGAACCTTCACCAGGGTTATTTTAAAAACTAGAATTTCACGACACACACAAATCTCCAGAAAACCCAGTCATGTTGAAAAATGGCACAGCTGTACACTTGCTCTGTCTTTGGCAAAACCAAGGATATGAAAAAGATGTGAAGAGCTGGTCAATATTTTCACTGACTGATGGCAGTATCACTCAGCTGCTCCCAACGGGTGGTCGCAAATATCAATTTGTTAGAGATCAACAAATTAGTGACATTCAGCTGCTGACGAGTTGAAGTGAAAAGTTTTGACTTTTTTTTTAAAAATTCTTCTTTTTTATAATTTTACTACATTCACAAACTTATCATGCGTCCCACCATCTTCACTCACACTCCTGTCTGCATAATAAAATCTGAGGACACAGTGCAGAACGTGTAAACTCTGGGCTATGCTTTATTCTCCAATGAGCAGGTCGGACAGAAGACCCAGAGTCAATAGTGCTTACACAGTGTTTAGCTTCATAAGCCCCAGTCTAAACTCAGCAAGTGGCTCAGGTTATGCCCTGAAGGCTCTGCCCAGTACTTTATTGTGCCTCTGTGTGCAGAGGTAGCAGCTCTTATTATTCCGATCCACTTATTAGACTGGTCCCTGGGTGGGGTAGCAGCCCCGATACTTTGCAATCTCCATCTCTCTGTAGATATATAACTCTCTTGATATATAATTCTCCTTGCCACAGACTCGCTGCCCTGGACTTTTTTCCCGTCTTTCCCTCCCCTGACTCCGTGTGCCTGGGTATAGGAAGTGCTTACATTGGTTCTTTCTTTGTGCTGTAGTCAGCCTTAAGACAGAAACACAACACAAGCTGGATATAATATCTAGCAGAGCTGGGGTGATGAACGAGGCAGTATTGAAGGGATATAAATATTCTTTCTCTCTCCATGACTATTTCTTACACTCCCTGAGGGGCATGCAGCCTGATTTAAAAAGGCAGGGGTCCACCACTGCTGCCCAAACTTCCTTTTTTTATTTCTTCTTAATTTCTTTCTTTCTCCCCTGTCTGTGACAATCCTGCTGCCTAACTTTCTCCTCAACTCCTCCGATTCCCTATCAGACTCTATTTTTATCTCAACGCTCCACCCACCCTTCCCTTTATCTTGATAAGCCCTACAAGGACGAGGAACATTAGAAAATGATGATTAGTTCTGCTTTTTAACACTATATTTTTCTTTCTAGGGCATAAATAACTCTAAAAAGAATTACTTGCCCCCAATAAGTGAAAAATGGAGTTGACATAACACTATGAATTAGATCTGATTAAGGCAGGCCCAGGATCCATTTCCACACAGCCTCCAGCTTCCATCGTACAATGTGTTAATTATGCCACTGAAATGAATCATGTTGTAAATGATGTGTACATTTACATTTTCTGACAAAGTCACTAAATAAACCAGAGTATATCTTGTTACTAAACTACATTTGGACTGTGCATAGGCTGCTTGTTCAAAGCTGAGGCTCTGCACATTCTGCAGAAACTCAACAACTCTCACAGCTGACGTCTTTAAATGAATGGATCTATCATGATGGGAAAATGTGAGAGTTTAAAAATCACATTACAGAACACAAGATGAGGTTAAAAATGGTGAAAAATAGAAATGGTGGAGTGCAAATAGCCGAGTGGTCCAGGTTTGCTCCAAGTAGTTTGCCCTGACAAATTTTCCCCATGTCGCCCCCTAGTGGAGAACACACACGTAACACTGCAGAAAACTGACCGCTTATGTTTGGTAACAAGAAACACCTGGGGACAGGTGAAGTTTAATTTCATGAGTCTGTAATGATTGGACAAGGATGTTAGAGACGAGACGTCACTAAAAGAAATAGTTAACAAATAAAGCATTCGTATTAGGGCTGCACAATGTGGCCTAAAAGCAGTATCTTGATATTTTTAGGCTATATTGTGATACACAATATACATCTCAATATTGTAATTGATACAGCAATATATTACAAAACTTTGACCTGTGAAAAAATATTGATATTTCAACTCTTGTTATCAATGATTTCGTCAAAATAAGAAATTATATTTTAGGTAAGTTGGAAGTACAATATGTCTTCCACACCTCCACTGCAGTAGATGGCGCCAAAGAGCTACTACTCTGTATCTTTTCTTACACACTGTATAATCAATATTATCTCAAAGTATATTGAAAACACCTAAACTTGATGATGTGGTTTTTGATGCTGTAAACATCAATGTTTTTTTTTCTAGTCTTTGGTCAGTTAGTTTAAAATAATTTGAAGTTTCATTTTAAAGTGTAGTAGACTGATAAAATAATACTCATAGACATGATTGGGGAATATTAGATGTTTTATCAGTGACATTGGTTACACCAAGTGACATTTATCAGTTTCACCAACTGACCATGTCTTTCATCCAATGATTTTTTGCAACATTAGTTTAATGTCCAGTAGTTTAAGTGACAAACTTGACACACTTTATGTTTTCAAGTTAAGTGTGTGTATGAAACCCTACATCTGACTATCTGTATTTTAAACACAATAAAATATAAACCTTGTTTTCAATCGAATAGTTAACTGAGTAGAATATCACAATATATCACAGTATTGTGATATTATCGTATCATGATCCAAGTATCGTGATGTGTATCATATCGTGAGGTTCTGGCCAATACTCACCCCTACTTTAAATCACTATATTAATGTTAAATTCAACCCTCTGATGCATAAAATGCAAGAAGAATATGAGACAATGCTGAGGTGCCAAAATCTGCTGTTTCGCCAGTGCCCTCTTGAGGCTGTCTCTGGAAGTACAGGAAGTCTCAAACACACCAAGCCAAAAAAAACTGTTTTCAAAGTAGAAATTAACCTGTTTACAGCCCAGTTCAAAAAACGTCTCCTGTCTAAGTCGCTAATTTTACAATCAGCACACACTGTATGGAGAGTGAATTTTTTTTTAACTCGGCCGCTCAGACTATATTACGATCGAGAGCTCCCCCAATCAGAGGCGCAGCTCAGGGTCACGTGACCAACAGGAACCTTTTAGCTGTACGTGAAGCCCTTGCCACTACCAATATGGCCGTGATAGCCGATCTACTTCATTTTCCGTTTCGGAAACAGACGGGTGACGTCAGGGAGACAATGTCTATGTTTCATACAGTCTATGATATAATGACACCTGTATTAAGGTTCAAACATAATCTGTATGCAGGTTGGATTTTTTTTTAAATTTGCATGCAAAAAGTGGAAAACCCAAACTGCAGTTACATATTTTCAGTTACAGTGATATAATTGATTCAGATTTTTTCAACTGGATGAATGTATTATATGACTGTCTCAATACTTTTCTAAAATTACAAGTTGGAGATGACTTAGTCTTACTTTCATGTCCACACATTAACTACCTTGATACAGTTGGTCATGCTGAAGGACTCTGCTTGTAACTTCTCTCTCAGGCTGGGGTCTGGTTGTAGCTTCTTCCTCTGTTTTCTTTGCAATTCCTCTGTCAGTAAGAGCTGCTGTCCCTTGTTCATTCTCATAAAATCAAACGTGACCTGAAGTAAGTCAGGACTTATCCCTTTCCAAATTCCAACAGAGCTGAAATATCCACACCAATACCTTTGTCCAGTCATGAATCTCTTTCAGATCCAGCCAACACTTTAAGCCTGCCCTGGATACGTCTCGCACTTCATTGGCCGCACACAGAGCTACAAAGATCTGCGCTGGGCTTCATGCTGAAATGCCAATTTCCCATTTCTGCATCCCTGCTGTCCACCTGCAAACTCTTTCTGTCTCTGTCTCTGGTCAGACCATGGAAAACTTTGAATCAGACAAAGAGGCTGCAATAAAAGCAAAAACAATAACCTGGTGCTCACAGTGAGTGGTGGACAAAAAAGGTCTATTTCCCTTTAACCTCACGTACAATATCTATACTGTAAATCCCATCACACTAATAAGTAGTGATGGGTACCTTTTGCATTTGAAATGATACCGTACAGATGCCCAGCACCTGGTAATCGGTTCCAATACTCAACGGTACCAATTTTTGGTACATTTGTGTGTGTTTATGTGATCATAAATTTTCATTTCTATTTTTTTTTTTTTTTCAAATAAAATCTCTATTTTTTTACAACTACTATATTTATTTTCTAATACATGGACAAAGCAATGCTGTGTTCATGTCCAGCATGAAAAATCCCCTACTCTTTCACTCCCTCACAGTCACAAAGATGCGTTTACGAACCTAAACATGGTAGTGGTTGATTTTATGTGAATCAGTCAGTACTACACAGAGAATTTAAATGGTACCTATAAAAGTATCTAATTTGGTACCCATCCCTACTATTTAGTGATGTTTTGAGAAAAGCAAGCTCTGTATTTTTATTTTTATTATTATTAATTTGACAGCCTACCCTTGGCCGTTGCCTTGAATTTAGGTCTCCTTCACTCTGTCTTGTTTTATAATATTGCGATATATTCCTGACAGGGCTCTCCTCTCATTTCATTTGAATGTCATAAAAAGAAACTGTGGAATATATATATATATATATATATATATATATATATATATATATATATATATATATATATATATATATATATATATATATATATATATATATATAAAGACTTTGGATGAAATAAAAATGCTCCCAAAGAAAGATATACAACCCTGAAATCACTATGAGTGGGAGAAAAAAAAAAGATATTTTGTAGTATTAGGTTGTTTTTTTTTTTTTGTTTTTTTTAACAATTTGATTTTTATTTTGTTTTGTTTTTTATTTATAACGGTATCAAAAATCTTTTTTTTTTTTTTTTTTGTTTAAGTTCCTCATTTCAGTCTTTTTTAATAAGTTAGTTAAGATGTAAGATCCTTGAATAAATCCTAAAACCTGTCTCACATAGCATAGGATGTGCATTTTTTGGGAGAATATGGCTCCTGGTATCATCATTCAACTTTTTCACATGGTCCAGTGTTTAAGAAGCAAAGTTAAAATCAAAACTATCAAAGAATCTGCAACCCCCCCCCCCCCCCCCCCCCCCCAAAAAAAAATAATAAAATAAAATAAAATAAAATAAAATGAAATAAAATAAATAAATAAATAAATCATAAAAGAATTGAATCAGAAAAGCAAATCATCCCAGCCCTAGAAATCACCAAAGGACTTTTGAAGCACAATGAATTAACCACTAGGAGCTTGTTTGAGAGTAAAGTGATTTCAAATTATTTATCAAAGTTGTTTAAAATGAGGTCTAATAAAGCACAATCATTTTCAAACTGACTCTGAAGAGTTAAAAACTCAACTGTATCTCAGCCAAACAGTTAAAATGCTAAAGTATGTGATGGCTGAGGTACGTTGAAGTGCAGTGAGCAAGAGCTTGTGAGATGAATGCAAAATGCTGCCTCACTGTTTTGTCCATTTTCAGCTAAATAAGATCTTTCTCAGCCTCCTCCGCCGTAGCCCCAGGCGAGAGGATGCTTTTCTCACATTATAACCCCTCAATATCTCTCCAGTGGCTCAAGTATCTGTAAGTGCGTGTGCTGCCTGCTACAGAGTCACATTCAGCCAGGCAGAAAGGACCACAGTGATAAACTGACGGACAGAATACAGAGCTCTAGGCGCAGACCAAGTGTCAGTGTCAGTAGCAGAGAGGCAGCCGAACAGCTGGATACTCAGCAGCCGAGCGTGTGATGGAGAAACGCTCCTTCTGTCACTCATTAGGTAATGTAGAAGTGTCCTTGAACCAGTTAGCGGCAAACAGCAGACTGTGGCTATAACGGTAAACTCCCTGGTGTCGTTTAGTGAAAGTGAAACAAGGTGTTTCTGAAAATAAGCACTGATGTCAGCAGACTGTCCCTTAGCGTAAAGGTTGGAAAGCAGTTATATAAGGGAGGATAACACAGTGTAACTCTTCAGTCCTGAATCCAGTCACAGAGACAGTGAGGAAAAGGATGGGCAACGTGACAGGTCATCAAAAGTGAAGCCAAAACACTCCTCCTCCGATGAAGTAGCCTTTTATCGTTTTGGTGTAAGGAAGAGCTTCACCAGCAGATTTCTACTGCCACCTCAGGCTAGCATCACAATATCCAGAGGAGTACTTTGGCTTCACTCTTGTGAAACAGGTTATAGGTGGGAGGCATGGTGTAAATTATATACAACACATCCAATTGAATATTGGAAATTGGCTTTATCAGTCTACTGGCCTCTTAAATCAAAGGTTAAAGAGACAGAGCTCATCAAATTTGGAAAAAAGCTCATCTCACTCACACACCGTTGATATCCTTGCTAGCTGTTTGGATTTTGGTGTCCTACCTGAGGACACTTTGACTTTGCAGCCAGTGTTTGGAAAGTCAACCTTCTTCTTGGAGTCACTACGTTACCACTGAGTCACAGCCACCACAAAGTCACCTTTTGTAATTCTTAGCAACACAGAAAGTGTGAGATGGGTTTTATTTACTTTTCCCTGACACCATCATTACACACACACACACCTCAAGTCATCAAATTAGTCCAGGAAACCAGATTTGTGTGTGTGTATCTGTTTGCTGGAGGGCAAATAAGTCTCAATATTTCATTTATTCAAATTCTTCTCCATCCGTGGTTAATGTGTTCATTTATTCATGTGTTTATTCTTCCAGTCACTCAGAAAGCTCTTTCTTCACACGCTGACATGCTGCTTTCCATTCATTTAGTGTTTTTGTCCATGATTTCCTCTTCTCTATTAGTCATATTTGTCCACTCAGTCTATTTTCTATATGCAAAGTGAGCTGAAAGGAAAGGTTAAACAGTTGAACAGTGTTGTTCAATTTCCAAAGTCGATTTCTGCTAAGGTCACATTCAGGCAGAATCAGGCCCTGTAAGCCTATGACTGGGTAGAAACCACTGACTGTGCATTGAAATAGATGCTGAAGGTGTTTGAAAAGATAAAAGATTTAGAGCTTGCCCCACAGACTGGTTGTAGTTTAGGATATAAACTCCATCTTCCTTGTAAACAAATGAAATGTGGTTCAAACTATGACATTTAAAATAAATTAAGTGTGTTGGTGCACCTCGGGCAGAAGCAGAGGACGGTGTTGAGAGAAGACTACAATGTCTGTTAATAACTAAACTGTTAAAGACAAGACAAAAAACTTGATTGCACGTTAGAGATGGAAGTAGTTGTCATTACAAGTTGCTCCAGAAAACACTGGGACACAGTGAAGGCAACGCAATGCCTGCTTAGCAAGCATTGAAAAGTCTCGAAATGCACCATGCAGACAATTAAGGTCTTATCTAATTACAAAAAAAAAAGTTTAAAAATAAAGTGAATAAGACTTGTCTTTATATACTTAATCACATATATCCAGGTAATGAACATAGACAGAATAAAAAATGAAGAGTAGTAATAATTCTGTTCTGGTAGAACATGAAAAACCTGCAAACTCAAATAACATTGTCAGTGTCTAGGTATTTATTATAGGGTTCAAGGCTGCGTAATTTTTCTGAACAACCTGTTTAAAGTCTTATGTAGATTTTTGATAACGAGGTAAGAGATTGTATTTGAAATCTAAAAAATTTGGACAATTAAAAAAAAAACAATTGTTAGCACTAGGTTTATATTTGACACTTTTCACGATGCACTTCTTAAGTTTTAAAAGTTGTGCAGTGTTCTTGCTTCGTATGGTGTTTAAAACAAATTATATTTTGTTAAAGTGGACATATCCTGCTTGTTTCTCCTTTTCACTTTGCCAGACTAGGATGCCTGTAAAGCATTTCTGCCCTCAGTACAAGTCATGTAGTTCCTTCATTGCCCCACAATAGCGTTCTCAACATCCTCATTTTAGGCCATTCTGAAGATCTGGTTGAAACGCTCCGTTTGGAGAATGACCTCCAGTAACCTCGCAACGTCACAGCCCTTTGTGCTCTGATTGGTCAGTTCTATCAGAGGGGCGGAGGGGGTAGAGCCAGGGGGCGGTTTTTGCAGCATGGCAGTATTTACAAAATCGTCATATTGGATGGAGCAAACCGAGCGAGTTTGCTGTTTGCCAAAACTTCACCGTAAGGCATTGATAGCACTAATAAAATGGCAGAGTGTAGGATACGTCCTTTTGTATTGGACCCCGAGTCAGACCCGGACGGTTCTGCAGCTCAGGAGGAAGAAAATCCACCTGGACACAGATCATCTCAGGACGCTTCAGTGTGGTGAGTCAAAGCGGTACTGTAACATGTAGAGTTTATACGTGGAAATATAGGCAGACTTCACCAATAAACTATTTCTATAACAGGGCTCCATCCTGCTCCTTCACTTTTCTCTGTCTGTTTTATCCATCATGCTGAAAGTGTCGTCTAAAGATCGCCTCTACCCTCAGTTCCTCACTATGTTATTACCGCAGCATTATTGTGGTCCAGGTTCACAGTGCATGTCAGAACAAGCAGCAAATATCACAGTCTCACAAGTATTACCACGTCTGCTAAAACTACAGTGTTTTAACTGCTAATTCACCATGTAAAGCCGAGCTGCTCAGCAGAGCAGAGTCCCTGCATCCAGCACTCAGTCAGTCGGCTCTTGGTGGGTGTATCCCTCGGTGGTGGTTGTGTGACTAACTGACATCACAGAGGAGGAGCTGCTTTATCAGATTACTCCAATAAAAAGAAAGGATCCTCGTGTCGTCACGAAGGTCAAAATCTCGCGGCCAACTGGCAATGACCTATTTTCAGAGGCATCAAATCTCGTTCTAAGATATCAGAAAAAATATAATATCTCATTTTTTGAAAATTCAGGGGGTGAAAGATCTTGTTTTCAAATGTATTATATTATATGTAAGTATTAAATCAGGGATCAGCATCATATGTCCCCTTTAAGTTTTCAAAGTTGTGCAGTGTTCTTGCT
Source organism: Halichoeres trimaculatus (assembly GCF_033239565.1). Classification (NCBI taxonomy): domain Eukaryota; kingdom Metazoa; phylum Chordata; class Actinopteri; order Labriformes; family Labridae; genus Halichoeres; species Halichoeres trimaculatus. The sequence continues at coordinate 41,941,084 of NW_027437180.1, read as the reverse complement.
TTGTATGGTGTTTAAAACAAATTATATTTTATTCCAACAGAATTGATGTCCTCGGATGAGTCGAAGCGTATTGACTTGTCCCTGACATAATAAAGGATTTTAACGTCATCGGAGTGCCTCGGATTGGAGGTTGTTTTCTAAAGTACTGCCATCCTTGAGGAGCACCCGATCTGACCTTTGTCTCATACTTTTTGACCCAGTGCAGCACTCACCCCTCCCATTTCTTCAGGATGAAAAGATTATTCAACAGTCTCATTATTCACTTCAAACAGGGTTACTCTTGTTGTCCCCCTGCATTTGGTTTGTGTCTTCATGTTCTTGGGTTTAAGCAGCACGCCCTGGAACGTGTATGAAAGGTCGGCTGTGTCATCACATGCACTTTGTGTATTTGATCACAAGCAGTGAGTAAACAGAGGCAGGGTAATGTGACATTATAATTGACTGGCTGTTTGTTTTTTTACACATTTTATCTTTTTTATGATAAATGAAATTGTTAGAATATAAGTGTGTGTGTAAACTGAATATCTTATCCCTTGTTTTAGTTTCAGGATGCACAACAATAAAGTGACACTAATTTACCTCTATGATGGTTACCTCCATCCTCAACTATTTCTATTTGAAACAAGACGCAGGAAGATTTTATTGGAGTATATTGAAGATAATTTAGTTTGTGGAATCAGTGCATGGATGTCACAACCAACAGTAAGCTCGATAACTTCTGTCAGCTTCACACGAGGCAGGTGGAGACAAACGGTGATGATCATGTAGCCTCGAGCACACAGCTTCCTCTCACTTCCGTTTTAACCGAAACTGACCCACTTTCGTTTTGATCATTTAACCACACTAACACTTCCGCACTACTTAAAATCTAAAGCTGTTCTTCAACAAAACGAACCATGCAGCTAGCAGGACAATGTCTAATGCTGGTATTGTCTCTAGCATCGCCTGAAGTCAATGCTAAGTTAACGGCAATATCAGAGCATTTCCGGTAATCATCAGCTTCAAAAATAAAAGCTCTTTGCTGGGAACGCTCATAATTTTGTCGTCAATGCGCACATTTCAGATGTACATGTGTCAGTGTATCTGAGTGTGATATTTATTTGTTACTCGCAGCCAAACCAGCTTTTTGAAAAATGAAGTAGCGGACTTCATCCAAGATATACGAGCTGGGGAAACGTAATGAGCAAATGGAGTCACGTAATGCTGAAAAAAACAGCTTTGCTAACGATTTGTCATGATAAACCAAAGAAGGAAAGCCACACATTCAAATCAAGGAATGTTTCACAGCTATTCCCTGAGCTTTCAGACCCCTAAACATAACTACCGTAGCCTCTCCCTGAAACACTTCCTGCCTTCATTGACCCACCGTCGCTAACTTCACACCGGCAGCAGGTTAAGCAGCACTGTCTTTCAATGAAGCAGCACAACATTTGCCATCAAACAGCTGATTTAAAGGCATAAAACGTTACCTCCTTCTTCTTCTGTCCTCCCCCCGGTGGCAGACATAGCAGCAGGAGGCAGAAAACAGACAGGGCCGGCAGGTTAGAGATGTGTTTAGCCCAAACAGACGCCATGTCGGAAGGATGCTCTGGCTGTGAGACACGTCTCCGGCTGGGGATTGGATTCTGTGTCGACCAATCAGAGGGGGGAGCTTTCATTCGCAGTGTCTTCTGGGTCTTGTAGTTTTTAGAGAATATTTACTGTTTGTCACAAAGGCAACATTATTCTTCTCTTTTCTCAATGCAAAACTATCATTTGTAGTTACAAATACATAAACAGTGGTAGAATATTGATCTCTAAGCAAAACTTGTTCAATAAAAAGTTAATGTATTTGTTTATTTATCTGTTAATGGTAATGATCTAACTTTGAACTATGAACAAACCACCATGTGATGAAGGCTGTCCCTAAAGATTTAATTGACTTAACAAAAAATAATTTTTAATAATAATAATAATTTTCAATAATAATAATAATAATAATAATAATAATAATAATAATAATAATAATAATTAATGGTAATTAATAAATATATTAATAAACGAACACATACTTGTCCTTGGGGGAAAAAAAAAAAAATTTAGTTTAAACCTAAAAGATTTGATGAAAGTTTTGCACAACATGTATTTCTTCAAAAGCCAAACTACAACATTTCGATAAGAATTTTACTTTTTTTTTCTTTTTTTTTTGTCATTGTTAATAAGTTGACACTCTTTTTGGTTCCAAATATTGGAACATTTAGAGTGCAAAACAAAATATAATTATATTTTTAATTGTAAAAATATAATTTAGTTTCAGTTTCAGTTTCAGTTTATTTCAGACAAATAAAACAGTTGAAAACAAAAACAGTCAAATTAGGGGTACAACATACCACAGTTGCTTATAACTACTAATAAAAACATTCAACATGTTCGAAAAGGAGTAGGAAGAAGCAAAAGCTTATCATGTCCTACCCCCACTTACTCTCGCTCTAAATTAACCAAAATATTTTCCTTACTAACCCCTCCTCCCTCCCCCCACTCACCCCTTCACTCATCCATGCGCCCACATGTTAATCCATATACACAGACACATACATACAAGAAAACAAACGCACATACTTGCCTAAGTATATGCATAGTTTAACAGACAATACAAGAATAAGCCATTCACTTCCAGATTAATTAACAGCCTTTAAGTTTAACTGACTCTAATTCCATGATACTATACCTTTCAAAAACATTTTTTCTATGAGTTGACTTAAATTGATGGACATTTTTACTCATTTTTGTTTGTTCATCCAGACCATTCCATAATTTCACCCCACAGACAGAAATGCACAGACTTCTCAGGATAGAGTGGATAATCGGTTGCTTAAAATGGTACAACCCCCTCCTTAAATCATTCCCTCCCTCCCGTTGCATTTTGTATCATTTCTCTGATTGTATATGGTGAATTCAGTGTAGTACATTTTTTTATCTATATATTTTCAAATACCAGATGTAAAATCAAGGGGTGGGAATGGGGGTTACACTTATAAAGAAAAACACTTTAACCAATTGATTGAGCATCCAGGAGAGGAATGTGATCCAACAAAAATGTTTTTCATTCTGAAAAATAAGTACAATAATATCTTCAACTGTCCCACTTAAGTTTTCTTAGTTTTCTAAATATTTAAATCAGACATTATACTTAAAAAAATGTCAGTAATCAAAGTTACATTTGACTTCTGCCAAAAATGTTTTACAGTCAAAGCAGGGGTCAACTCTGTTTGTCTTTTGATATTGTATTTAAAATGTATGAACAGCTGAGAGAATACACTTTTAAACATAAGCACTGCAATGCATCACCAGAAGAAAGCACAGCTTTAATACTTCAGCACACTCAGCAGACATGTCTGTTAGACCTGCATCATCCATAATACGTAAGAAATTGCTCTGAACTGTGTTTTATTGAACATGGTTCCCGACTTTTCCAGTTATTTGTTGTAATTCCCCGACTCTGACCCAGAGGCAACAGCAAGGAAGTGGCTAATCTAGTTTGCTACATAGCATCCACTCACTGTGGTGCAAAGAGCTCTCTGCCTGTCTGCTAGATTGTTGGAGTACACCCTTTGTGGATAAATCAGCTCTTAGCCTCATGATTTTACTTCCAGGGGGATAAAAGGTATTTTAAATGCTCTGATAGGTCAGTGCATGTTGCATTTAGAAAGCATAAAAAACAGTATTATCTTTTAGTGGGAGCCAAACCTTCCAGGAAGTCTGAGCCAGGCTGAATAAAGCTGGGTATATTTTTGTTGGACTGCAATTCAAGAGAGCAAGAAGCATGAAGTGAAGAGCAGTCCCCGAAGAACAGGTACATTAATTTATTACCTAAGCAGGGGATGAAAACAAACACTGGCTGTAAAATCAATGGAATTGAACACCTCAGTAGATATTATGGGAGATGTGTAATATGCATGCTGATAAGTTACGGTAAGCAGGGAGCAAGAGGGTGTGGGATATAAACAGATGCTTAAAGGGCCGGTGGATGGTCGAATGGTCTACTGGAAGGACAAATACTCTGAAATCTTCTGCCTAATGTCAGTGAGAGCGATACTTTAGGAGGGAAACGTTGATGACAAATCACTAAATACTGAAATGAAGTAAAAAAATATCATTAATTATCAAGAGCAGTGGTTATTTGTGTGTGAAACAGAAGGATGGTTGAAATGAAGTCCTCGTCCTTTCCCTCTCTTTGTATTTACCCTTCACACACACACACACACACACATATACATGCACACAGACACACTTCTGTAATGAAAGCATGTTGGAATATTAAAGCCAATGCAGCGTGAAACAATCACCACGTGTTGCAGCCTTGTTAAACCATGGTTCATTGTCTATAGCAGCCCAATCATGGAAACGTTCCCAGACTTGCTGGGATTGTTGCAGAATCTCAATGGAAGTGATTTGTTGGAAATTGTCAAGCACGGTCATTACTCAGGAGTGAAGTTTCTGAACTTTTTTAGAGCTGGACTTAAAGGTCACGAAAGTTAATCAACTGTACCAAAGATTGCATCCGGTGACCGTTTTATCAAACGGACAGCTTCAGCCTGGAACTATCCATAAAGCCAAAATTGTTTGTCAAGAAACTTTATAAATGGAGCTGCAGATCAACTCACTGATTAAATATTTCTGTCCACGATGACGGAATTTAACATTTTGAAGCTTCTATTTTAAGCTTTGTTTAAAACAATCATAATGACCCCAACATTTTGAAAATGCTGCAGATTAGTTTTGTAACTTAAGTCATAACAGAGGCAAGATGCTGGAGGACCCTGCCACCAAGGCCAGATGAAGAAGAAGAAGCTTTGCTGATACATTCATAGGCTGACCCTGAGTAACACATGTGGAAACTCAGGGTCACATAAAGAAGCTTGGGTGAAAGGGCTGTACAAAGATGAGCTGCTCAAACAGTTTCTCCACAGACCTTCAGCCGTGGTGGTAAATGGAGGTGAACTTGTACCTTTGTGGCTCGTAGCAATGTGTCAGTCGTGAAGGATCCAGCTCTTAGAGCCCACTCTTTAAAGTGAACAATGGGAGCTGTTTTTTATTTATTTTATTTATTTATTTATTTATTTATTTTACTGTTTACAGTGTGCCAAAATTCACCTACAATATCAAATTTATATTTTATTGTCTGATTTCTTGAGGCTGTCTCTGTTGTTACTCGGTAAACAGTTAAAAGTTGTATTAAATATAAACATACAATCAGAGATAAGACGTTTTGATTATTGGAGATGGTTCTTTTTTGGACTTTATTATTAATTCATCAATCAATAGTTCAATCAACTCGTTTTCAGTGAGGATTGGACTCTGCCAGGGCTGCCCTTTGTCACCGATTCTGTTCATAACTTTTATGGACAGAATTTCTAGGCGCAGCCAGGGTGTCGAGGGGGTCCGGTTTGGTGCGGCATCCGCAGTAATGTGGACTCTGCACAGGTCTGTCGTGGTGAAGAGGGAGCTGAGCTGGAAGGCGAAGCTCTCTGTTTACCAGTCGATCTTCGTTCCCACCCTCACCTATGGTCATGAGCTTTGGGTAGTGACCGAAAGAACAAGATCGTAGGTACAAGCGGCCGAAATGAGCTTCCTCCGTACGGTGGCCGGGCTCTCCCTTAGAGATAGGGTGAGAAGCTCGGCTATCCGGGAGGAGCTCGGAGTAGAGCCGCTGCTCCTCCGCGTTGAGAGGAGCCAGATGAGGTGGCTCGGGCATCTGATGAGGATGCCTCCCGGACGCCTCCCTGGTGAGGTGTTCAGGGCACGTCCCACCGGGAGGAGACCTCGGGGCAGACCCAGGACACGCTGGACACACTACATCTCTCGGCTGGCCTGGGAACGTCTTGGGATCCCCCGGGAAGAGCTGGACGAAGTGGCTAGGGAGAAAGAAGTCTGGGCTTCCCTGCTTAGGCTGCTGCCCCCGCGACCTGACCCCGGATAAGCGGAAGAAGATGGATGGATGGATAGTTCGATCAATTCAAATTTACTTTTTGTAGCACTCACGCATGCACACATTTCAACTGAGCTGAACACATAAAAAAGAGCCATATGAAAAACATTTGTCGTCATGTATGGTAATGTTTGTTTTCTATTTTACATCGGTAAATCATTTTAAACTTTATTTTACTTTTTTTGTAATAAATTAATCAAGGCAACAAGAACTCTGTGGAGCTACTTGGGAGCCAAAAGGACCAGTTCTTTTTAGGGAACCAAGCCAAAAAAAACCACTCACTTAAAAGAATTTAAAGTCCCATGGCTCAGCTGATGACTTTGCTTCTCTGTCGCCATGTTTCCACTCTGCAAAAAAAATGAAGTGTTTTTGTCTTCATTTAAGTAAAATTGTTGGATAACACTTGATATGAGCCACATTTATCTAATCGGTCCAGAAAAATGTTTTTTTTTTTTTTTTTACTTGTCACAAACAATTCAGACCTAATTTTTGTCTTAAAACAACTTGAAACAAGACACTTTTCTAGAGTGGCCAGGTGCATGTGGCTCATATTAGGTCTAAAAAGAACTACTACTACTACTTTCTACTGAAAATAAGACAAAACCATTTGATAAGATTTTATTTTTCTATTTTTTTGTTTTTTAGTGTATTCCCTCCTCCAGAGGTGTGCTTACATTTGACAAAGTATAAGAAAAGAGAAAAAAAGGCAAGGATCAGCAGCTCACGAACCTCTTAAAAATAAAATAAAATAAAATGAAAAAAAGAATTGTTCTTTCAAACATCATCAATGGACAATGTTCTCCACTAGGGGGCAATATGGGGAAATATGTCCGGACGTTTTGATGGCAGGATCAGGATCTGGATTTTATCAGGATTGTTTCTCATGTTCAGACTGTTTTGTCCTACAAACAACTATTTTTCTGCTCCATTTCACAACTTTAATCTCGTCTTGTGTCCTCTTTAAAAAAATTCACAGCATGATGAATCCATTCATTTAAAGACGTCAGCTGCAAGAATGTACAGAGCTTTAGCTTTAAACAAACAGCCAATGCACTGTCCAAATGTAGTCTAGTGAGACGTTACGATAAAGACTTTGGGATCTTTTGTGCACTTGATAGAAAATGTAAATGTGCACATTAATTGAAGTGCTTTAATTAATACACTTTTAGATGAAAGCTGTGAGACCTGAGGCCACAACTGCTGCTGAGCAAAACTCGCACCCAAACTTACAGAAAGATTTGTTGCTATCGAATGCTCTCCTTTTACATCTCTGAAAAGCAAACAGCCGCGCTTTGCATGTGCTAGCAGAGGCATAAAGCTCCTATCTGATCACGGTCTGAGGAGGTTTGTACGGGAGCGGGAGCAGAGGGAGACAAAGAAGCTTGTTAAGTCAGTTCCTGCGCAGTGCACAGCTGCATGGCTCTGTGGAGTAATAGGGCAGGTAAAAATACACACCAAAGTAGGGAACTAGAGGATAAAAATAAGCATGGCATTACATCTTAGTATGTAAGCAGTTCTGAGTGGCGAGGGGGACCGTAAAATGCTAAGGTTTGTGTTTCTGTTTTACATCTTAGTGAAAGTGATTCTCAAATGTGATGAGTGGCTTTTTGAGCAGGAAATGTGTCTCTCAGTTTAAGGCTTTTAGCTGTCTTTGTTTTTGGGAAAAAAGAGCTTCAGTGAATTTGTTTTTCTTTGCAGGCAGCAGAGATTGAGTAAAAGTAATGTGAGGCAGAAAACAGTTCATGGTGTTAAGAGGAGAAGCAGGGGACGGAGGAGGGGACGGAGGAGGGGAGAGATGGGTGATGTCATTTCCAGCTGGCACAGGACTGGCTGTCCATACCCGATATCAGCTGCTCCTGTTTAAAAAAAAAAATGTCCTGGGAAAAAATGATTAATTGCCCGACAGCGCAAAGTTTATAGAAAAGAAAGAGACGGGGAGGAGGTGGAGGTGGTAAGGGTCCCTGAGTTACAGGGGAGCAGAAAATAGCCAAAGAGTAAAAGAGAAAGAGGGGTGGAGGTGGAGGAAAGAGAAAGATGAAGGGGGAGAGAGTGTGAGAGTAGATGAGGAAGCAAAAAAGGGGGAGAATCAGACGTACAGAGGAGGAGGAGCACGAGCGAAGAGTGAGGATTCATTAATATGATGTTCGTTATCTCCGACCGACTCCCTCAACAAATGTTCCTCTGTGCTCTCTAGTGGGCTTTTCAATAGGCCTGTAGATGTGTGTGTGAGTGCACGAGTGTGTTCGTGTGTTCCCTTATGCATATGTGATGATCATGAGATATGTGAGCTCTATACAATACAAATGTTTGAATGCATTTATGAGGGGGCCGTAGAAGAAGTCGATGTACGCTGGGGTTGTGAAAAAGAGACGCATACGTGAAGAATCTGAGCTCATAGAGAATCCTCCAGTGTTCACTTGATTTATTACCTGAGTACTCCAATCTATTCAGAAAGGTTCATGCTTTGTGAAGTTCACTCCTTTCGAAAGTGGATGTGATGTATCGTGGTGTAAAAAAAAAGTGTTATTGTTTGCTGTCTACTCATTTTTTTAACAAGATGGGGCAGAAAATCTGTGGATCTGCAGCATGTGAGTTGGAAAATTTCATTACAGTTTAGGTTTTTAAAAAAATGAGTCTAAATACTGACAGGCAAACATTAACAAGGGGTTGGGAAATGCTTCACAAAATCAGAATCTATTTATATGTTCATATTTTATCTATTTTTGTGAGAATATAAACAAAAAATTGTGGTTAAATTTGTTATAAGAAAGGTGATTTAAGGGACTTTGAACGTGGCATGGTTGTTGGTCTGAGTATTTCAGAAACTGCTGATCTACTGGGATTTTAACCAACAACCATCTCTAGGGTTTACAGAGAATGGTCCCAAAAAGAGAAAATATCCAGTGAGCAGCAGTTCTGTGGGACAAAATGCCTTGTTGATGCCAGAGGTCAGAGGAGAATGGACAGACTGGTTGGAGCTGATAGAAAGGCAACAGTAACTCAAATAACCACTGGTTACAACCGAGGTCTGCAGAAGAGCATCTCTGAACACACAACACGTCCAACCTTGAGGCAGATGGGCTACAGCAGCAGAAGACCACACCGGGTGACCCTCCTGTCAGCTAAGAACAGGAAACTGAGGCTACAATTCACACAGCAACACCAAAACTGGACAATAGAAGATTGGAGAAACGTTGCCTGGTCTGATGAGTCTGGATTTCTGCTCCACATTCAGATGGTAGGCTCAGAATTTGGCCTCAACAACATGAAAGCATGGATCCATCCTGCCTTGTATCAAGGGTTCAGGCTGCTGCTGCTGGTGTAATGGTGTGGGGGAGATTTTCTTGGCTCACTTTGGGCCCCTTAGTACCAACTGAGCATGGTTTAAAGTCCACAGGAAAAAAAAAAAAAAGGAAAAAACGAAAAAAGAGAAAAAATGGGAAAAATGGGAAAAAGAGAAAAAAAGAAAAAAGAAAAAAGAAAGAAAGTAAAAAAAAAAAAAAAAGTCCACAGCCTACCTGAGTATTGTTGCTGACCATGTCCATCCCTTTATGAGCACAGTGTACCCATCTTCTGATGGCTACTTCCAGCAGGATAACGCTCCATGTCATAAAGCTGGAATCATCTCAGACTGCTTTCTTCAACATGACAATGAGTTCCCTGTACTCAAATGTCCTCCACAGTCCCCAGATCTCAATCCAATAGAGCACCTTTGGGATGTGGTGGAACGGGAGATTCTCATCATGGATGTTCAGACCACAAATCTGCAGCAACTGTTGATGCTATCATGTCAATATGGACCAAACTCTCTGAGGAAGGTTTCCAGGACCTTGTTGAATCTGTGCCACCAAGGATTAAGACGGGTCTGAAGGAAAAAGGGTCCAACCTGGTACTGATTGTAAATAAATTTTCTATTTTATTGTTTTTAAAATAATGAAACTCGAATACAGTGTTACATATATGCGCTTCAAAACATAAAGTTCATCAAGTGACATTAATGTGCAAAGAAAGTATCGGGTAAAAGATGTGGTCAGTTGGTAAAACTCGTAAATCTCACTCAATGTCACCAATGTTTCTCATACAAAGTCTGATATTGCATAAAAAAGTTACAATGGTTATGATTTGATCAGTGTATTGCACTGTGAAAATTCAACTTAAAATGATTTTAAACCAACTGACCCAAGTATGGAGAGACAACTGATGGCTTCATCATCAAGTGCCATCCATCATAGTGGAGGAAGTCGTTTTTTTAAACTTGTAACTCTGCTACAATCCAACTCTGATGGGTCGGATCTGAAACAGCACCACTGAGCAGAGCCTAACTAAAACTAGAACTAAAACTTACTGACTAGATTCAAACCTATTGGATTTGATGGATCAGAGATGATCCGGACATGGATCTGGTGGAATTCGCCCATGGCGATGGCACTGAAGACACATTATATAACAACCTACACATTGTTTTGGTGATTCAGATGATCAGGTTTTCATAAGACTGATCATAAGTGCTCTGGTCACAACTTACTCACTTACTACTACGTGAAATAAATCTAGGAATGGGAATTAAGCAAAAGATAAAAAAAAGAAAAAGAAAAAAAAATATTCAAAGTATTGGGGGAGTCATTCAACACCACTCTGGTGTTATTAAATAAAACTGTTTGCACTTAAGGTCTTTCATTTGTGCCACCCAAAGAAGTGTTTGAGTTTTCTGTTTTTCAAATGTGCAACTTTACATTCCTGCTTGTTTTATTTTGCATAATTATCTAATGAAAGTTATATCAAACCACACTTTTACAACTGTTTGGCTGCTACTAAAGAAGTAGCTTTAACTTGTGATTTAACTTGTGACTATGTATCTATGTGATGAAGAGCTGTATGGCATGTATGGATGTTAGGGATAGGAAAAGAAATGGATTCATCTAAGTAATGCAATTTTTTATTTTATGATTTTTTAATTGAGATTTTTTTTTTTCTGTCAAAACTTTTGCAAAATGGATCCACAGAAAAACAACATGACAATGGCTGGAGTTGGAAAAATGAAGGTTGTGCTTTATTTCCTAATCTGTGCAAAAATCTAAGTCTCCAGGGGAAAAAGGACAAAGAAAAGAAAGAACATGCACTTGTTTTCTCCATGAATGAGACAGTACCTGCAGCAGCCCTCCTCAGACAGACACACTCCTCCATAGCCAAATGCTAAGCCCCTCCCTCTGGACCAACCACCTGCTAGAAACAAACTATATTAATTAACTACAACACATCAAACTAACATGGAAACTTCAAGCAGATGAATTTATATCACCAAATGTATGTATTTAAAATGATATTTAACCAAACTTTATTGACAATCAGACCGTGCATACTCACAAATTTAAAGAAACAAACCCTGCTTCAGTCTGAAATGGTTTCTCCCCAATCAACACACCTGAGCAGCTCTGCCCTCCTCCCACTCTTTGAAAGGACACCTCACCCACAGCTCTGGTTGCACCAAGCGAACCTGTGGAGGAGCAGAGACGCCGGTGGGCTGGAACAACTACAACCACTGAGGAAAATGTGTCTCTGTGTGTGTGAAGGTATGTGAAGTAGTGTTTGTGTGTTTTCTTGTCAAGTTGGGTTGAGAAAATAAGTTAACGCTTTTCTCCAGCAGAGGGCAACATGTTTTACTGTCTATCTGGTAACATGATGTCAGAGCTCCTGAACGAATCCCAGAAACTGACTCATGTCATGTTTAGGGGAAAGATGGCTCCTGATACAGTCTGTAGACATCATCATCATCATCATCATCATTCAGCTTTAGGATCGTACCATTCGTTCTGTGTGGAGCTTGCATGTTCTCCACTGTTCTCCACTGTTCTCTGGTCTTCAGGCTTCCTTCCACAGTCCAAAAACATGCTTGTTAGATTGATTGGTGTTTCTAAACTGCCTGTGGGTGTGAGTGTGAGCATGAAAGGTGGTCTGTTTCTGGGTACTGGCCCTGTGAGTGACTGGAGACCAGTCCAGGGTGTGCCCTGCCTCTTAGACGAGGACAGCTGGGTCAGGCTCCAGCCACTGGTGACCCTGAACAGAAAGAAAGGTGGAAAATAAATGGATGGGTGTTGACTTTTAACATCAAGGAAGAGGTTGAATTTTGACCAAGAGTTACATTTAATTGATGCTTAGAGTTTATTCAATGGTCTCAAATGCAGTGTAAAATGTCACTTATTGTTCCAACTTAAAAATGTGGGTCTGCCTCAAAATGTTTATGTTAGGTCAAGAAACACATTTTGTTTTTCTAACTCCGACAGAAGTTATCTTGATTAAATAAGATGTCTTGTGACAACCTTTGTCTTAGTTTTGTTGATTTAGACTTGTTAGCTAACTCAACTTTTTCAGCTAGTTGTTTGGAATAATTAATCTATTTCAATTCAGTGAAAGTTTTCAGTTATGTTGACCTTTCACTTTTGTTAATATCATTCACAGTTGTTAGTGACGTTGAAGGGGCTGTGAGGAGTTTGAAAATGATCTTAAAAAGTCTCCCTTCTAGATGCAGACCTGATCGTACTCCACTCTTTAAAATAAGATTATCAGTGCCAATAATGCTGGTTACAGGTTATTTTAAATTACTACATCTTAGCTTCTGGCTCAGGTCAGGCAGGACTGGATTGATTTACAGCATGTCTGAATCTCTATGGCCATGTCCACATGTAGCCGAGTATTTGGGAAGCTTTATATTTTCACACCTGTCGTCCACACAAAACCGCAGATTTACGTCAGTAAAGACAATGTTTTCTGAAAACTTCGGCCACAGTGAAGATCTTGGAAACCTCTGGTTTCATGGTTTGGTGTGGACGCCGGTAAACTGAGTTTTTGGCTCTCAAACGTCTCAGCTGAATGACAGGGGCTCATTCTGATTGGCTGGCATGGGTTTTACGTCAGGAAATCACACGGAAGTATTTTTTCTTTTTTTAATGAACAGAGGGTCTTGTTTTTGAAAATACCCAGCTACGTGTGGACATGGCTTATGACAACACCACGCCAGCTGATTAAGTTTAGTAGTGAGAAGAGATAAAACAGAGATCTGAGTTTTCTCTGCTGAAAATGATTTCTGTGATTAATGTTGTAGTGATGGTGGACACTGGAGCCTAACTGTCAGACAGAAAAAGGACAGAAGAGCAGAAGAAAGATACAGTTGTGCCCAAAAGTTTACACCCCCCAGCAGAATTTCTGATTTTTCTGCCTTTTCTCAGAAAATGTGAATGATGACACAAAAACCTTTCTGTCACTCATTGGGTTGTGTAAAGACTTTTATTAAAAAAAGATTAGTTCACTCTTTTTAAATCATAATGACAACAGAAATTTCAAAATTGACCCCGTTCAAAAGTTTACACCCCCCAGTTTTCAGTCTTTGACATCGATAACAGCTTGAAGTCTTTTGTGGTAGTTGTGGATGAGGGTCTTTATTTTCTCAGATGGTGAAACTGCCCATTCCTCTTGGCAATAAGCCTCCAGCTCCTGTAAATTCTTGGGCTTTCTTGCATGAACTGCACGTCTGAGATCTCCCCAGAGTGGCTCAATGATGTTGAGGTCAGGAGACTGAGATGGCCACTTGAAAGCCTTCACTTTATTCTGCTGTAACCACTGACAGGTTGATTTGGCCTTGTGTTTTGGGTCATTGTCATGTTGGAACATCCAAGAACGTCCCATGCGCAGCTTCTGGGCTGATGAGAGTAAATTTTCCTCCAGTATTTTTTGGTAAGAAGCTGCATTCATCCTTCCATCAATTTTGACCAGTTTTCCTGTGCCTTTGGAGCTCACACATCCCCAAAACATCAGTGATCCACCTCCATGTTTCACAGTAGGAATGGTGCACCTTTCATCATGGGCCTTGTTGACTCCTCTCCAAATGTAACGTTTATGATTGTGGCCAAAAAGTTCGATTTTGGTTTCATCACTGGTTACCCTAGGTAGACAGTCAAACCCATTTGTGTCAAATTTTGTGCATGTTATCAGGCCAAAGCTGCCAGGGGGTGTAAACTTTTAAACAGGGTCACTTTTGAAGTTTCTGTTGTCATTATGATTTAAAAGAGTAAACTATTTTTTTTTCAATAAAAGTCTTCAGCCAACCACTAACCATGAGTGACAGAAAGGTTTTTGTGTCATCAGAAAATCAGAAATTCTGCTGGGGGTTGTAAAGTTTTGGGCACAACTGTAAACAGGAGAGAGATAGAGCCCAAGCTAAAGGCTAATTAGCCTTTGTGCTAATGTTGTCTCCAACCCACAGTCAGCAGTTATTCTGCAGTGGTCTGTTCAAACTTGAGAGTCTATCAATAAAATGAAGAGTGAGGTTACGTTAGCTCTGATTGGTCGATGACTGGCAGGAAATAACCAGGATTCACTAACGTTACACATTACAGACACGTCTCAGAGCACCGGGCTGTCAGCTGGGCTAAATATAGACAGTTACCAAACTACTTTACTTGTTGACACGTTAGCTTACAAATACATCAGAGCACCAGGCTGCCGGTAGCACTTCATATGGCTGGCTACAACAATGTTAGCTTGACGTCACATTTCAAACCATAGCACCACGTAACTGTACTGATACATACCTTACCTCAGCGCGTTGTATCCACTAAAAAGTTGTCTTG